>NW_025765536.1:600000-1200000 GCF_003918875.1 Haliotis rubra | reverse complement strand
TAGTGGTTGGCAAACACAGTGTTCGATCTCCAACAGCAGCCCTCCATTATAATTGTAATCGAGCAGTTTCCATGCAGAGCAAGTGTTGATGCCAGGGCTCTGACTTCATGTGGATTGAAGGCTCGTGGAGGCTCAACTCCTGCTGCTTTATAGGCCCTTAGTATAACGGCTCTCATCCAGATCGATATCTTTGTCCGAGAGACTTCCGTGGGCGTCTCAGTGGTTAAGGGGATGAATAGGCGCTTGAATTTTCGTCGTCGATCTATCTCTTCTACTGCAACGTAGTTGTCTGCTTGATTTTCTGTAGTACTTGTGGTAGCAGTGCAGGAGGCGGAAACTCGTAAGCGTTTAGTCCTTCCCATGAGGTGCTTAAAGCGTCTGTTGCCCATGCCTGAGGATCTGGAATCGGTGAAACGATATAGTCAGTCTGATGAACTGGAATGCTTCTGGATGCAACATCCATTCCGTCGGGGATGGTTGTAGTGGACGAGATAGGGCGTCTGCTATGAAATTCTTTGCTCCTGGAATGTGGCATGCCTTCATGTAGATGTTCAGGTCGTCGAATATGCTGGACAGGAGAAAGCTGAGTTGTAGCAGACTTGTTGATCTTGTTGACCCTTGTTTGTTGATGTAAAATGCCACTGTGGAGTTGTCCGTGTGTACCATGAGTCGTGCGTTCTTTAGTACGCTGGACCAGTGTTGTAAAGCGTTGATTACTGCTTTCATCTCCAACAGATTGATGTGTGACTCTGATCCTGACTCGACCACTTTCCTGCTGCCACTTCGTTGTTGAAGTGTGCACCCCATCCTTGTAGGGAGGCATCCACGTAGAGATGAGTGTTGCAAACCGGCTCTGACAAAAAGGTTCCTCCGCAAACGTTCGACTTCGAGTCCACCATAGGAGATATGGTTTCAGGCTGTCCGGTAGTATTAACGGATCTAGACTGTCTAGGTGGGCGTTCACAAATACATGTAATGGGCGCAACTGTATTCTCCATCTGCGAGTCATGTCTTGAGCTGAGGTGAGTTGACCGAGCATGCTTTGCCAAGCACGTAGTGTCAACGGAGAGAGCAATGCTTGAGATATCATCTGTTGTATGTTGACCCAACGATCCTCTGGAACAACTATGCGATTCACTGGTGTGATGAGTTGAATTCCTAGAAATTGCAGATCTTGTTTCGGCTTCAGTTCCAACTTGAGGAGATTCACTAGCCATCCTAGTTGAGTGAGCAGTCTGATGGTGAAGTCTAGTTGCAGTCTGAGTTGACTGGGATCGTGATGAGCTTGAATCCCGTCGTCCAGGTAGAAAGCACTGCGTAGACCTCAACGATGTAGATATGTGACAATGGGCTTGGTCACTCGAGTAAACAACCAGGGGGCCGGCGATATTCCAAACGGTAGAACCTTCCACTGGAAGTGTTGTCCGTTGAAAAGCAATCGTAGGTATTTCCTTGAGTCTGGATGTATCGGGATGTGGAGGTACGCATCTTGCAGATCTATGCTGGCGAGGTAGTCTGCTGGACGAACGAGATGTCAGAGCTGAGGAAGATGTATCTGCCTAGAAAATCCTGGTTGAACTTCCTCATGTTGTAGATGAGCTGAAATTTCTCCTTGGAATTCTTCTTCAGTACCAGGAAAACTGGGGAGTAAAACCCGGGCGTGATGAGATCTTGATCTATCTCTTCTACTGCCTCTTTGTCGAGTAGGGTCTTGATAGCATCGTCCAGTTTCTCTATCTGGCCGGCTGCATAGTTGAAGGCCATCAGGCTGCTTGTGAGCGGTGGAGTTGCTTCCAACTGTATCTTGTATAGGGTACAATATACAGTTGGAAGTCACTCCGCCGCTCACAGTGTCAATGGAGAGAGCAACGCTCACAAGCAACCCGATGGCCTTCAACTATGCAGCCGACCAGATAGAGAAACTGGACGATGCTATCAAGACCAGTCGTTCCGAACCTGGCCTTCAGTGCTTGATTCCTCTTGCACCCTAGGTGCTCGGCTCTTCCGGGGTTACCTCTAGGAGCTCCGGTTGGGCGACGAAAGGAGCCTCTTCCTCCTTTCATGCTGTAATACTTCTTTTCTCTGGCTCTCTGGACTCCTGCAAACTTAGATTTATTGGAGTAGCGTTGGGACGTCTGAATCACGTTAGCCAAGGTGTCGATGGATTTAATCATCATAACCTCCCTTGAGTCGTGAGAGACTTCTCTGGGGACTTCTTCAATTCCTCCTCCGAAGATGTAAGATGCTTACCATGGGGCTCTGTATAAGGACTTGGTGAAGCGTTCACTCCAAGTGCATGCTGACAATAACCCTTGTCTTCTCAGGAGAGTCAAGCCCGCTGATGTGGATGCTAGGTGCTCCGACATAAACTGATGGTCCTTCTTCTACATGAGTAGAGCGGAGTATATCATCCGGTCTTCTTCGGCAGAGGAATTCTTGAACTCGAGATGAGTGTTTCGTTGATAGCCCTCGATCTGGCTAATCCGAAGAAAGTACGTCTGGTGCTTGTATCCAGCTGCACTAACTTCTTATCCTCAATCTTGTAAGTTCTCTGACGGGAGTCAGTGATAATCTTGTAGTCATCACCAACCTCTGGAGCCTTCATGAAGGGTTCCATCCTATGTAGAGGGAATTTCCTGGCGTTGAACAGCAGGATGTGCTGATTCTGCAACTTGGTGGCTTTATCAAAAGCTGCGCTGAGGTTGTCTGGTACTTGAGAGATCGGGTCGATCATTGGAAAGGTGAGCGTGTCGAAATCATCGTTGGACATCTTGTAGGTAAACGCCTCATCTGTGTCCTTAGAAGGTGATGATAAGTCCAAGCCATTGGCGATCCAGGAGTTAACTTCCGTATCGGAGAATATGCCTTCACCTTCATCCTCTGATTTAGACATCTCTCGCTCTATGGATGCACAATGACTTGAGTCTCTATAGGATGATTTGTAAGATGAGCTTCTCGCAGGCGATCGATCCCGATGCGATCTTGAATCCTTCCTGGAGTTTTGAGATAATTCTCTAGGCCTTTGCGAAGGTGGGTTCCTGGACGTAGCTTCCCCTCTGTAGGAGTGCCTTCGCGCAGGTTCTCGTTTGGCATCAGAGTCCGATGGAGATGAAGACTCATATCTGCGACTTCTGTAGGGTTCGGGAGAATGCCTCGATTCCTTCCTGCGTGGAGACTTCTTAGCAGCAATCTCTGGAGCGTCTACTTCAGATGAGGAAGATCGTCATGTCCGTGAGCCTTCGCGCAGGCTTCCCTCTTCATCTGGATGTGGTGGGGAGACTGTAGAGCCTTCACGCAGGCTAGTAGTCGTTGTAGAGGTCTTCTAGCAGCCTTCTCCTGAGCGAAGCGACTTTCCTTCATCGACATCATCTTGTCTGTAAACTGTTGCATGAACAGTCCCGGGTTGAAGTTCTGCGTTGTCTGAAGAGACTGCTGCAGGGATGATGCATCTAATACTGAAGAGACGTCATCTACGGCTCGCTGCACTGATGAAGAGTTGACGCTGCTGCTATCTCTGGTACCGGATGTCTGCGTTGATAGAAGGTCTTCTGTCAATGTCTGCGCTGATAACAATGCCGATGTAGCTGTAGAAGCAGGCTTCGTCTTCTTACTGACGATGGTGACTTCAGGTATGAGGATGGGTGGAACATCTCTGCTTCTTCCGGAGGAACAATCTCGGCTATCACTAGATTTAGACATGACTTGTGAATACCTTCGTACCCAGTCCTTAGAACGTCTATGGTAAAAAGGTAATTATTAAATTCAACCGAACTTAAATTTACACAAAACTTACAGCGTGAGCTGAAAGAACATGAAACAGTGCAATTAGGACATAATAAATGAGGGTCAGCCGCAGACTCTCGGTACCTACAACGAATACAAGTTTTCATCAAATGTAAACATGAAGAAAACACATGTCAAACAACGGAAAATTTAAATCAAATTTCAAACCGTAATGTAGAATATAATCCTAAAAACCGTATACAGCAATAATTTTGATGTAAGGTCCGAAAATATAAAAGGATATGTGCTGTATAGGGACCCAGGTGCTCTCACAACCGTCTTCAAGGGCGAAAAGGAGAGAGTGACAAATATGGCCGATCATGTGACCATTTGGGCGCCAAAAGGGAGGAAAGGGACGCTACTCGTGGGTGAGTGATTTTACGTCCGCTTTTTTAGAAGGGAACTTCAAGGGATTTCAAGTGTTCCACTATCATTCCAAAGGAAGGAGACAAGCATAATTAGCATGAGACTGGGTAAGGAAAAATAAATGCTTACAAGAATAGAAACAGGAATGGCCACATAAAAGCATTACCAGAACACAGCATTGCAAGCAAGCACTAGTAATGAAAGCTTTTGAACATGGAACAGTTTTGAGTCTTGACATGGAAATCATGTGCTTTTGAAATCTCTTTGTCATCTCCATATCATTATCCTACCTTCAAGCAGTGCAAGACCTCTACTTTTGGACACATCTTGAACTTCACAAGTTCTCCTGCAACAGAGTAACATGAACATAATACCTAATAACACAGATAAAGGTAACATTTACAGTAATTCTGACTAAACATTAACTGTTCCATTGATTTCACTGAATATTGCAATGAGGCTCATTGTGACATTACATGAATGCATTGTTACAAGTAATAACAATCATGAACGATAATCTCACAGACCCATGATCTATAAACTTTATATCAACACTGCTGTCATCATTTTACACTCAGCCACCAAGCAGGCAGGCCAAAATCATCAAGTGCCCCAAATCCCAGAACTTACAGATAACATTCACAAGTGAAAGACATTCTGTAAGTCCTCACAGCTGCATGTTATTCTATAAACATTACATGCATCAAAACTGGCTCAATCAGCCACTGACAAAACAAAAACAAAAATTAATAAGAATAATCCTGGCAATAAATACTCACCTAAGAATCTGACAGTTTTTAGTTTGGATTCAATGTTGATCTGGTCTTTCTTTTTAATCTGAAATGCAAAATTACAAATGCAACTGTCAACCTTTCAACTTTTCCATCCTCTTCTCTCTCACCACGACCTAAAGAACGACTGGTTCCTATGTAAAACAACATTAGGCATCCATCCTTGAAAGACCTCTTTGTTTGTTGTAACAATGGTTCTAGAAATGATAAGACTTACATGCCACTTGAAATCTCCCTTCAGGTACTGCACCAGATCTGTGGCCACATCCGGCATACAGGGGTTCAGAATGGCAACCAGCCGGGCATAGAAGGGCAACAGGTCATACCTGCATAAACATACAACAAGACTGTTTAAAACTACATGTCACTCGAGTATGACTGTAACAGTATTTACTACATAGAATCAATGTCTTCCAAAATTTCTGTCTAATACGTAATGTCTACAAATGACTGTCTTTATTTACACTTAAATCTACTAAAATGGTGTCAATGGAATTGTTCCAGCTACTGAAAAGGTTTTGGTACATGCTGAATAGGGCCTGTTTATTTAATAAATCTGTAAATATGGAGTGTACCACAATCTTCTGACTAAAATGTTTGGCGGCCTAATATTGTCAGTTCCTTTCTGAATTTACCAATACCACTAATGCATTAACTAGACAAATTTCACCTTGACTGGTCTTGAAAAGGAAAACACCAGGTAGATAGAATTTTAAGTGTTAACTACTGTCTGAAAATTATGGCAAAAGATGACTTGCCTTGTCCGATGCACAGTAAACAATCCTCGAACAAGCTTCCTCCGGTTTGATTTGGTGTTGAAGTTCATGCAAAATTCAATTGCTGCCTGCAAAGCACAAGCAATACACCATGATTAAAAGGCATCATAAGCCATATAGCCGATAAACCAAATTGTCTTCTCTTTAATGAAATTAGAATAATGAAAATAGAACAAAAATCAATGAAGCGAATCTCAAAGTATGCTCTTAAATAATAGAGAAGTGCAAGCTGTCAACGGACACATACTGAACTTCAACACATAAACAAGATGGTGTTCATCTCTATTTCTCCTTCATCTATCTGCCTGTTATGTCCTCCTCATATGAAGCAAAAGTACCTTGTCAATGAGATCTCTGTTTACACAGTTGGGCAAGGACTGCAAGTATGCTTCAAACTGTGTCTTCATCAATGTTCCTGTTTCACCATCATCTTCTGTGAAACCAATATAGAAACAACATATAATCTAATACAAAACATGATTTTTTTCAAGTACTGCTACTAGTATTTACATGTACATGAGAATTTTGACAGTTTGTTGCTTTTACTGACCAGCCTTATTCTACCCTTTCACTACCCAAGATATCGACCATACATGCTTGATCTGATGAAATCATGTCAGTCATATTCCAGGCTCTCCTACATTATAAACCCTAGCTTCAGAAACTTCAATTTCAAAATGTTTCGCTCCAAAATCAATTTTATCATTAGGGATTTATCTGCTGGTAAAAAATTCTCAGAAGCCCTTGTTTGGCCCTATGTCTCCAGCAGAATGAACACAGATATTTCCAATTCAGTTTGACAATTGTGAATAATCACTGGGTAAATGCCTTCTTTCAACAAAACTGACTCTTGAAAACGTGAAAAAGAAGAAGACATTATTACACTTAAAAAGTGTTATAATACCCATTTTCACAATTTGCCAAGAATGGGCATAAAGCTAAAATTCCATGAAAAAACCCTGACTTAAACAAACATTCCATTAACATTTCATAGCTAACATAAAAACAAGAAAATCAGTCCCTGTTACAAAATACACATTAATGATGAGTTTGTAAGTCTATGGTGCAGGAGAGAGTTCTTACCCTCAGCTTCAGGTGGTATGAAGGACCTGTCCTCCCCTAAATCCTCTGCCATTTCCTCCCTGACACTACTGTCCTTATCTTCACCTCCACTGCTGCTACCATCAGCCATCACCAGTTTCTCATCTAGCTTCTCTTCCAGCTCTACCTCCAGGTCCTCCACCTCAAGGCACTCCAGGTCAACTGAAGGAGATAACGAGCCAGATGAACGGTAACCTACTGCAAGGGTTTCATGACAAGACAAATACAATAGCACTGAGGATATCCTTGGCTTACAATATTACCTCTGAGGAGAGCTTTTAAAACACAACCATGGATGCAAATTAGAAACATAAACTGGGTGAACCAGGATTCGAACCCACAACCATGGGTGCCTGGAGTGAATGAATGTGGATTTATGCCATTTCAGCTGAATCACATTGTCTATTAGTACTTGAATCTGGTCTACATAAGCCAGCAGTCGACAGCATAAGCAACATTCAACATATCCGTGTCACTGTATTCACTCTGGTCACACAGTTTCTTCTATTACAAGCATGCGATATGATTCTGCTCCAGTATCCACTTGAGGGCACGTGATACTGATCACTCAATGTGTAGTCAAGTCTTGTGAAGACACACCTGTGGCCAATATCAGCACAAATCCACATCTTAAAACTAACACCGCCAAGCTGAAACTGACAGGGTAACTTTTACCACTATTTATTCATTCAAAATATTACTGCATTCAGTGTATGTATTTAATTCTGCAATTCCCATGAGTTCAGTCTAAGTAAACTTAGGCTCGGTATTATTCGTCACACTGCTATACTGAGTCTAACAAAAACTAGTAGAAGGTCGCAACAGCTAAGCTTTTGGACTGACCAATCAGAACACAGCTTACCAATTCGCGAAAGTAAACATTCGCACATACGGTTTGAACCTTTACCTAAAATACTCGAATGATTCTATATGCTATTTTCCTCAGGATCGCATCCGAGTGATACACACAATGAGTAAACAGTCGCTGAAAATAGCATTTTTGTCAATATTGGAAATTTTAATATAAATTGTATATTTATATACTTATCCTATCTCAGTATTTGCACTTCTCTCTCTTGCTTCAACGCTGAGTGGAACGAAAGAGAACTTTTCCTGTAGGCCTCTCTTGTCCATACGCCCTTGTTCCCCAGGCTGCTCTCTTTATATTACAGGTCCCTAGTCCCTGGCTAAGCGTGCAGCACATTCCCCTGTCTACCCACGTGATTACCTCAGAGTGATCATTCTCTTCTTGGAGCCAATGACAGTTATACGTAACCGTCGTAATCTGAATAGGGGGGAGGCTGGGTGGGCATCCATCGCGTGAGATAGGATAAGTATATAAATATACAATTTATATTAAAATTTCCAAATTATTAAACTTATCCTATCTCACGATTTGCACTTATCCCACGGTTAGACGGCGGGTCGCAGATTACCCTAAGTCAAAAGGCACTGACAGTATATACTGTATAGGCTTATGACAACCGTAGATAGCAATGAACTGACTAGCATAGTACTTATACTAGTGATGGGTTCTCCTGAAAACCTTGGCTTACTAGGCATCATCACTCCTAAGGAGTTGGGTGCTCCTGAGCAATGTGGTGTTTGGCCGCAGGATCCGACTAGCATAGTACCTATACTAGTGATGGGTTCTCCTGAACCTCTTGGCATACTAGGCATCATCGCTCCCAAGAGTGGGTGCTCCTGAGCAATGTGGTGTTTAGCAGCAACCCTCGCATATGCAAGAAAACGCAACTAGGTAAGTCACCTTGCTTCGCCACGATTTATCAGAGTACCCCCGTAATTACGACTAGTAATCGGGCCCGCACCTGCTTCGAGACAGCCCCCCAGACCCCAACACAAAGAGGGGAAAAGGAAACTGAATCGGAAAACTCACAAATTTAACGTTCAGTACCAAAACAACACCACATCACTTCCACTACTTACCACAGTTAGGTCACAACGGTGTGCTAAGGTACTTAGGAGCTAGAACGCTACGAAATAAATAAGGAAATCGGGGAAGGACTCACTATACTGACGTGATTGCTCCGTGAAGTAGAGGTCAGCAAGCGAGATTGTCGAACACTTACTACATCCATAGGGAGCAATGACAAGGTAGGCCCATAACTACCAAGGTCACTACGTGTGATGGTTAGTTCGAACCCATTGACTTACTAAGCACAATTGCTCCCAGGGACCAGGATTCCTGAGCAATGTGGTGTTCAGTCACTACCTTCACGAAAGTGAAAGGACGCAGCTCAGCGAGTGTAATCAGTCGCATTACCACGATTTCCAAGGAACCCCCGTAATAAAAGTCTAATGACTAGTATCGGGCCAGCCCCACCTTCGAAACAACCCCAACAGACACCGTCCCGAAGAGGGTGAAAGTGTAATTGAATCGGAAAACTCATAAGTTTAACGTTCAGTACCACAGCATCATCTTATGACTTCCACTACTTACCACAGTAAGATCACATAGATGTGTATAGGTACTTAGGAGCATGAACGCTACGAAGTGTAACACTTCAGGAATAACTCACTTCACTGATGTAATTACTCCATAGAGCAGACGACAGTAAGTGAGGTGGCGACTCTCCAGAGTCTCAAATTAAATTGAGAGGAGAAATCGAAGTCCCGGGAGAATCGAAGACACAAATCAGAAATAAAATTCAGAATTTTATTCAGATTGTACACAAAGCAGCAACAATCGCAACTGGTGATCATCTGCGCTGAAGCTGATGGTTGTACCGAGTGGCGAACAGGTCTACATCTGGTCGTGATAACAGGTAGATCTTCGATTGGAATATCACAGAGGCAGTTGTTTCCACTCCGTGAGTGACGGGTATTTGGGACGTGACAGGGCATCGGCAATGACATTCCTCATCCCGGAAATGTGTTGGGCTCTGGCCACTGTGTTGAGTGAATCGATCAGATGATAAATTCGAAACATCAACTGAAGCAGAGCTGCTGATCCTGTCGACCCCCGATGGTTTATGTATCAAACTACCATCGAAATGTCTGATTGAATCAGTATATGAGAGGATCGTAGTTCAACTCCCCAATGCCGAACGGCGAGAATGACAGTGCTGACTTCCAATTCGTTGATATGAAGGGCCCTTTCTCCTGATGACCACTGCTAGGCCACTTGATGGAGAAAGTGAAAGCCCCAGCTTGAGAGGTGCGTTGGTGAACAGGTGTTGAGTCGGTATGAAGGGCACCATAGAGACTCCAACAAAACATTCCACTTGTTGAGCCACCAACGAAAGACTGAATGTAGTTGTGCGGGAAGACGAATCAACTCCCTGGGGTTGTCGTCCCAGATATATGGGCACAGAAACATCTGAAGAGGGCGAAGCTGCAGTTGGCTCCTGTAAATCAGCGCTTGTGCTGACGTCAACCACCCTAGTAACTTTTGCCACTGGCGAAAAGTTGTGGGTTGGACCAGCACTAGTGGTATGTTGCACTGAATCTTGTCCCACCTCTCCTGGGGCACAAACATCATGACCTGTCGTGTTGAATATTGTCCCAATAAAAGTAATCACCGGGTCGGTGTTACCTCCGATTTCTCCTAATTCAGCAGCCATCCTAATTGCGCAAGCCCTGCTGGGCTTGAACACAGTCGTCGATATAGTTCTCGAATGTCACGCCTCGACAATGCAGGTAGCTTGTTATCGGATTGGGTACCTGAGTAAAAAGCCACGAGGCCGTACATATGCCAAACAGCAGGACCCTCCATTGGTATCAATGACGCCCCTTGAAAGTAAATCGAAGATACTTCCAATAGTCTGGATGTATCGGGATGTGAAGGTAGGCATCTCGCAGGTCGAGGGAAATGAGAGGTCTAACAACTCTTGCCTCTGACAAAGAGATATCTCCTGAGATAGGAACGTTCAATTAGTCCAGCTGCCATGCCAGTACTAATGGAGTGCTGAATGTAGTTGGTTCGGCGCATGGAGATTGTCAGTCAATCTACAGGAACGCTCACATTGTAAACGAAGTGAAGAAATTCGTATGATCGGCGACCTCAGGAATGTTTTGGTTGGCCGAACAAAATGATGGTTTGCCAGGTGGAGTGATAAAGGTAGTAGGTCGCTGCCTGGGGACAGTCCGACATAACTGCAGTGACCTCTGAATTCAGTGCTTGAGCTAGTGTAGAAAACCGCGTAACACCAGCCAAAGTCAAACCTCTCATGGGTGTATCTGTCTGTCACCCTCGACAAGCAGTCTCTCTCGACTGGCTGACGAAATCCCGACACAATCACTCTTACCGGGAATGGCACCGTTCATTGTTACTAGCCTTTGAAGGCTGGACTTGATATCCGACTCGTGGGACCAAGACAAGTCTGCCAGGGCAATTCATAGTCATTCTAATCATCAAAATTCCGGTAAACAAACAGTAGTCCGCCATTTGATAACGTTACCCACAATGCGACAAAAATCCGGACAACACAGTCTTCGGTTAACCGGGCGAGTCACAACCCATAAATTCTAAGGCTGAGCTATGCTGACTACTTGACAAGACATCGCTGCTGGTACCATGCACAAAAACTTGACCCAACTGTCATCTGTCCAGAAACTTGCTGATGATGTAAAACGCAGGGTGCTGAAGATGACGAACCATCTGCAATGATTGCACCCAGCGAAACACAGAAACGCTGTTACGAGTAGTCTGTAGTAACTAGACTCTGTGAAGCGTCGTAAAGTATTCCTGGCTAGCAAGCTTATCTAGTAATGCCCTATCGGGTGGTGGTAGTGCTGATATCTACGCCGAAGGACAGATTCTTTGAACCAAATCATTCATCAAAGGTGAAGATTGGATGGTAGATTAAATCTGGAATGAGATGAGTCCTGGTCACGGAGGAATCTTGAGAACCGTTAAACCGTCAAGTGCCGAGCGTAATTTGTCTAGATGACTGCGCTACTGACATCAAATGTGAATCACTGCGGCATGGTGAAGCACATAGCTACTACCTCTGTTCAACCAGCAGAAAAAGGGTACCAGGTGGGATAAGTTATGTGACTAAAACCTTTAAGCACCTCACAAGCCGTAAGGTAAACCAGATAAACAAATCAGTTTGTCGTGCCACTCTGTGGTGAGGAATTCAGCGCCTCACAGATGCCCTGAAAACTTAACCAAACCTGTAGAGGTTTTCAATTCTTTGAAGAGAATCGTCCTTGGGGTACATATATGCATTTTCTGCGCTGAAAATGTCCTGTGACAGTTGTATCAATGTTTTAATAAAAATATTGTACAATAAATAAAATCTTTTTTATCTATTATACGGCCCCCACCTTGTGGAGTTACCTCCCGTTGCGCATGCGCAGCCAACCAGGTAAGCACCTAGGCCCATATCATCATTCCTTCTGCTGAATAAATCAGTGAACAGAATTGCGGGGAGGCAGGCGGCCCTACCCCACGGACGATTCTCTTCAAAGAATTGAAAACCTCTACAGGTTTGTTTAATTCTTTTTCATAGAGATCGTCCTTGGGGTACATATATGCATAAACACAGACTCCCAAAGACCAGAGGCCAGGGAGGAGGGAATTCTGTCAAAGTACACATGAATAGCGATCGTTAAGAATAATGTAACAGACGCCACAATCACTCACCTGTCACGTGTCCCGGAGCTTCCGTGAGAGGCATGATGGGAGGGTAACCGACAGGGAGGATAGGTACTGAGAGTCGACCTCGTAGGTTAAGCATAACAAGATCGCACGACGACAAGCCAGCGAGACAGGGTCTGTTTGCTCGCCAGGCACCCCAGCCTTCCCTCCACCGTAACAGCAGAACAGATGGGTACCCGTACGGATCCCTTGTGTTCACTTGATATAGACCTTGAGAGTCTTTCAGACATCCAACGGGTGAGTGCTCGTAGGAGAGGTCCCTGATGTGGAAGGCTGGGTAAGAGTAGGAAGTTTGATAGGAGCTGTCACATGGAAAGAGTGATCGACCTTCGGGTGGTAAGTATCCGGGAGGCGAATACTGACACGATCTGGATGGAACACAGTCAGCGCCGGGTGGGACGACATAGCATGTAAGTCGCCGACCCTACGCCCAGATGTTACCGCCACCAGAAATACAGCCTTCCATGTTAACAACTGAATGGAAATAGCCGATAGGTGTGAGAAAGTGGGACCGGACAGCCAATCGAGCACAATTGACAAATCCCAAGGTGGGCTGGTTCGCCTGACAGCAGGTCGAACCCGTTCCGCGCCAGCTAAAAAGCGCTGTACGAGAGAGTGCTGCCCCAGAAGAGCACCATCGACAGGGGTGTGAAAATTGGAAATAGCAGTGGAGTAGCCAGGAATGGTCGAAGCCGCCAGGCCTTCTTCCAAACGAGCTTGCAAGAACTCCAATACTCGGACTAAATCAGCAGAAAAGGGATCTGCAATCCCCCTATCTGAAACACCAGCGCGCACCAGGAGGGGATCCACCACGTCCTGCACCAGGGACGGCAAGATGCGGAGCAGCGTCTGCGAGGGTTGCCATGGGGCAAACGCCTCGCCTGGCAGGCGGAACTCAGACGAGTCCAAGCGGCTGGTAGGTACCGCGGCCTGGGGGATAAACTCAGCAATGCGTTGCCGTACCTCCCGCAGAGCCGTCGAGAAACGGAAAGCGCCCTCCAGCTCCTCGACCTCCCCAACGTCCATGGACTTGGCACCCGAGCCCGAGTCAGAGGCTGGGTCTCCTCGCGAAGAGGACCCGAACCCCGACCCGGTGGGAGGCCTAGCACCAGACACAGAGGGAAGGGAAGAGCTGACGGAACTCCCCGCTTCAGCACCAGACACTCGAACCCCGGTCCCGAGACGCGGGAGGAATACCAGGCAGAACTGGTTCCTCCGCTCTCATGGGGCGGGACGGCGCAGGGACCGGAACCCCAGGAATCCTCAACGGACCCTGCGCCAACACCGAGAGGGGGACTGGGAGCGAACCCTCACCCTCGGTGGAGCCGAGGTGTCCGGACCCAAAGCCAGAGGCAACGGATCTACCGACACCTCCAGGCCAAGGGATCGAGCCGGGCTCGGCGATCCAACCCCCGGACTCTCCGTCCCCTGCTCAGAGTGGGCGAGGAACTCCTGCCGGAGACCTCCAACCGACTCATGAACAAGGGACTTCACTGAGTCCATGTGCTGCTGAAAAAGCTGTGTTATTACGACATGTCAAAACCCCTGTGTGAAGGAGTAGGCGTCTTACGCGACTTAGCTTATTTGCCTGCTTTAGCTTTTTTGGCTTTAGACGGGGGGACCTCCTGGGTCAGTTCCCTCCGCCTCTCTCAGTTCTCTATTAAAGAGAAAATCCGCTGCCCTCCTTTTCTGGGCCCGGGGGGAGAAGCCCAAGCACAGCTCACAAATGTCGGGATGATGGCCGACTTTCTCAAGACAAATTAACCTGTCCGCTCTAGGAATGCTCTGTCCGCAGACAGAACATCCGGAAAACGCCTGAAAGCAAACACGCAAGCATGTAGCTAACAACAGAGCCAGCAGCATAAATATACACGTACAAAATATTGAAAATTTAACCAAACCTGAAGAGGTTTTAAATTCTTCGAAGAGAGTCGTCCTTGGGGTACATATTATGCATTTTCAGAGCTGAAAATGTCCTGTGACAGTTGTATCAATGTTTTTGAATAAAAAATATTGTACAATAAATAAAACTTTTTATTTATTATACGGCCCCCACCTCGTGGAGTTACCTCCCGTTACGCATGCGCACCAACTGGGTAAGCACCTAGGCCCGTATCATCATTCCTTCTGCTGAATAAATCAGTGAACAGAATTGCGGGGAGGCGGGAGGCCCTACCCCAAGGGCGACTCTCTTCGAAGAATTTAAAACCTCTTCAGGTTTGGTTAATTCTTCTTCATAGATATCGTCCTTGGGGTACATATTATGCATAAACACAGACTCCCAAAGACCGGAGGCCAGGGAGGAGGAATTCTGTCAAAGCACACACAAATAGCGATCGTTAATTGAATAATGTAACAGGCGCCATAATCACTCACCTGTCACATGTCCCGGTTTTGCTTCGAGAGGCATTATGGGAGGGTAACTGACAGGGAGGAATTGTACTCAGAGAGCGACCTCGCGGGTTAGCATAAGAATTAGCACATGAGTGCGAAATGTAAACAAAACCCCACCCACCTTGTGTCGATTAGAGAGCACCGGAGGGAAAAAAAACGCAGCTCACTACCGACCTATATTCTCCGTAGAGGATCGAAGGGAGGTTAAACACCCAGCAGCGGATAGGTCAATAAAAACACAGTATTGAACAGCAGCGTCAACAAAACCAATGAACCAAGACTCACTTTCGGTCAGGGTGGCAGGACACTGTCCACTGGAGAGAACAGAACGGCCAAAGCTTCGCCCGCGATTACGGGAATGTGTATCGAGCTGATAGTGCGAATAAGCGTGCTAGGCGGCTCCAAATAGCGGCAGAGCAGATCTCTTCAATGGGGAGTGCCGATGCAAAAGCTTTTGATGCGGCTACTGCCTGACCGAGTGAGCCTTCAACCCCTCAGGGGAGGCTTGCCCTTAGCCTGATCGCAGCACAAATAGTAGAAACTAGCCAGCGAGACAAAGTCTGCTTGCTTTCGCCCGGCACCCCCAGCCTTCCCGCCACCGTAACAACAGAACAGCTGGGTACCCGTCACGGATTCCTGTGTTCGTTTGATATAGACCTTGAGAGTCTTACGGACATCCAGCGGGTGAGTGCTTTCGTTGCAGAGGTCCCGATGTGGAAGGCTGGGTAAGAGTGGGAAGTTCGATAGGAGCTGTCACATGGAAAGCGTGATCGACCCGGGCGAAGTAAGTATCCGGGGAGGCGAATACTGACACGATCAGTGTGAAACACAGTCAGCGCCGGGTGGGGCGACATAGCATGTAAATCGCCGACCCTACGCCCAGATGTTACCGCCACCAGAAATACAGCCTTCCAAGTTAACAACTGAATGGAAATAGCCGATAGGTGTGAGAAAGTGGGACCGGACAGCCAATCGAGCACAATTGACAAATCCCAAGGTGGGCTGGTTCGCCTGACAGCAGGTCGAACCCGATCCGCGCCAGCTAAAAAGCGCTGTACGAGAGGGTGCTGCCCCAGAAGAGCACCATCGACAGGGGTGTGAAAAGTGGGAAATAGCGGTGGAGTAGCCACGGATGGTCGAAGCCGCCAGGCCTTCTTCCAACCGAGCTTGCAAAAACTCCAATACTCGGACTAAATCCGCAGAAAGGGATCTGCAATCCCCTATCTGAACACCAGCGGCATAAGCGGGACCACCTATCCTCATACTGAGCGTTTGTCCGAATCCGCCTACCGAAGCCAGAATTGTGTCTGCAACTGCTGCAGGAATTCAGCGTGCTTCAGGGCTAGACCTGACAGAGGCCAAGCCACCCACTGAATCCTTGGATTGGGGTGTGGCTCCGTTCTGAGTGAGAATGTCCGGTCGCCAAGGTAATAGAACAGGAGGCTGAGCCAGAAACCTGAGAATTACGGAAACCAGCTCTGTGGCGGACCAAAGCGGTGCCAGTAGCACAAGCAGCCGAGCTGGCTGGGTGGACAGCTGTGAAAGGACACGGGGAATGAGTGGTAGCGGCGGGCGCCCAGAGCACTTTGCCCGTCAATCCAGCAGGAAGGCGTCGGCAGCCAGCGCCCTCGGGTCCGGTATTGAGAGCAGAACACGGGTGTCTGATTAGGTCCCGCCGGGCGCAAAACAGATCCACCTGGAGCGACCCGTACAACTGGGAGATAACTCGAATATCTGCGGTCGAGCATCCACTCGTCGCGGGGCCAGGATCCGCGAGAGAGCGTCTGCTCGCGTTCTCCAGCCCGGGGAGATAAACAGGGAGTACCTGACAATCGCACTGGTCGCACCAGAGGAGAAAGTCCCATGTCTCCCGGAGGAGCGCTCGGGACACCGTGCCGCCTTGCTTCAGGATGTACGACATGGCCGTCTGGTTGTCCAACTGAAGATGAACCACCTGGCCCTGGACATGCTCGGGGCGCTCGAAAACCAACCGCACAGCTCTCAGTTCCAACACGTTGATGTGAAGGTGGGCTTCAACTTCGGACCAGAGTCCGGACACCGACAGACTGCCCAGAACACCCCCAGCCCGTGAGGGACGCATCGGTCTGAACTGTAAGAGCTGGCGTCGGGATTTCCAAGGGGACCCCCCTGGTGAGATTCCCGACATTGGTCCACCACTGAAGGTGAGGAGACAACCACCCGGGGACTGTGAGACTCCGCTCCAGGTCCTCCGAGTGTGAGCCCACAGACTTCGCCAAAGCTTGCTGTATCGAGGCATCCTCAACCAGCCCGCCACACTACAGAGATAATCGCGCCGCCATATGGCCCAGTAGATGCGGAGCCAAGTCCGTGCTGGTGCCTGGGGCTGGGAGAGGAGCGAAGACACCATCTCCGTACTCTGGTGACCCGGTCGGGCGACAAGGAAACAAGATCCTTGTGTGTTTGGAACCTCCCCCCGAGAAAAACCAAGTCCTGGGTGGGTACCAGGTCGGATTTCTTGAGGTTGATGATCCACCCCAGTCGAACTAGAATGTCTATCACCTTGTGAGTAGAATCTAGGCTCGCTGGCTGTGTTAGTGCACCGAGCAACCAGTCGTCGAGGTAAGGGTAACAACGCCTTCCTTGCGACGGAGCGAGGGTAGCCGGGACTAACATGAGCTTGGTGAACACCCTGGGGGCAGTGGATATGCCAAGGGGAGCACCGTGAATTGGTAACACATCCCGTCGTAAGAGAACCGAAGGTACTGCTTGAACGATGGATGTATGGGCACATGCAGATACGCATCCTTGAGGTCGATTGGCGTGAGCCAATCGCCCGGGCTGAACAGAGGAGATCACCGGCGCCAGTGTCTCCATCTTGAAGGATGGAACTTGAGCATCGCGATTCAACCCCTTGAGGTTGAGAATGGGGCCGGAACCATGCGTCTTTCTTGAACGAGGAAGTACGTGGAGTAAAATCCCGCCTGTTCCTCGCCCGGTGGTATGCGCTCGATAGCGGACTTGTCCAGCAAAGCCTGGACTTCGTCGCGCAGTATGTCCGCCCTTGCCTGACATGACGGCACCAGAGTGCGGCGTATGCCGGTGAAGTCTGGCGGACCTCGCTTCCACAGTGGTAAATGGCCGACACTGACGGTGGCCAGCACCCAAGGGTTGCTGGTAGCCTTCTCCCACTCCGGCAGGAATAGAGAGAGGCTGCCTCCCACTGGGACGTTGGGTAAGAGCGTGTGAGTGGTCCCGAGTAGCGGAGCTGACTGGGAGTGACACACGTCTTGTGCTACAGCCTGATGGGTTAACGGGAGGTCGGGGCAGACCTCCCGCGCCCGCGAAAAGGCTGGGAGCCAGTCGAAGAGGACTGCTCTTTGCCCTTACCCTTGGCGGGACGGCTCCTCCGCCTACCCCTGCCTAGCGGCCGAAGCCAGCCAGCAGACTCGGGTGTAGGCTGCACCCCGGCGGAGGAAGGAAGCAGGGAGCCGAGGAGGCGAAGCCCAGCGGGTGCTCCAACAAGGCCTTAGAGTCCTTGAAGGAGGTAGCTGCAGCGGCAGCCTCCCGGATGACCTGCTGTGCCCCAGGAAACAGCGTCGCTCCCAGACGGTAGGGGAGGGCCAGCAAGGTCTGCTGTGTAGCAGCCGAGTACCGAGACGTCGACAGCCACAGCTTGCGCATCCCCATGACTGCGCACATCACCGTCGACACAGCCGACCGCAAAGAGTCGCGCGCGAGGTGTGCCTGGACTTCGGATAGTTGACGGAGCAGAACGACATGCGGATAAACGTCTCCAGCGTGCCCCTCCGCCTCCAGGGCCGACCTCTGGATTGAGGAGAGGTAGGCCTCGTGGACCACTACCTGCACCTGCTGCATAGCGTTCCGGTAGACCTCCTCGTAGGTCCGGTATGCATGCCGCAGGGGGGCGCCCGCGAGGGCAAAAGGTGGTGTCAAAGCGCCCTTGCCTGGCAGCGGGAGCTGCTCCGGGAGGAAGCGAGCCTCCCCAGGGCGACCCGAGTGAAAACACATTAGATGCGACCATTGGTACAGCGAACAGGGAATCTTCCCCAGCTGGTACCTCCGGACAAGCTCAGGCAAGTCAAAGCGGGCGGGACCCAGACAGGAGGGATGCGACCACGTCCTGCACCAAGGGCGGCAGAATGCGAGCTGCGTCTGCGTAGGCTGCCGAGGGCAAGCGCCTGCGCCTGGCAAGCGGAACTCAGTCGAGTCCGGCGGCTGGTAGGCACCGCGGCCTGGGGAAGGAACTTCGGCAATGCGCTGCGGACTTCCCTCAGAGCCGGCCAAAAGCGGAAGGCACCCTCCTGCTCCTCAACCTCCCCAGTGTCCATGGACTGCGTCGCCCGAGCCCGAGTCGAGGCTGGGTCTCCTCGCGAGAGGACCCGAACCCGACCCGGTGGGCTGCCTAGCACCAGTCACAGAGGAGAGGAAGAACAGACAGAGCCCCAGCGTCAGCACCTGCCATCACGCACGAACCCCGGTCCCGAGACGCTGGAGGCAGACCAGGCAGAACTAGTGCCTCCGCTCTCATGGGGCGGGACGGTCGCAGGGACCGGAACCCCAGGAATCCTCAACGGACCCTGCGCCAACTCCGAGAAGAGGACTGGGGCCCGAAGCCTCCCCCTCCCAGAGGGGCGTCCGGACCCGAAGCCAGAGGCAACGGATCGACAGACGCCTCCAGGCCGAGGGATCGAGCCAGGCTCGGCGATCCCACCCCCAGACTCTCCGTCCCCTGCTCCAGAGTGGGCGAGGAACTCCTGGCGGAGACCTCCAACCGACTCGTGAACAAGGGACTTCACCGAGTCCATGTGCTGCTGGAATAACTGAGTAATCAGAGACATATCAAATCCGCTACTAGGAGCATTGGAAGGCGACTGACTGCGCGACTTTCTGCCTTTACTTCTAGGCTTTTTTGCTTTTGACGGGGGGACCTGGGTCAATTCCCCTCCCGCCTCACGCATCTCCCTATAGAATAGGAAGTCGGCCGCCCGTCTCTTCTTGGCCCGGGGGGAGAAACCCATACAGATCTCGCAAGTTTCCGCGATATGGCGGTTTTCTCAAGGCACACGATACACTTATCATGGCGGTCGGCCCGGGGGATACTTTGCCCGCAGACCGAACATGAAGAAAACACCTGAAAGCAAACACGCAAGCATGTAGCTAACAGCGGACCAGCAGTCTAAGATACACGTAGAAAACATTGAAAAATACGTGAATGCGACCACGGGAAGAAATAGTTGGTTCAATACGCAATATTACAACCACGTGGCACGCTAAACTTCCCGCCATGGCAGAGCAACATGTGCGTAAACCACGGGAAAGTTAGCGTAAAATAATTAATACAAAGTCACAATTATGAAACAACCGACCGCAAAGCTTTACTGTTCCTTACAAGGACAAAAAAAAGACCATACATACAGGTGGTGGCGTCTCAGACATTATTCTCTTTAGTTCACAAGAGTACAGCTCTGCTCGACACATGCGTCTTTACAAGGCAGTGACAGCAGAAGGAATGATGATACGGGCCTAGGTGCTTACCCAGTTGGTGCGCATGCGCAACGGGAGGTAACTCCACGAGGTGGGGGCCGTATAATAAATAAAAAGTTTTATTTATTGTACAATATTTTTTATTCAAAAACATTGATACAACTGTCACAGGACATTTTCAGCTCTGAAAATGCATAATATGTACCCCAAGGACGATCTCTATGAAGAAGAATAAGTGAATGCGACCACAGGAAGAAATACTTGGTTAAAACGCAATATGAAAACCATGTGGCACGCTAAACTTCCCGCCATGGAACAGCAACACGTGCGTAAACCACGGGAAAGCTAGCCTAAAAATTTGTTACAAAGTCACAATTATGAGAAAACCGACCGCAAAAGTCTTACTGTTCTGTTCAAGGACAAAATAAAGACCATACATACAGGTGGTGGTGTCTCAGACTTTATTCTCTTTATCTCTTTCGAAGACAAGGTATTCAGCGCAACTCTACACATCCGTTCAGTGGAGTTATAGCAGAAGGAATGATGATACGGGCCTAGGTGCTTACCTGGTTGGCTGCGCATGCGTAGCGGGAGGTAACTCCACGGGGTGGGGGCCGTATAATAGATAAAAAAAGATTTTATTTATTGTACAATATTTTTATTAAAACATTGATACAACTGTCACAGAACATTTTCAGCTCTGAAAATGCATATATGTACCCCGAGGCAAATCTCTATGAAAAAGAATAGGATCGTGTTGAAAACTAGCAGAGTTCAGACAAATTTGGTCGTATCTAGATGCAAGTTCACGATCGTCATTGAGGATGTAAAAAAACAGTGATGACAAGTCCCATGCTTCATGTTGAATGTAATAGATAGAACATCTGGTATTTTCCTAGGTAGCTGTAGGTGGTTGGCGAACCAAGCGATTATGTGTTTCGAATCAACCAAAGCAATTCCTGCATCTTAAAGGCAACTGGCATAGCCCGAACCATGAAAACAAAGACGAAGTTCGATGTGGGTTAAGTGTCTTGGGAGGCATCCCAGACACAATTTGCATAGGCTCTGACGAACCAATAGGCTGGTAAGATGCGCAGTGTTGGAAATAACACGAGTGGTGAATTGCCGAATTCGGTGAATCAGCTCAATTGGTAGGCAAGGTCCGAGGAACAGATTTTTTACGAATGCTGACATTTTGATGAATGCTGACGATTCAGTGATCTTGAACGGCCAGGTGAACTGGTTCGGCGATATGAAGCGGTTCTGGGCCTGGTGAAACGGGACGAGTCGGACTAGTAAATTGGTTCAGCTTCGTGATCTGATTCAGAATAGTGATCCAGAACATTGATGTGATCTGAAACGTTTAAATGATCTCAGCTGATGGAGATATCTAGAATGATCAGATGAACCGGTGAGGTGAAATGCTCCGGCCGAGGTGAATTGGTTCAATGAGGTGAATCGTTTCAGTGAAGAGAGCCGTTACGGCGAGGCAAACCGTTTCGGTGCGATGCATCGCATCGATGATGTGAACCGTTTCGGCGATAAGAAACAATCTTATATATGGCGAATTGAGTCGATGTCGGGATCCATTCGAACGGTTCGGCCTGGTGAATCCATTCGGTGTGGCGAACCGATTCAGTTTGGTGAATCGGTTCAGCAATTTGACGATGTAGATCAGCTGTGTGAGTCAGCTGGCAACACAGATCGGTTCGATGAGGCGGAACGACGAGTAGACATCTGATGATGCGCCAATAAAATCATCACCTTCCGACATGGGAATCTCCAAATGACGAGCAGTTAATACTGGTCGTTGAAAGCAGGGGTTTTGTCGGGTGATCAACTGCTGAAGTGTAACGAGCTCTGTCTGCCAGCCAAAGGGAGCAAGCATGTCTACATGCTCTAAAAACGTCCTTGATAAGGGAGCACATTCCCGACAACGCTTGCTTCAGGAACACAGGTCAATACAACCCACACATGACGCGTGGGGATCCGAGGAAGAAAATATTGTTAAAGTGTGCGCAAAATTACACTACTTAGGGTTAACTACCCATGATATATTGCTCATGTTAACTTTTAAGGAAAACAGAGAACTCTCACAATACGTCCACACAGTGGTGCAACAAGAAGAAGAATGATCATTCTGAGGTAGTCATGTGGGTAGACAGGGGAACATGCTGCACTCTTAGCCAGGGACTAGGGGCCTGTCCTATAAAGAGAGCAGCCTGGGGAACACGGGCGTATGGACAAGAGAGGCCTACAGGAAAAGTTCTCATTCGTTCCACTCAGCGTCGAAGCAAGAGAGAGAAGTGCAAATCATGAGATAGGATAAGTTTATAAATTTCAAGGATGTCATCTTGCGAAAATATAAGCAAATAGTAACCATGTCATTAGAAACCCATAAGCGTATATACTGCAGGTCAAATATTTGTGTTTTATGTGGATTTTCGTTCGTTGATAGATCAGTGTCAGCAATCAGGGAAGATAAAATCAAAAAAACGTTTTGTAAGTCCCCCGAACCCTAACAAGTAGTTGTTGTCTGATTGGTTTAATCCGTTCAGCCGTCTCGCGTTTGATTGGACGGTCATAGGTCGCTCAAAGTTTAGCTGACGCGACCTTCTAATAGGTTTTGTTAGACTCAGTATAGCAGTGTCATGAATAATACTGGGCCTAAGTTTACTTAGACTGCCCATGGGATAAACCAAAAAGGAATGGAGTGAAACCCAAGGTTACTCATCAGAGCAGACAACTTACCTTCTTCTAGCACTGGATCAGGTTCCTTGGTTGCATCTTTACTTGAAGACTGCTCACTGTCTTTGTACAATATCTGTGGTAAAGCATGGAGCATTCTTTGAATGATGTTTTAGGTATGGAACATAATTTATCTGAAAAATACTGTGAACTGCATCTAAATATTCACAACACGTATCCTGCCTATAGAAATGAAAGCTTTGTGTTTAACTTACCCCTGGAATGAATGATCTCAGATCAGGGAGAGATTCATAGAATGTTCTTGTGTCTTCATCTTCAAACAAAGTGCAGTCTCCCTTCATACTGGCACTGCAAATTACACACATACAATTGATGGATGGCGCACCTACACAATTATTATCATTCAAATAGTGAATGAGCAAGCAAATGTGTTTTGCTGTTCACAGCATTCAACAGTATTCCAGCTGTATGACAGAATCTTATAAATAACTGAATCTGTAGCCAACAATGCAGTGATTAATAGTATGAACAACAATTGACAATATTTTGGTAAAATGGCTTAAAATCAATCAAGTCATTGAGTCTTGTCATCTGATAGAATGGGGCACCTATAAGAACAAGGCCTATTCTAAACCCAAAGTGGATACAATGGATGAGAGTACGTGGCTGAGTCTCCAAGTCTGACCACCCAATCATTTTATAGAGTTGGCATACACACAAAACATTGCTACTGCAGTAAGCTTTTCATACAGACTAGTCCTGCATAATCAGAAGAGTTATTTTTTCAATCAAATGGGATTCACAGCCTTATTACAGCATTGATAATTCTAGATGCTCAGAATTCAAAGAAACTAAAATACATACAGAATGTGTTTTGCTGTATGATTTTATACAGCTTTTAATCACATGTATAGCCATGCAAATTAGTTTACAATGTGGTCAAAATTAGCAATTGTTACTGATGGTTTGTGTGTACATTTGACAATATACAAAGAGATCTGTAGCAATTAATTATTGTTAGAAATACCGTAGGTAATGATATCCTAAATTGTCTTGTTTTTAAAAGTTTATTTTTTCAGCAGATCATGTGATAAAGTCTAATGACCATAACCTTAGTGCTAAGGTTGGCACACCAAGTTAAGATCAAGAAAAGGTTTCTTTGTGAAAATGGTGCGACTGCAGACTAAGTAACATAATTCTGATGTTATTGGTTAAGGTTAACCTTAGCTGAGACTGTTTTGTGAAAGTTGGTCAAATGCTGACTTGCACAAGTGCTGAGACTTTTGTTTCTCCCATGATTTGACATGGACTTGCAAGAGCCTCAGGATTAAGACTGATTTGTGCAGGTAGGTCCAGATTAACTTGTATGCATATACTAATGTCAGCTTTTAAGCTTTGCACTGGTACAGTACCTCAGTTCCTTTCATAGGACTGAAAAAATCAAACATTCCTCCGGTTTCATCTTGTTTTAGATCTGAAAATGAAATACAATGAACATAACAACAGGTTGTGTAACCATGGTAACAACAAACACCTTCAAAACAAATCAAAGAAATATTTTGACTTAAGCTGACACTGCTAGTACCAGTACTGGAATTTCTGAGCTGTGCTTTTGAATTTATAGTTAAGCAATAATAAAAGTAGAAATATCTATTTAAGTACATACATAAACACCTTTATTGCATACACCTATGTCAATGTAACTTTTGGAAGATGTATTGTTTATCAAATAAACCTGTCAGAAAAAAAATGTATTACAAACCTTCATCTGGAAGGTCAGGTAAGTCTTCATCTAGTAGATCCTGGAAAAAATGCAGGCTCATATGACACACTACCATTAAAACACACATTCACACATACGAAGATAACATACTGTGTCTAACAAAATTCACCTGGAAAAGAAGATACTTGTCCATGTTGTAATGAGAGCCACAGATCTCAAAGTAGAAAAAAGGAAGGGAGTGACTGTGTAATACTGTAAATGTACTTTGTTTCGCTTGGTGCAAATTTCGCGGAATTGACAGCTTAGACTACATCACGCGGTCAATTATTCGCACAATCAGTAATTGCCGGAAATGCCAGCTGTCTCTTAGGCCGCCACTGATAGCAATGAAAACAACCAGAGTGGCTTAACCTGTCAGGCGGCGTGTATTGCTTACTCACAGGAAATCCCTACCTGCGCGATATATACAGTAATAAGTTTACTCAGGGTAGTATTAAGTACTTAGGAAGTGAGATATCGTGATGGTACTAGTATACTATATAAAGAGATGAAAAACACATCAGTCTCATGTTCTGAATTCTGACGATGGCATTGCGAATGTGGTTAAAGAAAGCACCAAACCCCAAAACACCTGGACTTCCAGACTTTGTGATTTCATTTTGTGATATGCAGGAATAGAAATAAATAAAATCTTAATGAATAAATAAAATACTGCTGTATTATTTCTTTCCGAGTCATTTCATGGTAATCCGTTTTGTATCAAACCATCTGTCACTACGATTGGTCAAAATAGAACATGTCGGGACATGATTTGGGAAATCCATTGCAGTGACAGTTAAGTATGATTCTTTATGCTACTATCAGTCGTCATTTTAAGATTCCCATAGATTTCTGTCTTCAAACTTGATGTGTTATGGTAACAACTCAGAGGCGGGCGTGGGTAGAGTGAATGAATGAAAGGTTTATTCGCTGTGTATAAATTTTCGCGGTAAAATAAAACCTGCGCGATATATAATACGTTTACAGTATACAATATTCTGAAGAGTAGAAGCTGAAATGTCATCTCCAATATCATATATATGCTTAGTCAGAAACATGCTTGACCAACTGATGACTGGACATTAAATTTATATTTTGCCAACACTTGTCTTGATAACAAATCCTAGAGTTTCATGTCCTTATCTTACTTACAGCTAGAACTGCTGCACTTGTGTGAAGCTTCTGGTATGCTGTCAAGGCATTCTCATACCCATCACGTCTCTCAGTGCTCAGTTCACCTTTGGTCTGAAAAAATGACACTTTGATAACTAGCAGCTTGAACAACACTGCATGGAGAACTCACAAGCTAGAACTTCACATAAGAATGACTCAGGCAATATTTTTTATTCACATTAAAATCTGTCAGTGGGTGAGATGGGTTCAACATCACTTTGAAAAGAGTTATTCATTGTGTGTCAGCTTAATGTGGGAAGAAAGCTCAAGCTGGTCAGCTACAAGGAAGGGTATGACACTGACAAATAAGAAACATAGTCAGTGTAATCTAGCATGCAAACTTCCAATCACTGGAATCAAGGTTTTGAAAGGGATGTTGCACAATACTATGTAGACAGAGACAAAGAGTGAATGCAATATTAACACAACTCATAATTGTTAGGACTATCATATGACTATATACAGTTTTTACAACACAAGGACTTGTAAAATTCATTAAACTATAACTTGTAGAAACTATGATACCTGTAGGATTCTTCGGTTTTGTCTTTCCATGCCCTTCAGCTCCTTGTGGTCTTTGATGAGGTGTTTCATCAGGGAACTGGAGTAGTCTTTCAGCAAGTTCCTGCAAGCTTTCTGGCGTTCAGGAGGCAGCAACTAATTTGACAGGCAGAGTTCCTTCAACATGAGTGACTCAACAAAGGTTAACAACATGATAGGTATCATATTGGTATCAGCAATACACCAGCAATATGACAAGAGGCTTGGTTGGACAGACAACCAAGTGATTGTTTGGTAGCCAACATTTCCTTTCATCTGGGTACACTGACATGCTATCAACCAAGTCCCTAGGCCTGGGAACTTGAACCATTACACTGGCTCATACACTAAGCATAAGTCGTTGGGCATCTTTTTGCTACAATATTGCGAGCAAGTGACCAATTGGTGATCAACCACACCATATTGTTCTCTCCAAAGCAGGCAAGAATTCTTTAGCACATTTTTAGCAAATATGCAGTCAGTGTTATTATCTTCACTCACCAATATTACAACATTACTTCATCCTCTTACTAACTGAAACTAGACATGACAATCCAATGTTGTTTTAGTGTGATCCAACTGATGTATCAGCGAGGCCAAACATTCTTTTACAATGTTACCATTCAATCCATGTACAGACTTGTGCCACTTAAAGTTGTCAATTCACAGCAGTCCGTGGCAGTGTAACTTTTCATGATCATGTAAACACTTCTCTCAGAGCATGCAAATATGGCTTGTCAACGCTTGATATTTTACATGGCATACATTGGGGCACATGATTGTCACATGAAGTCATCCAAATTGTCGTCTGCTTGTCCACTGATATCATACGACAGCATATTACATCACGGTTTTGAAATCTAACCAACAAAGATTTACAGGAAGAGGGGAAAAATTACAAAATTATATTTGTATTGTTAGACATTCAAAAGTCTACTGTAAGCAAAATTGGCACATCTGACAAGTATATAGGAAGGCAAGTCATTTTAAAAATCAAGTCAAAATGTAAACACAGAGCGTACAACAATCATCTGACATGCTAAGCTCACCTTGCTTTTCATAATCTCTGCTCCATGATGCTTCTCAGAAAGCAACCTGTAAACAAGAAAGTGGTTCTTAACAACAAACTGGAAAAGAACTGACCTTAGAGTCACAATCTTAGCCATTCCCATGTAATGGTAAACGACATTTAAAAACCAACACACTATCTACCAATACATAGTGTATGAATTGAACATATTTAAGGTAATTCTTTCCACCTTAACACTGTGAGGTTTTCACATACTTTGAATGCATGCTCCTAACAACACCATGATACCTATGAATCTAAATAAATCCCATGTGACAAATACTCAGTAACGCTCAAATATATAAGTCATGTTTTGCAGCAATGAGCAATATTTTAGCTATATTGAGTCAGTGCCACACAATCAAGTGGTTGATATTATAAGTAAGGTTCCAAGCTGCTGGGATGAAGCAAGAACAAAATCTGAGCACCTGACCCATCTGGTCTCCTGAAACAACCAGCAGTTTTTCTGAGAACCAGTTCCAATCCAGAATCTCCACATGAGTTATTTCCTAATAAATATTTTTGCCTGTAGCTAACCTGATCTTCCTTGGCATGATACCAACAAAGTCATCCCCACAGTGTTTACAGAAGCTGGAGATGATGGACAGGTTATTGTGCTCATCCTTGTCGTTGTTCACCAGTATTGACAGTTGATTGGCCAACACTGGCAGACCTTCCTTCAGGGAGAACACGCCCACAGATATCAGTTCCGCGAAGAAACGGAGATCCACACGATACTTGCTTAGATTTGAAATCTACAACAGTAATGGTGACCTTTCTCAGCAGGAAAAACTTTGTAAACTTTTGGCTAATGAAATTACAATGGAATAAAGAAGAACGTGTTCAAGTGTGGTGATTCAGGAAATGCCTGGAATTTCTCAAAATGTTCTTAAACCAACCAAACTAAGCTCACATTATTTGACAAATATCTGCACCATCTCAGATATATTTATGGCGTACTGTAGCAAAATCACTGCATTGCAGTCAAAATGTCAAAAGTTGACATTAACCAATCAGAAAGCAGTTACTTCAACATCAGATGTTGCTTTGAAAAATATCAATCAAATTTGAAAACTAAACAAAAGAACATTGTGAAATATCTGATAGATTGTTGTGTGCCCATACATACCATGGGCTATGAAAAGTCTCTTTCATTTCAAATGTTATCCCATCAAACCCAGTGATGGACAATCATTTTGACAGAATCAGTCATACAGCTCGATACCGTCAATTGTGTCACTACTTTAACATGTATTCATATACAAGAAATTTTTAAAGCTTTTCTAGTTTTGTGGCTAAACCTTCAGAGCTAAAATTTGCACATTGAAATACAAGAAAGTGCTGGTATCTTGCAATTCGGATAGTCTGTCGACCATATCAAGTCAACAGTCAAATTATATTTTACACTGTTCATATGAATTGATTTTCTTTCATTCTCAATCAACTGCCAATGAAAATCATAGCAATAGGTAAGAAAATACAAATGTCATTTAACAAAATGTTAATAAAATTTTCTTCAAGAAATAATCAGCATCTGATTGGTATTTCTGGCAAAAAACGCCTCATGGACTTAACACATCATTTGTCTCTGATTGAAACTAAAACATGCAGTAAACAGAACCTTCAAATAGATAACATTAACATTATAATACATACTCACATGAGCATCGACAATAAGTAATTTGCCCCTTTTGTGTATTGCCATGACAACCTGTGATTGCAAGTGGTGAATTTCTTCTGGATTAAAGTCAACACTAATCTTATACCCTATAACTAAATATCAGGTCTTCTAGGAAGTCTCAAATTAACATCATAATATGAATTTCTAAAATGTTCACATTTCATCATTAAGCCTGTACCTAGCAAAGACAAAATGAGTGTGAAATACTTTACAAAATATCAATATTTAACAAAATACCCCCAACAGAAAGAGTATCTATATCACATTGCTAACTTGATGTAAGATATGGACAGCCTATGAGGATTCAATCGTAAGACTAAAGACCCAGTTTACAAGAGCATCGCTATCAATAACCTGATGTAATTTCTGTTCACTGAAAATCATCCTCACTACACGGTAGTATGTTTTTCTTCTGCACAAATTTTCAGAAGTCAGTGATTCAAAATCATGTAAGTTCATGTTTAGCCTAATATCTGAGTGAACACTGCAGGGTCTCCCTGTGTCGGTACCTTCTCATCCTTCTTGTTCAGCAGATACTTCTGGAAGTTCTCCAGCAGTGCAGGAGTAAACTCAGCATATCTCTGATGCATCAGGCTGCACAGCTGCACTGCCGACTGTACGTCAGACATCTTCAGTTTCACCTCAGCGAGGGCAGATGCCTGAACGTTAGAACATTGTTGTGAAATTATAGTGAATAGACTAAACAATGTGATATAAATATTACCAATCCTACGATTTCAATCACAGGACCTTCCACATATATATACCAAAGTAAACTTGGAAATTTCAGAAGTATTCATTGGAAAATATACAGTTAACAAAAATAAGTTAAATAATGAAAAGAAAGGAGCACTATCATAATTCCAAAACTACCAAAAGGAACCAGTACACCACTAGACTAATCTACAAGTTTGGTGAAAAGGTATGGTACCGAATGTTAAATCTGACAGGTATATTTGCTTTGAGAAACATTCCCCAACTTATCAGTGTGTAAAATAATTCAGAAATCATTCAAAGTCAGCTGAGCCTATCTGATTATGCCAATGTGGAAGTAACGAAAATATTGAATATCCACAACAAAGTACTTCTTCATATTCTGCTGTCAATATTACGCACTTATCTATACATTCACTCACAGGTATGAAAAAGGATCATGACATGATAGCTATACTCAGCAACAGATTGAATGCTTTAATCAAGATTCAGCATTGCTGTAGGCCTGTGAACTAAGCAAACATCACTGTCAACTTACAGCTTCCCCTATGTACTTGGTCAGGTTCAGACTTCCAAAATCCTTGATTAAGCCTTCGAACTGTGATTCTGTCATGTTCCTCTGCAATAGATTGAAAAAAAAAAAAATGAAATATTTACATACTTTGTGTAACATATTCACTCTTCAGTGATGATTTATAAAATTTAAAGGCAAGAAAGACTTGCAGAATGTATAAGGGAACAAACGTGAATGGGTGGCAGTTTTCTCAATACTCACCAGTCGTTTCACAAATGCTGTATTCTTTTTCAAGCTTGAATCGAGTTTCCCAAAGAAAGACTCATCAGGCCTATTTTCTATAGAAAACAAAACATAAAGTAGCAACAGTATGGTTATTTATGATAGATATAATATATAAATCTGAACTCCAGATAATCAGTGTATTTGCAAAATATACATTATACATAAATCATGTATTTTTTAGAGCAAAAATATTAATTAACACTTAGGCCAGACCAATTTTATTTCTTGTTGTACGGATCCGCCGGTCCTATTTTTTCAAGAATAAGAAAAAATAAATAAATTATTTTACCCACTCAAAAATGTAATTTTTTAAGTAAAATTGATATTTTATATTTATCCTGACTCATGCTTATTATGCTGATCTCCTTCTTCTATGCGAATGGTAGTGGAACACTTGAATCCCTTGCAGTTCCCTCTGAAGAGGGCGTAAGAGTACACTCACCCACGAGTTGCCTCCCTTGCATACTTTGCCACCAACCATGACTAACCATGTCACTCTCTCCTGAATATGCCTGACACTTAGATGTACTGTGAAATCCGAAGTGCCATAAGTGGGGAGGTTGGGAGGGCTTGATCTCATGAGTCAGGATAAGGAAAAATTATCAATTTTACTTAAAATATTACATATTTTTCCTTATCCTGACTCATACTTATTATGCTTCCAGAATCCAACGGATTGGTGGTGGGTCAGGCCACTTCGTGGATTCATCAGCTGTCTTTAAGATGCGTCCTGTATCTCCCCCCATGGGAACTATGTAACGGCACTCTTTGATCCAGTTCTTCCAACTTTCACCTGTCAACTCGAGGGGACCACATCTTGTCAGACTTCTTAAGACAAGTGAATCTATCCGATTCATGTGGATTTTAGATATACTAGTATTTCTTTTTACTACAGCAACTCATGGATTATGATATCTTCTTTATCATAAGAGGTGCAACCCTTTCCATGTACGAGTATTTTCCATACAAGTACAGGGTCTTAATCACTCATGCTAGCCTGTCCTAGACGTACGCATGGACTCTCAACCAAAACTCTCCAGAGCGAAGGTTATCAGCAAGTCACGTGATAAAAGGGTGAGATTTCATCTCAGCACCTTTGTGGAACCATTAGTTGTTGTGCTACAACAAGTGGCCCAAATTGGTGAATGCCGGAAACGTCTTTAGTGGTGATATCTCTGAGGTAAAAAAATACCTCTGAGATGTTCTGAGATAAAATGCTGATCCTTCTTCTGTGTAAGCAACGCTGAGAGGATCATCCTATCTTCCTCTGTACTGGGGTTCCTGAACTTAGAAATCAGCGCTTGCTTCGTTGATTGCTCTTGATCTTGCTAAGCCAGAGAATGTTCTTCTGGTTGTAGTATCCAACTGAGCAATCTTTTTATCATCCACCTTGTAGGACTTGTTACGAGACTCGTTAATAAACTTGTAACCTTCGTCCAAGTCCGGCGCTCTCCAAAAGGGCTCCATGTGATGTAAAGGGAATCTTTTCGCATTAGATATTGGTATATGTTTATTCTGGTATTTAGTAGCATTGTCAAAGGTTGTGCTGAGGCTTGCAGGCACTCTGGAAATCGGATCAATAGGCAAGAACGTGAGAGAGTCGAAATCTTCCTCTGTCATTTTATACGTGAGTGCTTCATTCCACTCCTTGGATGGAGATTCTAAGTCCCATCCGTTCGCAGTCCAGGACATAGCCTCGCCATCTGAGAAGACCAGGTCGCCCTCTTCATCTGTAAGGGTTCTTTCTAAATCCGATGAATTGTGCCTTCGTGTATCCTCCTTTCGCGAATGCATTTGTGAATGCCCCATCCGTGAATCCTCCTTTCGTGAGTGCTCCCTTCGTGAATGCTGCTCTCTGTCAGTAGGTGACATTGATCTGTATTTGTACGAGCTGCGAGATTTCGGAGCGGAACGGCTAGATGTAAGTGAGGATTCCTTCCTGCTTGACATTCTGGAATGCTGAGGATGTGTGGATGCCTCTTCATGAACTGTAGTAGAGTCTTCTGTCTGTGAGGACCTTCTTGAATGCTGACGTTCGTGAATGCTCTCTTCATCTGTAAGATGGTGAACTGTAGCTGTCAAGTCCTCAGGAACAGGTTCACGAATGGCAGCTGTCATCGTAGACTTTTGCTGTGCAGCTCTTTCTTCTGCAAACCGTTGTTCCATCATAGACATCATCTGTTCTGTGAACTGCTTCATGAATGCCCCAGGGTCAAAATTCTGCGCTGTAGGCTGGAACTGTTGTGGAGATGGTGAAGCATTCGAGAATGCTGAGCCTTCCTCTAATCTGCGTTGCAACTGTGACGAGGATACACTGCTGCAGTCTCTGGTACCTGATGTCTGCGTAGCTGACGGGGGTCTTCAAGCTGATGAGTTGTTGTAGATGTTGATCTCACCAAAGAGGGACGCTGTGATGCTTTACTCGTGACTGTAACTTCAGGCAGCAAAATCGGTGGATCATCGAATACGTCTACTTCAGCCGGAGGCACAATGTCTTTAATAAAGGACCTCTGAGGTGTAGTCTTACTTGAGTGAGAGAGCCGAGGATCTAGATGCTGACAATTTCTTCTTCTGTACTGTAGATGAAGAAGACTTCTGTTTCTTCATCTGTGAAGACGTCAGCTCTGTAGAAGATGACCTCTTCTTTAAGTTGTCTTTGATTGTTTTTTGACCCATATAAACTTCATAAATTGCCAAAAATAAAATACTTATAGTATTTAAAAGGAAAATTATTTAGACTAGGGACTATTTTTTTCCCTCCTGCCTTTAGGTTTTCTGAGGACAAAAATCCGTAAAACAAGAAATAAAGTTGGTCTGGCCTTATCCTGACATACTATTTGCTTCTCTCTCCCTTACCCCTGAGATACAGTGGAAACATTCTGTCATGTTCCCCAAGAACAGTAAAAACATCTCACCTGAAAGCACCCCACCACTGAGCATGCGCACTGGCCTCCCGGCCACTGACTATCACTCACTCTGTCTCTTTCCATTCCAATTTCCCAATAGTAAAAGAAAATTGTGAAGAGTGGGGATGGTTGAGGGGGTACTTCAATTAGCGTATGAGTCAGGATAAGTATAAAATAATATTTTTTTAGGGGTGACTATTGAGGGAGAAACAACTATTGCGATAGCGATAGTCTATTGCAACATACTACTGTGATTGTGAAAGTCTATTGGGACCAACTATTGTTATACTATTGCAATAGTTTTTCTTCTCCTTCAATTGTCTCATTTGAACTCATTTCCCAAATGATTGACATAAAACCAAGCTGAAGTAGTTTCAGTCTCTTTTAATAACTGACAAGAAACTTGAGATCCAGATCAAGTAAACAGTTAACACATAAACTCAATGAAGCTGCAAGTCTGCACCCAAACATCCTGTATTTGCACTTATCAACGGAAGTCAATTACTAAACTATCGATTGTCACACATACTATTGATGCATCGATAGTTTTTTGTTTATCCCATCATTAATTGCTATTCTAAGATGCCTAGCGGTTAGAACAATAGAAAAAAACAAACATTATCAGACAATAAAGGTATAGTTTTTTGATGACGTAACAATTGAATGACATTATCCCGTCACTGCGCCATTCTAGTGTGCCCCCTCGTAATCGAACCATTTTACATTACATCACAATGTAAGCGACGTCACGATGCAGGTCAGTTGTCATCGCCTCGTACAGCCTCCTACAGTAAACTACTGCGTTGCATCCCGTTTCTTGGTTTGCAGTTGCTTCACTCACCTAACATCACTGGTGGAAACATTACGTTTATGTTTTCTGACTTTTTAAATGTCTCAATTCGACTCGACACGGCTAACGTTCGCAATGTTTACATTCCCACAATGCAATCGTGGAATGTCGCTAGACTACTCAGCTTCGTCTGGATGTACTGATCTAAACATACGTTGGTAGTAGAAATGCGACGTTCACATGGTTTACGTTAATCACAGATGTAATTAAAATACTTTAGAGAAGATATTTAATCCGAACGTAAACCGTCCATGAAACTGTTTATCATTTGTTTTTCTGGTAACGTTAGCCTTAACGTAGGGGGCAGACACATCAATAGAACAGCCCAGTTAGCCCTGTCGCGAGGATTCTTAATTTAGGTCACCGACACACCGCCCGTATAGGGTTTTCTGCCCTAAATTAATCGTAATTATCCTTAGAAAGTATTAAATTTGGCATCTTAGAAAAGAAATACAGTTCGCTTACCACCATGTATAGTGTAATAAAACACACTTTCTCCCTGAACTATTATGAAAAGCACAAGCCGTCCTCGTTAACTTTAACTATAATAGTTCAGGGCAAAAGTGTGTTTTATTACACTATACATGGTGGTAGAGCGAACTGTATTTCTTAATTGGAATCTCAACAATTGCAATCCATCAATAGTTCGATGAACCGTTAGAGCCCTAATATTTTTAGTCTACAATTTACATATTTTTCTGCAAAATCACTATCCCCAAGAGAGGCACAGAAACTGCATATACAATGTATTATCTATGTTGTAATCATGATGCATGATGAACAGACAGGGTGTGGGTCCATTTCTCAGTTTACATATAGCACAGTTTTTCATAAAGAGAGTGTCGGTCGTAATTAAGATAAAAATAAACTTAATCAAACGCCAAAAGTGAAAAAATAATCCATAGATATGATGCATGTTGGGCCAAAAGAGATAATCCAAGCCTAATTGTTACGAAAAACACATTATAATTTGACAGGATAGCTAGGATCAGAAATCAGGCATTTACCCCCAACCATTCCATAAGGTGAAAATGGAGAGTGACAACCACTGGTTGGTCACGTGGGAGGCTGGCACGCATGTGTGGCAGTGTTGGGGTGTCTTTGGGTAAGAGGTTTTCATTGGTTTGTGGCAACATAACACAGAATGTTTATTGACTAATCACACATAATGCTCATGTGGACATGTAGTTTGCAGCATTACAAGAACTGATGCAAATCAGAAATCACCTAAAACACAACATTTTTCAAAAGAAATATTGTTCAAAATGGTCTACATACAGCTTTAAAGATACCACAATAGCGAGATGCTGCTATTATAGCTGAGATGTAAGGTAGAATTACTTACCAGCTGCAGCAACATTCTTCTCTCTCAGAGCTACTCTTGCTGTCAGTTTTTCTCTGGTTTCTTCTATGTAGTCTTTTAACAGTTTCTAAAGAACAGTAGAAAGTTGATAGCAAATACACTGATAAAATGCCACAGCTGTGATTTAAGTACACAAACCTTGTACCATGTTCTATATCAGTTACAAATTAATCAAGATGAATCATCAATAAAGACATGGTTAACTAGGATTGCCTCCTGGGCAATACTGACGGTCTTCAGACTTCCCCATACACCCCCCGTGGCTACCTTTACTTGTACCGTTTCTTTGGACGCCAGCTGGAGCGTCCATTTTAACTGTCGGAGTTACAGGTGTTCGAAGAGTATTGAAGGGCTAGAAAGCGTTCAAAACCCAGGCAGAACACGTTTTCGACACGAGAGCGGATCGGTGAAATGCAGCCGCGGTCGCAGGGGTCATGTAGCTTTTAAGTAGTTCCCATAGAAGGTATAGTTCTCTCTTTAACAGCGCGTAGCTCCGCCGTCCTTGGGTCTCAGTCCAAACGATTAGAGTTCTGGGATCGCCATTACCCTAGCTATCTGACGCATACACGTATGTGCATATACTGCACTTGTGAAACAGCCATAGATTTATGTGTGTGTATAGTGCATTTGTTAAACACCCATTCAAAAATTTGAAATAAAACTCATATCTGACTCCGTACTTACAATGTTTATTAATGCAAACTTGTTCTGGACGCTGTATGGCTAGGATAATGCCGATGTAATGTAAAGGTCAATTCAAGGGCAAGTATTTCTTTAGGCATTGAATGACGGTTCAGCAAAGATTTGACAGCTCCTTGTCATTGTCAATTACATCTGTCGGTGAAATTCACATCGTCTCCCATATCTGCACGTGGACCACGCTTTGCAGTGGTAGTCTCTTTATAGGAGATATCTGTTCTCCCGCGTGAGCGCTCTTATCTGATAGTGAATGACCTGTGGGAAGTTTATCTGTATCATAAATTGCAACTGTGTAATGTGACTAACGAATTGACTGCTTTTAAATTTCGTGTTATGACTTTTTCTGTTTTTAAATGACAACGTAATGAATAGATGTTTTTTAAATAAAACTCATTTTGACTCTGTATTTACAATGTCTATTAATGCAGAATAAAGCTGTCTTTTGCAGTGTTCAAGAACATTCCATGAAATATCACAAAATTGACTTACCGGTTCAGGCTGATATTCAGTCATAGTATAAAGAAATATGTTATGAAGGCTCACAGCAAACTGTCTATAAAACAAACATTTTGAAAATATACATCTTCTCTGCTGAGGAGTATCAAATGTGCGTTTATGTGCTGGATTCCTGCAATCATGATGATGTAGCAGAACGGGTTTGCGCGATCCTGGCACAGTCAGGCTGATAAACAAACTGCTGGAGTCCCAGTTGTTACTTAAAGAGCATTGCTTTTGGGGCACTGGTATACCAGGAAGCGGCGATTGTTGCTAGATTTTACTGGCGCTTCCTGTGAGATGAGATAACTAACTAACTGAAGGAAGCGACAGTAAAATATAGCAACACTCGCCGCTTCCTTTACTTAGTTATCTCGCAACTGACAAAATGCAAAATCCTAATGTCCCTCCCTGTTTGTGGCGTAATTGTGGCGTAACTATTGAACTTTTACATAATAATAATGTGAAGCAAACTTGTTCCACATTTCATTATCTACAGTTTGGCATCTTCAAAAAGGAAATCCATTGTGTTTTCGCAGAGCTGTGAACCCTATAAAAATGAGTTTTGCCAAATATTTACCAACTTCCAAGGGCAATAACTCAGACACCATTCAAGATATCGACATGGCCTGAGCAAACTAAGTAGTCCGGAGTGTGGGCGTTCAAACGATATATAGAACACTATTGTACTATTTGCTGTTCAGGAGCAGAAGATAGTTAAACACAGGCACCGTCAAAAAAGTGCGGAAATGTGCAAAATCGCGAAGGCTGTGTTTGTGTCGTAATGGTGACGTTATTATTGATTTTTTACATAACCATGATGTGAAGCAAAAATGTTTCCCATTCAATTACCTAGAGGATGGTACTTAGAAAAATGGAATCCATTGATTTTTCACAGAGTTGTGACATATTTTTTAACCGTATGAAAATGCGTCTTAGAAAATTTCACCAACTTCCAAGGGCGATAACTCCAAAACTATTCATGAAATCAACATGCCTTGAACAAATTAAGGTGTCCAGCGTGTAGGCTTTCCAACGGTGTATCGAACGCGATTGTACTATATGCCGTTCTGGAGAAGAAGATTTTTAAAGACAGGCACCGTCAAAACGCGGAAATCGGCAAAAAATTCATTTTTTTCAAAATTGCGGAAAATGTGACCTACCGGCCAACTTTTGCTATGTGTTGAATCGTTGGAGAATGGTGTTGTCTACATTGAGTGAAAATTTGGTCAATTTATCTCTAATAGTATTGGAGATATAGAGGTTGAAAAAGTTTGAAATATTTTGACATTTTGGGTTCTCTGCCCTTACCGGAAGCCGGAAGTCTGGATTTTTTCGACTATGTATCAATTTCAGCACACAGGCTATCACCCCTGAAAGTTTCATGAAAATCGGCCAAGCGGTTAGGTCAGGAGAGCTGTCACAAAAATTGTACAAATAATAATAAGAAGAAGAAGAAGAAGAATATTCGGATAATAACAGTAGGTCTTCCAGACTTTCGTCTGAAGACCTAATAAAGGAACCATGATAGAATATAACTGTAACTGTGATATCTTCATAAAAAATGCAAAAGACTTGACAACAAGATTACAAGAAAACCAACATATGAAAAAGAAAAGCTTTGCCACTAGGTTTCAATGTGATTAATGTTTACTTTAGCTCAAGATCAGTGATCAGTCAGGTTTTTACATGATTGAGATTTGAATACAATTTGAGACAAACACAAATATGGCAAACATGTCTATCAGAGTGACTCACTGGCTCATATCAGTACATTATTCATGAACCTGAGATGACAATCCATTTATTTATACGAAAGGAAAAAGGATTGGGTTGGACATACCATTACATTTAATACAAACAAAGTGCAATGTCGGATAAAAACCGTCACATCTAAAAGTTGCAAAACTCTGAAGCATTGGTTAGGACTGATTGACTGAGTTTAGTTTTACGCCCGCTTTTAGCAATATTCCAGCAATATCAGGGGACACCAGAAATGGGCTTAACACATTGTGCCCATGTGGGGAATCGAACCCGGCCTTCTCGGCGTGACGAGCCAACGCTTTAACCACTAGGCTACCCAACCGCCCCATTGGTTAGGAAACTATTACACATATTCAAATAAATTAATAACAATCCTTCTTTTCTTTCTTACACTTCCATGTTTTGAACTTCTTGCATGACCAAATACATCAGTATGAGCGACAAGTCAATTATTGGAACTTCAAGAGAAAATTTATGCATGAGCAAGTTTGTGAGTAAAGTCTTTCTTTTTTTATTCCACATCTCAATAGTTCATGTCAAACAGTCAGAATGAGGATTTCTGAAATCCTCTCAAATCAGTCGTCGTAACTCATTTCAGCTTTATCTATGCTACTGGTGCTGATAACATGCAATAGCTGAAATTAGCAAAATGTAACTTCTAATTCACACAAGTACATCTGCAAACTTGAAAAACAATTTGTAAATGTTTTTCTCATTTTGTAGAGGTTGCATATTTAGTGGGCCTTCACTGAGTTAATGGGGTTTAACTGTACGCACCTTTTCATCCTCCAACTGCTGTTTTTCCCTTTCCTCTTCAAGCCTCTGAACATAAAATTACAAAGAACAATGTTGGATATGAATAAACAAAACTAATGATAAGTACCATGGTGGCATTCAGTTAGGCAATGTGGTACTCTTTATCACTCCAAGAGTTAATTAACAGAACTTCAATGTTTTCTGTGTGTGTTAGTTTAATGACCAAGTATCATGATTTGGAAGGATTGGGGATTTAAACTCAATATCACACATTTCTGCCACTCCTACCACATTGTAATGAATGGAATTAGAAAAGAAAATTATTTCACCTTTCTTTCTTCTTCTTCCTTGAGCTTCCTCTCTTCTTCCTCAACCCTCCTCTGTTCAGCTAGCTGTTTTTCCTCCTCTTCTTTCCTCTTTTTTTCTTCTTCATTCTTCTTCTTTTCTTCTTCCTTTTTCTTTTTCTCCTCTTCTTCTTTCTCTTTCTGAGCCTTTCTGTCCTGTTCAATCTTGGCTGGAGTTTTGACATCCTTTGGTTTACTTACATTGTTTGGTGTACTGAAGCAAAACACTTACAATTTACCACAACCACACATCTTTGAGGCTCTCAACACAATTTAAGTGGTGGGACATTCTATTTCTTACAAAACATAAAGTTGAATTTAAATGCTTCATTTTAAATGAACAGATGATTAATCATGGCATCAAGTACCTTGTTTTTTTATCTAGTTTATCTGGTTTTCCCACAAAGTTGCTGCCTTTTCTTGAATCTTGCCTTCGGTCACCCCGATCTGGTGGTGGTCTGCCTTGGCCAGAACTTCTCCGATCATAGTAGTCATCATATCTACAGTCACAATGGACATCAATTTCTTGAAATTCCAGTTATGTTCACAATCATTGTCAAATCCACTAAGAAACTTATATTTCTTCTTTCAGTTTAAGATATATTTACTGTAATCATATGTAATCTCAAGCATGAAATAGTTGAATTGCATTCAATAAAGTTATCAGACATACTGGTACATGTTTTTATCATCTAATGGAGGGTGTTATCGGTGCAATATAGCAATCTGATAAACTTGGTATCCAAATCTGATAACTATGCAAATTACGTCAATCCACGAACAACTTTCTGCAGTAACTGACTTTGGAAAACACGAAACCGAATACTTCGTTCAAATGGAAGGTACGGATTATGAACCAAGGATTTGGATCTATCGATCACAATACAGACTAGGAATCGATTCCGTCAGGTATCAGAAACTGACATTGATGAGGTGATTACCCGCAATGAAAATAGAAACACTGCCAAGAAAACCCTGCCCAATTTTGTTGTTCTTTTTAGACAGAAAGATCTTATTTTAAGCATGAGCTATGTTTGCACTGTATTAGCGACTAGTCGCAACCATATGCCGCAGTCATGAACAACCTTCACCTTGGTGTACCGCTAAGTATTCTTACGCGAATGATCGATTCTCTTCATATAAATTCATGTACGATTTGCTTCTTTTTTCAGAGTAATTTTAGAATGACATTATATGATAAAGAGATTATTAACCTTGTGTGTTTCCGTATCATTAATATCATATATTAGGAATAAAATTATGCATTAGGCTCACCAAAAGCTCACATAATACAATTTTTATTCCTAATATATGATATTAATGATACGGAAAAACACAAGGTTAATAATCTCTATATATCATACACATTAAAAACATTCACCTGTCTCGACTATCTCTGTAGTCCCCAGGTCCATCACCTGCACCCTTTCTCACAGATTTGTGGGGAGGAGGATCCTTCCTTCGATCACCATTTCCCATCCTCCCTCTATCTTTTCCTCCATCTCTGCTGCTAGTTTTGGATGGATAATCATCTTGTCTCCTGTCACTCACATCCTTCCCTGCATCTTTACTGTCTCGACCAGCCTTAGTGCCAATGTCTTCTCGTTTACCATCTTTCCCACCATCTTTCCCACCCCCATTACTTTTGGTGCTTTTTAATCCTTCATCTTGTTTGCCTTCATTTGAATCCATCTTTCTGTGTGTTAGGTTATCCTTTTTTCCACCTCATGTTCTGTTTTATCATTTTGCTCCAAACCTCACAAGCAGGGTTTGGTACAAAGGCCAGGATACTGAAACTGATAAGATTACAAATAAAACTAAATACACAATAATGTTTAATCCTTAAACTTATGTGTGAGTCCGTTTCTGCTCTGCAAAGGAGTAATCCCTGAATCATTCTCTTGTAATTTTGAACAAACAAATTCATTAGTTCAGTTGAGGACACATTACAACAGTATACAGGTGCAGTGCCTAGATCAATCATATTCCAGTATTATGTACATGCATATATATGCATACATATAGCAGTGTGTAATAACCTCTGCCAAGGAGACAGGATTGAAGCTTGTGTTGCCCAAAGACTTAATTTGATATAGATGAACAACAAAATGAACAAGACATGACACAGTTTACTATTTATGTGCATGTAAATTAAACAACAATAAATACACTTCTTAAGATTTTGTCAGGTTACAATGTTTCAAGATGGATAGTCATTGCAAGTGATTTATCTTGGATTCCAAACCAAGTGACTTTGGCAGACAAATTCAGAAATTGGAGAAAAATCAGATTAGTTAAATATTTAATTTCTTTCAATGTTATTTTCATAAATTCTGAGCAATTGGGAAATTTGCAATTTAAGTTGGAAATTATCCGTTATTTGTTTCAAACTTAGAAATTCAAAAGGGCTCACTGAAACGTGCCTACAGTCTCAAAACTATCCCTGTTCACTTGAAAAGGCTGACTAAAATGAAGAACCCTTCGAACATATCTTTTCTCATCCAGATTGAATATTGCTGTCCGTGACATCCAACAAAGCTCACCTTACAGATTTTCACTGGTTTCAGGCACCATGTAAGCTTAGATGTCAGAACCCACGTTTATAATGTTTAAAAATGGAAGGTTGAGTCCAAAGTAAATTAAAGCGTTTCAATAAAGGCAAGATGTTTTATGGATAACAAGTCATCCATAAGTATCAACCAAAGTATCTTGCCTTCACTGTTACCAACTTCAGAATGTACAAAATGTAACAAAATACCAACCAAACAGTTAATTAAATACTTAGATAAAACAAATATTGACATAGAATATATCTCTAACTCACTACCTGTCAGAGAACAAATTAAACCTACATTTGGAGTTTACGAATATATTTCAAACATGGTGACTTGTAAATCATTACAACCGACTGACCAACTGAATCAATGTTTTTCATCATCTGACAATGAAAAAATCACATGTCATGGTGTTGTTGCTTGATGTTATTTAATCTAACGCCACTACACAAATCTGACAAGAAAGATTTAATAGTATTCTTTGAATAAACAGAAAAACGTTCCAAACGTATAAACTGTTGATCATAGGCGTTATCGTGGAGTCGTGTAAAACGTAAACAACATAGGAAGTGAAGTGATACTAAACGTAACACAGAGCTTACAAATTAGCGTTAAATTCAGCATGGTATTCAAAAGTGGCAATTTATACGTACTGCTCATTTGAACAAGAATATCACATCTTACTAACGACTGTCACGGTCTTTAAAAACACGAATTTACTTGTGTTTACGATTGCCGAATATGGCGTCTGCAACGTTCCCTCTCTCGGATATTTCCGGATTATTCCGTTCAAGAGCAACATAGTATATGTCTCACAGCTAATCGTATTATATTCACACATGGAGGCGTTACGTGCTCGCATGCATGCGCGCGTGCACATGTGCGTGTATATGTTTGTGCTTATAATTCTGTTTGACCTTTTTAACTATTGTATGTCTCGCAATACAAACGTTATAATATAAATAAAGCTTAAATAACATTTTAAATTATGAAACGAGGGTATAAATGTAGGTGAACTCTGAAAAGGAAATCGTGTTCAAATTGGCACTCAAAATGATATATTCATGGCACAGTGATCTGGTCCATTGTAACCCCTCCTGTTCAAACCAATGTCCATATTTACATGTATACCCTCTGTTTTAGCAATTTTAAAGTAACATGTCTTCTGAAAGGAAATGTCGAGTTGGAACTTTTCTTTGATTGCTTTCCATGGGCGTAACAAAGATACACTTTACAAACGCCAAACCACGAGATGAGATTCGAACGACGGACTTTATGGTCAGCAATCAGAACTTTGTAGTCCTGACTTCTGACTGACGGCTTAATATCAGTGAGATGGCAAACCTAGAAACACAAATCGGGGCAGTCTTATACACACAATGTCTTTCTTTCACTTTTCGAAAATGTATATTAAAATATTTGGCCCGCAACTGGGCAATTTAATTGAATCAATACTTCGAAAGTCTTTACGAATGGAACTCACTTATAGTTTGTTGTAGTGCTACTAGTACACGGTACAACTACTTCTTTAGTTTCGAACTTGTACCATAATAACAACTGCTTCGAATATATTATGTCCTAAGGGACATATTTTTAATAATGAGAGGTTGTTTGTATTATCCCGGGATAAACTATCCTGCAGAAGGGCGTTGTGACAAAATATATTTACACCTTGAATGAAATGGATACCATTGAAAACGGACCTACGCCAAAAAAGACCAATCCGTTTGGACAAAACGGGCAACTGTTTGTCAAAAAGGGTCCGAGTTGCTGCAAAAAATCATGACAGATCAAACGAAAACTGGTTTCGTATCTATATACTCGTGAACATTCTCTGACACAATCATTTACATTGCTGTTGTCAGTGTCCCAACTGCCCTTGTCTCAGTGGATCTACTTCCCCTTGACCACAAGTACAAAGCGAGGTCTGGATGGCCCGCGGACTCTGAACATCTGCCAAAATAGCTGCATTATGGCGAGATCCCCCTCCCATGAGCCAAGGTTTAACCTTGACTTACAAAAGGTCCCTTGAAGGTGATATAAGGGTCCTGTAAAGTACGGAGGTGGTGTTGTGTACTGTATGTTTAGAGAATGACTTGAGAGAGTGGAATGTATCACTGATCGTGTGGACAGTGGCCATTGTAGTGAAATAACACACCCATAACTACTCTTGGCGCGATGTAGATACACTAACGCTTTAGCCACTTAGCTACCCCAACGCCCTAACCCCCTCCAGGCGAGACATTAGATCTTCGTTACGGCAATATCCTTGACGCTTACAAATCCTACGTAAAACCGCCTATCGGAACATCAGATCATAACGCTATCCATCTTGTGCCAACCTACAAACAGAAGCTCAAGTCGGAAAAACCTGTTATCAAGCAAGTGAAATCATGGACCACTGAGACACTGGATCAGCTGAGAGGGTGTTTTGAGTGTACTAATTGGGATATTTTTGAAGGAGCACGTAATACTCTGGACGATCTAACCAACACAGTCACAGACACAGTTTTGTGTTGATAATATTATTCCTCTTAGGACAATCAAAGTTTACCGTAATAATACACCTTGGGTCACAAAGGAGTTTAAATCTTTATTGAATGAAAAGAAACGGGCATTATGTTCAGGTAATATTCACAAAGTTAAATAAATACAAAGGGATATTTTACGTCAAACAGCAAAATGTAAAGAAGAATATAAAGTTAAAATTGAAAAAAATGTTTACCACGAACGATTTGAAATAGGCTGGGCAAGGATTTGAGTCTGTAATTGGGATTAACAAAAAAAACCAGCAGTGTATTGATGTTCAAGATAATCTTGTTTTTGCTAATGAATTGAATTCGTTTTATGCCAGATTTGACTATCATGATTTTACCAACGATATTAATAAGATGTATTCATCTTTACCTTCATCTGATGACTTAGTAATTTCAAGAAGTGATGTTCTGTTGTCATTTAAAGAACTCAAAGTAGGCAAATCTTGCGGCCCTGATAACTTACCTGGTATTGTTTGGAAAGAATGTGGAGAGCAACTATATGTCATATGTCGGAAGATGTGTCGATGGTCAGTTAGTTCAGCTGTTGCTTTGACATCCATAGCGATGAAGTGTTTAGAACGGGTTATCAAAACATTGTTGCTTGCTAATGTAAGTTATTTGCTAGATCCTTTTACAGTTTGCATATAGACCAGGGCGTGGGACGGAGGACCCAACTTTAACCCTCCTGCAAAATATTTACTCTCATCTAGAGACTTGTAACAACTATGTAAGAATCCTCTTTGTTGGTTCTTCTTCCGCCTTCAATACCATCCAACCACACCTTTTGATGAGTAAACTGTTTAATCTAGGCGTTAATAGCAACATTATCAAATGGGTTAAAGAGTTCATGGTACATAGAACTCACTCTGTCAATGTCAATGACTATCAATCTTCTTTTCTCTCAACCTCTACTGGAGCTCCACAGGGCTGTGTTCTTTCACCCTTACTCTTCATTTTTGTATACCAATGACTGTTACTTGTCATTAAATGACGTATTTACTGTGAAATTCGCAGATGACGCCGCTGTTACTGGCCTAATTTCTGATTCTGAACATAATTATCGTCAAGGCATTGACAAATTTCTATCAAGGTGTAAAGACAATTTTCTTTTTCTGAATGTAAAGAAAACCAAGGAAATGGTGGTTGATTTTCGCAGAAATAAGGAACCTCTACATCCTCTTATAATTGATAATGCAGAAATTGAAAGAGTGGACCATTACAAATATCTCGGTGTCATTTTAGATTCAAAACTTTCGTTTCGTTTTCAAAACACATCCATCACATTCACAAAAAAGGCCAACAGCGACTTTATTTTCTTCACCGCTGAAGAAACTTTTCTATTGACAAAACCATAATGACCGTTTTTTATCAAACCTTTATTCAAAGTGTGGTGACCTACAATTTTTTCTATGTTGGTATGGTGGTCTGTCTGCAAAACAAAATTTTAAAAATTGTTAATACTGACAACAAAATTATGGAGTGTCTTTCGAGTCTATTCCCGTTATCTATGAGCGCCAGATTGTCAAAAAGGCAACTAAAATTAGAATTGATAGTTCACATTTTATCTCACCATTTTGAACTACTTCCATCTGGACGCCGCTTTCGATTACCTTCCTTTAAAACAAACAGATCTCGACAGTACTTCATACCATCCAGTATTCGTGTTATTAATGCAACAAATGTTTTTGAATAGTCATCATGCATGCGATAACTACTAACGCAGCCTTTTTGTATGGAATCATCAGCATTCATTTTGTGCATGTAATCATTGTGTGTATATTTATTGTGAATTTTGTATACATTCATTTTGAGGTAGTTTTTTTTATACAAAAAGAATTTCATCCGGGATAATAAAGTTATATCTCATCTTATCTTATCCAATCACAACAATCATTATTTTAGATCTGTGTGACAACTGTCTAGATTGGTGAAGTAGCCATAGTGACTTTACTTTCTGACATTGTTGATTTTTCACGCTTCTTTGTATTCGTCTCAGGTTGCAAGTAAAATGTTTCCAAATTTCAATTTCAGTTTTATCCCTTTTCTTTTAATAAGGGCAAAATATGTTACAGTTACCAGTTTCTAAATGAATACGCGGAATTTGGTTTCAAAGCGCACACAGAGACACACACATGGGCTTTAATCAAACACTACCCACTTTTTTACACTACATGTAAATGTATCATAAAGGTATCGCTTTGATATTTGTACACACTTCCGCTTTGATAAATATTGGCCCGTTTTGGGAACAGAAAAATGGGCCGTTGAGAACCACGTCCACTGACCGGTTTTGGTGCTGTTCTGTTTTGAGTGATATACAACGAAATAAGTTCCTTCTCGATTCAGAAAAAAATATCAACGACAGTCATATATGCCATGTATGCTTTACACAAACCGAAATGAGGTTATGCAATCATTTGTGAAAAACGTTATCTTGATATCATTTGACAAATATTATATTATCCATATACATATTTCGTTTCAGGTATTCCAATATTGAAATATAACCCTTTCTACGAAACTAACAACACGCATAACTTTACTTGTGCTGGCGGGAGTCCCAAACATAGGAAATCTCAGTAACGAAAAACGAAACAACAACATAATTAATACGTGGACAAGAGAAAGAAATACCCTAGTGATTAGTTGGTCTAACGGATTTCTTGATTTCATCGTATGCAGACTATCATTTGCAAGTTTGAAAAGACCTTTTCAGTCTGTCACAGAACCTGAAGGTTTGCTTCGCACCTTGCTTTATTGAAAGTCATAGGCGCCCGACTCTGATATATTTATAAGTATGACCTATATGTACATATAGGTCATACTTATAAATATATCAGAGTCGGGCGCCTATGTTGAAAGTGTATAGATACTCGATCTCCATTGTTTCTGAAACGAGAAGGTAAACAGAAGTGTTTGTGTTTATATTCTAATTAATCTGTTTATGTGAAACTTTCAGTTTGCAATGCTTTCCTTAAAAAAAGTCACTGTTTCCTTTGTAAGACTCACGCCACAAAACAGAAGTACCAAGATCAGGAATTATGGCAGGTAAGTGAAACCATTCCATACTGAACTTGAAGACCTCTAGTCCAAACTTGTCTCAGGTTCATTTTCTGTACTTTTAATGTTATTATGTAAACAAATGCCAGCTGATTACCAAAAAATGTTACTAGAGGGTGTATCTAGACCAGCTCAGACAGGCTGATATCCCAACCCACCTGTGCAACATTCATAGTGAGAATTCCCAATGGGAATTTAACAAGATAACATTTAGGTTTGATATTTAGATTAAGTTTTATTCAAAGCAGCATTTAATTTCATTTATGAAAGTAATCATGCTAAAGTATGGCCAAGATAACTTTGAATGGCCTATATAGGTTATGACTGAGCTTTGCCCTTTACTTGTTTTTGTAGATGATTGTGACTTGGATGAGCTGGTGGCGTTTCTTGATGAGGATTCCAATGAGGCTTTTGGCAGTGGTGAAGAGCCTGGGGAAGGTATGACGAAGGGAAGCAGCAAGACTGTTGTGACAGAGGAGATGGATGCTGATGCCGAGATTCCAACTCTTGAAAAAGATTTGTGTGAAGCAGTAGTTCCCAGCGCTGCTCCTGCTACTGACAGTAGTAAGTTGTTGTGGTTGTCATGATGATGTGGATGTGTTGTGGCTGATTCTTAAATGTTATATATAGTATGACATCAAAGTTGAAACATTTCTTCAGATTTACTCCAGTGGAAATTTCCCAGGCATCATACTGAAGTGTAGACATTAGTCACTGTTAGGGAGAATCTCACCAAGACAGGATGTAGATTTTTTGTCAGCATGCAGTGTTTCCGTTCTCCTGAAAATCGCTGGAAAAATTTGTTAGGGACCGGTGAATTGAAAGCCAGCCGGACACTGTGTCCGGTAAATAATCATGTATTAAAATAAAAAAAATCATGGGTAAGCGAAATGACAGTCTTGGCTGTGCTTTCATGGTCACAAAAATTGTTGTGTTTTGGAAATACCCAGGCAAAAAATAACTTTAAAATGAGTACTTACAGTATGGTAATAGGATATGATCGGCAAATTTCATTCATGACCGGTAAAATTTTAGGTCGCCAGACACAGTGTCCGATAAATAATTAAATCAGTGGAAACACTGAGCATGTATGTGAATGTTTTCTACATGGTCTAGGTCTCTCTTCACCATAGTCCTGTAATATTGATGACCATGATCCATCAGTGTCTAGCTGTAATATTATAGACTACAGGCCATTGAGATGCAGCTGTAATGTAACTTGCATCGAGAAAAAAACTAATATAATTGACAACAGGTGTTGGGATATAGCTGGAAAATGGAATATTACTGAAAACAGGTCACTGTATTGACCCTCTGTGTAATTTTATAGATGTTTGAGTTGCCGTTGTCTGTTTTCTTCAGATCAGACGGAAAAGGATGATTGTGATCCCGAGTCTATTGCTGCATTTCTTGGAGAATCTGATGACAGTGATGAGGAATTTACTCTGGACTCAAAAGACATTGCCAGTATGTGATATATTAGCAGCGTTTATGTTAATATGCTTTCTCCGTACACACCATGCAATGATAACATTACCAATTCACTAACAACAAACATCACAATAATATTGGCCCGGTCGCAGTGTCGACACACGGCAGTTTATTACAAATATTGCAAACAGTGTGACATCAACACACCAACCTTCAAAATACACTTCCCTCCTTCAACATTACATCATCAGGTGTGGAACCGCTGCCCGACACGTAAACAGAGATCAAAAACTGCATTCAAGAGAAAATTACTCTGGACCGTGTTCTCCCGGCGAAGTCAGCGGCGCACCTTTCTGGGGAGTTTACAGCTTAACCTTTGGCGATACTGAGCATGCCATAAATACAAATTATGATGTATACTGTACAACATAGCATTAATATGAGGGAAACAATCCTCGCCCAAACAGACCATACGTTCAAAGTGAACTTCATTATTATCAAGGCTCGCCAGCCTAGAACACAGATAATACACCTCTCATATACATGCAAATCAAGTATCTGCTTAGCTGCATTACAATACTTATATTACTTAATTATCATAACTCAACAAAGAGTAAGCAAACACATTAAATTCACACTATAAAGCATTACCATAAAGCAAAGCTTCACTAGTGAATTCGACCATACCAAAACAGGTAAATCAACTGTATGCTGAGCTGCATTACAAAACATATTTACAGATTCTCTCGGCTCAACAGCCAAACAGCCAAAAAAATATATATATATGTACACAATAAGCGATTATAAAGACTTCCGTCAGCCTACGCTTCTGAACGAAGAAACTTTAATGCATGATTAGGCTCACTCGCCAACACGCACCATACCATACACAGGTCGACCGACAAAGGAACATCCACTCACACGAGCATCATCGTCCAGATTACAATCTGAAAATAGAAATCATATTAATATTTTTGCAACACTCCAAAGAAACAAACACTGTAATATGAACACTGCCGTGGTAATTAGCGAGAGAGAAGACCTACTGTCATACACCCTATATATACCCTAGTACAGTTTAGAAGACACATGTCTCTTGCTCCTTCAGTACTAATGTTTGGTGATATGTATGATACCACTGAAAATAAGAAAGGTCTATTCGTTGAGATGCTGCCTCGGAGACATTTTTAAGCCTGTGCTTAACATGCTTAGCTTTATCACATTAGTGACTGTCTTTTGTGTAAACATGTATCCCATACAGTTCATGCATGATGTGAAATTGCATTGAGATTAGGCATCCATGATGTAATACCACAGTATTGTAAATAGGGATGAGTATTGAGGGGGAACAAATATTACATCGATGCAACATACTCTTGCAACATACTATTGCAATAGCGATTGTCTCTGCAACATACTTTGCAATAGCGATTGTCTATAATTAACCATACTAATGCGATTGTCTATCTCTGCAACATACTATTGCGATAGTGATTGTCTGTTGCGACCAACTATTGCAATAGCGATAGTCTCTGCAACATACTATTGCGATAGTGATTGTCTTATTGTCTGTTATAGCGACTAACTATTGCGATACCATTGCGATAGTCTATGCAACATACTATTCGCGATAGCGATTGTCTATTGCGACCAACTATTGCAATAGCGATTAGTCTCTGCAACATACTATTGCGATAGTGATTGTCTGTTGCGACCAACTATTGCGATAGCGATAGTCTATGCAACATACTATTGCGATAGCGATTGTCTATTGCCAACTATTGCGACCAACTATTGCGATAGCGATAGTCTATGCAACATACTATTGCGATAGTGATTGTCTGTTAACCATTATTCGCGATAGCGATAGTCTCTGCAACATACTATTGCGATAGCGATAGTCTCTGCAACATACTCTTGCGATAGCGATTGTCTGTTGCGACCAACTATTGCGATAGCGATAGTCTATGCAACATACTATTGCGATAGCGATTGTCTATTGCCACCAACTATTGCGATAGCGATAGTCTCTGCAACATACTATTGCGATAGCGATTGTCTATTGCGACCATCTATTGCAATTGTTTGTTCTCTCCTTGGATTGTCTCATCAGAAGTCAACTTGGCTTCACACTTTGTACCCATGTGGAGAAAATCGAACCCTTGTCTAAAGCATTATGAGGGACCACTTTATCCACTAGGCTACCCCATTAACCCCAATAACTGATGATAAAATCCAAACTGATTCCCAACTAAACAGGCATTTCCCAAGGGAAGAGGGCTTACTTTTCAATAATGCCCACGGGTCATGTTATATCCAACTTATAAACCGACTGAAGATATGCTTTAGATATAATTTCAAACTTTGGTATTTACTGTTGAAATCAACTGGGATGAGATTGGCAGCCGACGCCTCCCAATGCACGTGCTCCGCAGACGCTACCTGTGCCCTGCACGTGCACTGCCTGCACTACCCGTCTTGTGAGGAACACAGGGTTCATGCTGACAAACAATCTTATTCTTCACAGTGATCCCTCGTAGCCTAGTGGATAAACCACCAAGCTAGTAAGCGAAGGGTTACAGGTTCGAAACCGTGTGTTCGGCACTACATGTTGGAAATTGTCAATATTGTCATATTTAAAGAACGCATCCAGTGATGGCAAGACAAAGTCGTATCAATCTTCAAAACAAGTAATAATTTAAAGACAAGGGCTATTCCACAGAAAATCCCCAGGCAGAGGGACGTTATTAAGATAATGCCAGGGCCACAGGGATGTTATTAAGATAATTGCCCGGGACAGAGGGACATTATTTAGATAATTGCCCGAGGAAGCGAGATTTTATCAGATTTGAGGGATATTATGAGAAAAAGAACAATAGAGTGACTTCACTGTCGGTTTATAAGTTGATGTTTTACATGTATTACTAATAGATAATGACTTTTGTTTTTGCCACTTTGTTGTAGAACCAGTGAAGCAGCCTGATGTCATTGCCCCGACTGATCCCAACACAGCAGCTCTGCAGGGTAGGTATAGCAACAGTCTTGTGTAGACACACCACCACCTGGTGGCCAGGATATCACAACTTAATAACTATGGCTATTTATAAAGCGCATGTTTCCACGCACTTGTGCATGCTCAAGGCGCTAACACAGTCCTAATATTAGACCAGATGCATCTGTCAGCGTTCTCCCACTATTGACCCTTGTTTTTATCTTTTGAACTGGTTGTCAAAAAATTATCATAATGTTTATCGGGGAACCGTCTCTACTCTTTATTACATGTTCTAAAGGTAATAATATAACCAGTCAGTCTGTTAACTGTCAATAATTACCATTCTGCTATGAGTGTCCAATATACACTGTTGCTTGTTACTACCATGGTGCCGTTACTGCCGTCTCCTTCACCTGTCACTTCTGTGATGCTTTGTTACCATTTCAGCCCGTGTACTTGTACTTTGCCTGATTTTACCATGGTGCTTCATCTTTTACCTCTGTGGTGCTTTGTCTAAATTATTAATAAATTAATATATATGCATATTCCACTGTATTCTGTTTATTGTAGCGGAGCTTGCAGCCATGCAGAAACGTGATGATGGAACTCAGCAGCAGCTGCTGTCTCAGTCCTCAGCACAGACACCATCGACAACGAAGACATCATCGACAACTCACAAACCACCCACACCACAGACTCGGCTCACAGATGGTGTGTTCCACTCCTGTAGATGTACTCATACTCTTCTAATTAGGCTCCACCTTTAGTAGATACAAATACAACCATGTAATACACTGATGTCCATTTGGCGATACTGGAATATTTTTTATTTATTATACGGCCCCCAATACGTGGAGTTACCTCCCTGCTACACATGCGCCAGCCAACCAGGTAAGCACCCAGGCCCGCCATATCGCAATTCCTTCTGCTTTCCGCGATTGTGTACACACGTGCTTGATTGAGCTGACCAACGTAGATGCGTACTACGATAATGTCTGAGACTTCAACTACTGTATGTATGGTCTTTATTCATTCTTTAGAACACTCTTTTGACTTTGCAGTCGGTTATTTCTCATTTATGTGACCATTGTATTAAAATTTAAGCTAGCTTTCCATTGGTTTACGTACGTGTTACTATTCCACGATGGGAAGTTGGTGGGTCACGTGGTTGAAATATTGCTTTACTCTACAATTATTTCATGTCACATCGCATACACGTATTTTCAATGTTTATACATGTATTTAGCTGTTGTTTTGGCCGTTAGCTACAGGCGTTTATGGTGTAGGTTGCCTGTGGGCTACACATCCCGCCTGCCGATAAGCATTCCCCTGATGTGTGCGAACTTTGCCTTGGTTTCTCCCCCCGTGCCCAGATACGGCGGGCTGCCGATTTCCTCTTCTACAGAGAATTGAGGGAGGCAGGAGGGGATCCAACTGAGGAGACACCCCCATCCAAAGCAAAAAAGGCTAAAAGGCCTTCTAAATCTAAGGGTTCTAAAGAATCTGTACCACTTGCTATGTCTTTCATACAGCAATTGTTCGAACAGCATATGGACTCAGTGAAGTCCTTCATTCATGAGTCGCTTGGAGGACTCCGGCGGGAGTTCCTTGCTGGCTCTGGACGGGGGGCGGAGAGTTCAGGGGTTGGATCGCCGGGCTCGGCTCGATCCATAGGCCTCGAGGCTTCTGTTGATCCGCTGCCATTGGCTACGGCTCTGGAAGCCTCGGCCGGCCCGGAGAGGGAGGGTTCGCAACCAGTCCCTCTCTTGGTACTTGCACAGGGGCAGTTGAGTATTCTTGGTGTTCCGGTCCCTGCACACCCTATCCCCTTGAGAGTGGAGGCTCCAGTCTGGGCAGCCTCCTGCGACTGGGGACCGGGGTCCTTGCATGCGGTCGGTGGCCGGACCGGAGAGCGTCTCAGGCTCTTCCCCTTGTCGATGTGGCTCGGCATTCCACCAGGTTGGGGTTTGGGTCTTCTCTTCGAGAGGATCCGGATTCTGGCTTGGGCTCGGGGGCCAAGTCCATGGAGGTTGAGGAGTAGTCCGGCTTTTAAGCTTCTCGTCAGCTTTACGAGAGGTACGTCAGCGCATTGCGCTACTGTTACCCCAAGCTGCAGTGCCGACTAGCTGCCAGGACTCGTCTGAGTTCCGCCTGCCGGGTGAGGCGTTTGCTCCCAGGCAGCCCTCTCAGACGCAGCTTCGCATGTTGCCCTCCCTGGTTCAGGATGTTGTGGACCCGTTACTAGCTGGCTTTAGACTCCGGTTCGATTTGCCCGAACTTTAAAAGTGGAATCGGCTGGGTGATGAGTCCCTCTTCCTCGTTCCAGTGGTGGACGAATGCGTGTTTACCTCGGTCGCCCTCGAGGGGAGGCTCGGCTTCCTCGGGTGCAGCTCCAGCTGCCAAACAGGCAGTTGGTTCCACTGTTTGCCCAGTCAGACGCCCCTCTGGGGCAGGCATACCATACCTACGAGGAGGTTTACAGGAATGCCATGCAACAGATTCGGGTTGTGGTCCAAGGGGCGTACCTCTCCTCGATTCAGAGGTCGGCCCTAGAAATGGAGGCGGGCACGGGTGACGTTTCACCTAATGTTGTCCTCCTGCGTCAACTAACTGCCCACCTGACCAGGGACTCTTTACGGTGATGTGCACAGTCATAGGGGTGCGCAAGCTGTGTCCACCTCACGCTACTCGGTGGCAACCCAGCAGACGTTGCTGGCCCTTCCGTATAGGCTGGGTGCGATGTTGTTTCCGGAGGCACAGCAGGTCATTTTGCTCTCAGGCGTACCAGCCTACCTTGGGATTTGTCAATCGTGCTAGATTGGCTGTCCGGTCCTACTTTCTCACGTCTATCGTCTATTTCCATTCAGCTGTTGACCTGGAAGGCCGTTTTTCTGGTGGCGGTGACATCTGGGAAAAGGGTTGGTGATTTACATGCATTCAGTATTCGCCTCCCCGATAGTTACTGTCCGAAGATCGATACACGCTTTCCATGTGACAGCCCCTCAAGGTCTATATCAAACGAACACAAGGGATCCGTACGGGTACCCATCTGTTCTGCTGTTACGGTGGCGGGAATGCTGGGGCTCCTGCCAGCAAACAGACACTTTCTCGCTGGCTTGCATCGGTTATTTGTGCTGCGTATCAGGCTAAGGGCAAGCCTCCCCCTGAGGGGTTGAAGGCTCACTCAGTCAGAGCACTTGCCACTTCAAAAGCGTTTGCAGCGGCACTGCCCATCGAAGAGATTTGCTCTGTCGCTATTTGGAGCCGGCCTAGCACTTTCATACTGCACTATCAGCTCGATACACACTCCCGTGATCGAGCATGCTTTGGCCGTTCTGTTCTCTCTGGTGGACAGTGTCCTGCCACCCTGGCCGAGTGAGTCTTGGTTATTTGGTTTCTAGAGACGCTGTGTTCAATTGTTGTTTCATTGATATATCCGCTGTTGATTCTTGCCAACTTTCAATCGCCGCTCGGTTGAGATTTTCGGTTGTGAGTTGTGGGTTCCCCCTTACGGTGCTCTCCATAGAGTTTTCACTCAGTGGGCGGGGTTTGTTTACACTCTATATGATGTGTTGTCATGCTTAACTTGATTGAGGTCAGTCCTCGGTAGGATTTCTCCCTGTCGGATCACGACCCATAATGCCTCTCGCAGAAGCTTTGGGGACACGTGACAGGTGAGTGTTATGGCATTAGTAACTTTTTGTAATTACGAGATCGCTATTTCTTTGTACTGTGACAGAATTCCCTCCTCCCTAGCCTCCGGTCTTTGGGAGTCTGTGTTAATGCATATATGTACCCCAAGGACGATCTCTATGAAAAATAATTAGCTAAACCTGTAGAGGTTTCAAATTCTTTGAAGAGAGTCGTCTTGGGGTGTAGGGCCCCATCTCCCCGCTACTCTGTTCACTTATTTATTCAGCAGAAGGAATGATGATACAGGCCTAGGTGCTTACCTGGTTGGCTGAGCATGTGTAGCAGGGAGGTAACTCCATGTGGTGGGGGCCGTATAATAGATAAAATAGATTTTTATTTATTGTACAATATTTTTATTAAAACATTAAGAGTATGAGTCCCAGGGACCCTCACATACAGGAGTCCATGTAAATCCCTGCTGTTTGAAGTAATTTTGTTTCTTTAGGTTTTCTTGGCCATATGTTACATGATATTCATGGCACTACCACTACCATTACCTTTGTGTTGATGTATAGCAGATCTGAAGGCACTGTAGTAGGTGGACAATCGGACTGAATACAGATAGCATTGAGCTGGGACATAGGGTATATTCCCAAAAAGGGTACGATGACAGCGATAATGTTATGTGGTTCACTGCACTAAAGTCTACTCTTGTATTCAGAATCTGAAGATGCGAACCCATTCTTCCCTACCAGCACGTCCCAGAAAGAGAAGAAAAGTTCTAAGACTCCTGGTCGCTCACCAGGCCAGCGGCAGGTGGGGAGTAATAGACTGACTCCCAAACAGTCTGCCGCCAAGCCCTCCTGTATAGAGCAGGCTGATAGACAGGCCATGAAGAAAGATTTGTTTGGTGAAAGTGACAGCGAGGGGGAAGATATGGATGGTGAGTTTCATAAACTGTTTCTATAAACTTGTCACATCACATTTATGCAAAAGTTTGGTTTGTTTTGTTTGTTGGTTGGTTAATGCCGCACTCCGCAACATACCAGCTGTATGGAGTGGGCAAGTCTGACCACCTGATCCCGTTAATGCACTCCGCAACATACCAGCTGTATAGAGTCGGCAAGTCTGACCACCTGATCCGTTAACCAGTCTGTGAGGAAGCAAGTATGACCCCTGATGTTAATGCAGCACTCCGGCAAGTCTGACCATGCCTGATCCCGTTAATGCCGCACGCCTGTATGGCTGTGGGCAGAGTCCTGACCACGACCCTGGATCCAACATACCAGCTGTATAGAGTCGGCAAGTCTGACCACCTGATTCCGTTAATGCCGCACTCCGCAACATACCAGCTGTATGGAGTCTGACCACCTGCAAGTCTGACCACGCCTCTTACAACTACCAGATCCCGAGTCGGCACGTCATGACCACCTGATCCCGTTAATGCGCTACTCTACAACGCCGCAACATACCAGCTGTATGGAGTCGGCAAGTCTGACCACCTGATCCGTTAATGCGCACGCCGCGCCTCTTACAACATACCAGCTGTATAGAGTCGGCAAGTCTGACCATACCTGATCCCGTATAATGCCGCGACCTCTCGTTAATGCGCCTCAACATACCAGCTATATGGAGTCGGCAAGTCTGACCACCTGATCCGTTAATGCGCCCGCCGCAACATACCAGCGCCTCTTGCAACATACCAGCTGTATGAAGGCAAGTCTGACCACCTGATCCGTTAATGCGGCAAGTCTGACCACCTGATCCCGTTAATGCGCCTCTTACAACATACCAGCTGTATGGAGTGCGGCAAGTCTGACCACCTGATCCCGTTAATCGCCTCTTACAACATACCAGCTATATGGAGTCGGCAAGTCTGACCACCTGATCCGTTAATCGCCTCTTACAACATACCAGCTATATGGAGTCGGCAAGTCTGACCACCTGATCCCGTTAATCGCCTCTTACAACATACCAGCTATATGGAGTCGGCAAGTCTGACCACCTGATCCCGTTAATCGCCTCTTACAACATACCAGCTATATGGAGTCGGCAAGTCTGACCACCTGATCCCGTTAATCGCCTCTTACAACATACCAGCTATATGGAGTCGCAAGTCTGACCACCTGATCCCGTTAATCGCCTCTTACAACATACCAGCTATATGGAGTCGGCAAGTCTGACCACCTGATCCCGTTAATCGCCTCTTACAACATACCAGCTATATGGAGTCGGCAAGTCTGACCACCTGATCCCGTTAATCGCCTCTTACAACATACCAGCTATATGGAGTCGGCAAGTCTGACCACCTGATCCCGTTAATTGCCTCTTACAACATACCAGCTATATGGAGTCGGCAAGTCTGACCACCTGATCCCGTTAATCGCCTCTTACAACATACCAGCTATATGGAGTCGGCAAGTCTGACCACCTGATCCCGTTAATCGCCTCTTACAACATACCAGCTATATGGAGTCGGCAAGTCTGACCACCTGATCCGTTAATGCGCCTCTTACAACATACCAGCTATGGATTACGGCAAAGTCTGACCACTGATCCGTTAATAAAGCCTCTTACAACATACCTGGCTATATGGAGTGGACCACCTGATCCGTTAAGCCTCTGACAACATACCTGATCCCGTTAATGCGCCTCTTACTTACAACATACCAGCTATATGGAGTCGCAAGTCTGACCACCTGATCCCGTTAATACCATACCAGCTATATGGAGTCGGGCAAGTCTGACCACCTGATCCCGTTAATCGCCTCTTACAACATACCAGCTATATGGAGTCGGCAAGTCTGACCACCTGATCCCGTTAATGGCCTCTTACAACATACCAGCTGTATGGAGTCGGAAAGTCTGACCACCTGATCCCGTTAATCGCCTCTTACAACATACCAGCTATATGGAGTTGGCAAGTCTGACCACCTGATCCCGTTAATCGCCTCTTACAACATACCAGCTATATGGAGTCAGCAAGTCTGACCACCTGATCCCGTTAATTGCCTCTTACAACATACCAGCTATATGGAGTCGCAAGTCTGACCACCTGATCCCGTTAATCGCCTCTTACAACATACCAGCTATATGGAGTCGGCAAGTCTGACCACCTGATCCCGTTAATGCGCCTCTTACAACATACCAGCTATATGGAGTCGGCAAGTCTGACCACCTGATCCCGTTAATGCGCCTCTTACAACATACCAGCTATATGGAGTCGGCAAGTCTGACCACCTGATCCCGTTAATCGCCTCTTACAACATACCAGCTATATGGAGTCGGCAAGTCTGACCACCTGATCCCGTTAATCGCCTCTTACAACATACCAGCTATATGGAGTCGGCAAGTCTGACCACCTGATCCCGTTAATCGCCTCTTACAACATACCAGCTATATGGAGTCGACAAGTCTGACCACCTGATCCCGTTAATCGCCTCTTACAACATACCAGCTATATGGAGTCGGCAAGTCTGACCACCTGATCCCGTTAATCGCCTCTTACAACATACCAGCTATATGGAGTCGGCAAGTCTGACCACCTGATCCCACTAATCGCCTCTTACAACAAGCATGGGTTGCTAAAGACTTTTTTTTTATTGCTTTTTTTTACAAGTTTGTATGACACAAGTCATCGTATCCCAGTTACGTCATGATGCTCATCACTGGATTGTCTGGTCCATATTTACAGGCTGCCACCACATAGCTGGAATATTGCTGCGTGCGGCGTTAAACAACAAAGAAAACAAAAAGGCGCGTAACTCTTTTCAAGATGGCAATTATTTCATGTTCGCTAATGTGTTGGCAGGTGAGAAGACTGGTCTCAGTGCTCAGGGCAGGGAAATCAAGACTCTTCTGAATGCAGGACCCAAACACAGAGAGGCACATAACCCCAGCTTCACCATTCAAGCACAGAATGAACCAGCACTTAACTGTAAGTACAGGACACAGATAGATTAGTTTCATTAATTATTTTCTATAAATTTCACTGGAATACATGCTGTTCAAATCACTTCTCGCTGATAACTATTGTATCCATATGTGTGCATCACTGAAAATGATGCCAAGTCAATTTTGGTGTGTGCAGTTTGTATACTTGTCATTGTTGGAGTGTGTGTGCAGTTTGTGAGCTTGTCATTGTTGGTGTGTGTGTGCAGTTTGAGAACTTGTCATTGTTGGTGTGTGTGTGCAGTTTGAGAACTTGTCATTGTTGGTGTGTGTGTGTGCAGTTTGAGAACTTGTCATTGTTGGAGTGTGTGTGTGCAGTTTGTGAACTTGTCATTGTTGGTGTGTGTGTGCAGTTTGAGAACTTGTCATTGTTGGTGTGTGTGTGTGCAGTGTGTGAACTTGTCATTGTTGGAGTGTGTGTGCAGTTTGTGAACTTGTCATTGTTGACATATCTTGTAATGATGCCAAGTCAATTTTGGTGTGTGCAGTTTGTATACTTGTCATTGTTGGAACTTGTGTGTGTGCAGTTTGTGAGCTTGTCATTGTTGGAGTGTGTGTGCAGTTTGAGAACTTGTCATTGTTGGTGTGTGTGTGCAGTTTGAGAACTTGTCATTGTTGGTGTGTGTGTGCAGTTTGAGAACTTGTCATTGTTGGAGTGTGTGTGCAGTTTGAGAACTTGTCATTGTTGGTGTGTGTGTGTGCAGTGTGTGAACTTGTCATTGTTGGTGTGTGTGTGCAGTTTGTGAACTTGTCATTGTTGACATATCTTGTATGGTATTGCACTGTCCCCAAAGTGCTTTAGCATAAACAGCGATCCAGATAGGTTTTCACCCTCAGGAGTACATACTCCTAAAAGTAGCCGTAGAGGTGTACAGGGGTGGAATTCTTTCCTTTTTGGAGTCCAGCATCGCTATGTCTCAAACTGTGGATTTTCATGTGGTGCTGTCTACAAGTTCGCTGATATCTCTTACCAAATGTTTCGTCAAGTATCTTGACATAAACATGTTTGCGTGAACAAAAAGCAAATGATAGTTTTCTGTGAATGTAACATGTTTTCAGATTTCACTGCTACAGAAGACTCACTAAACATGTGATGTTTCAAGTGGTTGCAAGTTTTAGCCATTCAAAGCCAAGGATTGCCCTGTTGCTTTGTAGATCCATAATGCATTGCAAGTGTACAATGTTTACATAAACGTGGACTGAAGTGTGAGGGGAATTACTGTCCAAACTAAAATAGTGGCATACAGGCCTTTATGCTCCTTTACATGATATGCTATTAATCATAAATTTGATAGTATCTTCATGGTTTGGGGGCACATATGTCCTGATACACCCCATATCTGGAGCACTGATAACAGTCACAAAACACAACTGCAGGCTCCTTCAGAAATTAGCAAAAGTTTTTGGACATGCTCAAGAACATCCTTCATCCAGCCAGTTTGGTCAAAGAATCGACAACACAAGGAGGTATACTAGCCATGTCTGGGTATCTGTTTCTTGAGACTCAGATCTCTACGCTGAATGTGTTATCATGTCTCCCTTGACTGTGTTGCCAGGGAAGACCAAGAACGTTGTAACTAAGGACAGCCTCAATCGGATATCACCTCCTGCGTCTAAGCCCAGTAGCAAGCCAGAAGAGAAGTTCATCGTTGACCCTTTTACTGGCATCAGAATAGTGTGAGTATTGACATGTTTTGGGAAGCATCACTGGCTGCAGTGTGATGGAATTTGTATGCAGTGGGTTCCATGTTGTTGGCATCGCTTTGAGCTTTTCTCTCGTAATATTCCAACACTCTGTGCTGCACCTGGATTACTGTTCATTGCTGCGTTACTCATCCATCCTTGGGAATAATTTTTAAGTTCTGAGGAATTATAGTTTACTGAAGGAACAAATCTTGTAAATTCCATGTTAGTGTACCGCCTCCGTGGTGTAGCGGTTAGAGCGTCCGCACAGAGGGCGGAAGGTCGTTGGTTTGATCCACAGACACGTCATACCAAAAGACGTTAAAATACGGTACTTGTTGGTCCTTGCCTGGCGCTCGGCATTAATGGGTTCAACAAGGACTGGTTGGCTTGGAGTCAGTATAATGTGTCTCAGTGGGGTATGGTATCTCAGTGAGCCAGCACTATAAAACCAACTTAAGTCTTGGCTAGTACAAGCAGCCACACATACACACGCATGCACTTCATCAAATGAACAAAATTTTCTTAAGTATGATGTTAAATCCCATTTCACCTCACCTCACCTCTGTGGCAACAATGAACCTATGAAATTAGTTTCCAAAGAATGGCAGTTGTGGTTGTTGACGTAAAGTTACTCAGTAACCAATTGTAAAATTAAAGAACACCATCTTCTTTGAGTGGCATTTTAGAAGTTGGAAAGTACAATATAGACAAACTTTATGGATAACAACTTCATTTATTTGTGAGTGCGACGTTTCGCTACAGATTCTTGTACCGTTGTCAAACAGGTACAACGGTTCAAGAATCTGTATCGAAACGTCGCACTCATGAATAAAAGAAGATGTTATCCATAAATTTGTTCTGTATTAAACAACACCAGACAAGGAAATTAGTCACCAGCATGATACATACACAGTTGGTATTTGTAGAAATTACTTGGAGTATAATCCCATCAAATCCTAACTATCTGAACACAGATCATTTTTCCTTATCTTGAATCATGCTAATTATGCTTGTCTCCTTCCTCTTGCGAATGATAGTGGAACACTTGAAATCCCTTGAAGTTCCCTTCTAAAACAGTTTGTGTCTCCTTCCAGGCGACCTCTCGTGTCATCAGGGGAAATGGAGCTGAAGATGAAAAATCGCAAAGTGATAAAACTTTCCCGCCTCCACCTCAAAGTGAACACTGCTGACCTTCAAGGTGATTGGGTCACAATTGGAGTAGTTGTGCAGAAAACTGAACCAAAGACATCTTCAAGTGTAAGAATATATGAACTCTTCAAAACGTCAAGTAAGGAGATGGAGTGTCAGAGTGGTTAAAGGTCATGCTTGTGACAGTAAACGCTCCGATACGCAACATTGGAGGGTAAACAAAAATCCATGTTAAACCCACTGACTGTTGCTGGGTAAACAAAGCTCCATGTTAAACCCACTGACTGTTGGAGGGTAAACAAAACTCCCATGTTAAACCCACTGATTGTTGCATGGTAAACAAAACTCCCATGTTAAACCCACTGATTGTTGCTGGGTAAACAAAGCTCCATGTTAAACCCACTGATTGTTGCATGGTAAACAAAACTCCCATGTTCAACCCACTGATTGTTGGAGGGTAAACAAAACTCCATGTTAAAGCCCACTGACTGTTGGAGGGTAAACAAAACTCAATGTTAAAGCCCACTGACTGCTGCATGGTAGACAAAACTCCATATTAAAGCCCACTGACTTTTGGTGTGTAAACAAAACTCCATGTTAAAGCCCACTGACTGCTGCATGGTAAACAAAACTCCATATTAAAGCCCACTGAATTTTGGTGTGTAAACAAAACTCCATGTTAAAGCCCACTGACTGTTGGAGGGTAAACAAAGCTCCTTGTTAAGACCACTGACTGTTGCATGGTAAACAAAACTCCATGTTAAAGCCCACTGACTGTTGCATGGTAAACAAAACTCCATGTTAAAGCCCACTGAATTTTGGTGTGTAAACAAAACTCCATGTTAAAGCCCACTGACTGTTGCAGGGTAAACAAAACTCCATGTTAAGACCACTGACTGTTGCATGGTAAACAAAACTCCATGTTAAAGCCCACTGACTGTTGCATGGTAAACAAAACTCCATGTTAAGGCCCACTGACTGTTGGTGTGTAAACAAAACTCCATGTTAAAGCCCACTGACTGTTGGTGTGTAAACAAAACTCCATGTTAAGGCCCACTGACTGTTGGTGTGTAAACAAAACTCCATGTTAAAGCCCACTGACTGTTGGAGGGTAAACAAAACTCCATGTTAAGGCCCACTGACTGTTGCAGGGCAAGACATACTGTATATGGAAGCTGTCCGACATGGACAACTGTGAGCAGATGGTGAGTTTCTTCCTGTTTGGCCAGACCTACAAGGAACACTGGAAGAGTGATGTGGGCTCAGTTATTGGAATACTCAACCCCAGCATCATGGACAATGCAGATAAGGTCAGTCCAGTCACATAATTCAAGTCCCACCTCGGCACATCTACAAACACTTGCTATATACATATGTAGTGGCCATACACCATTTGTCAAGGGACTTTTACTAAACATTTTACAAATACTGGTTGAAACAACTTACCTGACATCCACAACACCATGGAATCTGTTATTAATACAAAATCTTTCTCAATCATTCCACATTTTTTTCTGTTAATGTATATGTGGACATGTTTCCATCAACAGTTTATGTTAATAATGTCCTGGTGTTCAAGGGTAACAAAGATGTGGCTTTCACCATCAACAACCCCAAGCAACTGTTACACATGGGCCGCTCGAAGGACCTCGGCTGGTGTTCTGGAAGGACGAAGAAAGGGAACCAGTGTAACCACTTCATAAACAAGTAGGTTCTCTTGCTGTATTCAACATATTTCATGCCCTCGTTGTTAAGGCACGTGCTGATATGTGTTCAGGGATACTTTGATAACTACTGGTGCTCTGATGCTCCTCGCGTCCTCATGTCAATTCCCCTGTAGGTTTGAACTGTTTTTTTTATTTCTGTGACACTTCTCAACATGAATATGCAGCTTCAATGATTGACACACCTCAGTAGACTGATAGATGGTTACATAGAAGGCTGATCAGGGTTTGGCTCACATTGACCATAGTTGCACATACTCTGTTCCAGGAAATATGGCGACTTCTGCAACTACCATGTTCAGTCTGCCTACAGGAAGACGTCTGCTACTAGGAGTGAGCTGCAGGGCAGGTGAGATTGGGCAGCCCTTTTGGATTTCTTAGTTCAAATATATATGTGCATTAAAATTTAGTCAGTTATGTTGTATTAATAATTGCTATTGCCTCCTGAATGAATCTAGTCCATCTGCAGGGTTGTGTTTGTAATTTCAGTGTTACTGGTTTGACTCCAAAATCTTTTAAAGACAAGCTTCTCCCCAAGAAAGGCAGCCACTTCTTCTATGGTGGACAAACATTTACATCATTGCCGTGAGTTGCATAGAACAAATTCCTTATAGAAACAGAACTCATCCTGTTCAAAGCTGACATTTCTGAAAATATTCAGTTTAAACAACATACATACAGAGTTGCATCAATTGGACATGCCAGAGGTCGACTCCTGGTTTCCCCAGTGCTTTTCACCAAATCTGAGACTTGTTTAGGCTTCTTTCCACATAAAGCTGAACACTTTGACATAGCTTGAACACTGTTCACAGCAGTCTCAAACATATTTTCATCACTCTGTCACCTTGAGAACATCCCCATGACATGGTTCACCTGATGACTGATCTTCTGGTTGGTTAGTAGTTTAACACACTGTGGATGTTGCAGAAATGTGAAGACAAGTGCTCCCAAGAAAGACCGTGTGACACTAGGAAAACTGCAAGTTGAGCAGAAGTTGACAAAGAGCAAGGTGACAACAATGTCCCTCCACGAACTCAAGACTTGTGATCCAGCCACAATGAAAAAGGCAGCAACATCAGAAAAAGAACAAGCCTTGTGAGTTTGTTGCAGAAGTTTATTTAGTACACATTTCCTTTGATTTGGTGTTGATAACTGTGGTAATTAAACTTTACTTAAACTTATTCTCATTGCAGCATCGACATGATTTCCACTCCCACTGTGGGCTCCATGAATTTGGTGAAACACTTAGTGAAACAAGAAAAATCTGAAAAGGGTAACTGACAGCCTCCATACTTGAGTGCCATCTCAATAGTGAGATATGTCCTGTGTGACTGTGATCATTGTGTGACTGTGACCATTGTGTGTTGATTGTGTGACTGATCATTGTGTGTTGTCATTGTGACTGTGATCATTGTGTGACTGTGATCATTGTGTGACTGTGACCACTGTGTTAATTGTGACTGTGATCATTGTGTGACTGTGATCATCATGTGTTGTGACTGTGATCATTGTGTGAATGTGACCATCATGTGTTGTGACTATGATCATTGTGTGAATGTGACCATCATGTGTTGTTGTGACTGTGATCATTGTGTGAATGTGACCATCATGTGTTGTTGTGACTGTGATCATTGTGTGAATGTGACCATCATGTGTTGTTGTGACTGTGATCATTGTGTGAATGTGACCATCATGTGTTGTTGTGTGATTGTGTGAATGTACCGTGATCATTGTGTGATCAATGTGACCATCATGTGTTGTTGTGACTGATCATTGTGTGAATGTGACCATCATGTGTTGTTGTGACTGTGATCATTGTGTGAATGTGACCATCATGTGTTGTTGTGACTGTGATCATTGTGTGAATGTGACCATCATGTGTTGTTGTGACTATGATCATTGTGTGAATGTGACCATCATGTGTTGTTGTGACTATGATCATTGTGTGAATGTGACCATCATGTGTTGTTGTGACTGTGATCATTGTGTGAATGTGACCATCATGTGTTGTTGTGACTATGATCATTGTGTGAATGCGACCATTGTGTGTTGAGAGTGTGAATGTGACCATTGTGTGTTGAGAGTGTGACTGTGACCATTGTGTGTTGATGGTGTAGCTGTGATCATTGTGTGTTGATGGTGTAGCTGTGATCATTGCGTGTTGATATGTTGTGCCAAAACACTAACTGGTGAATATCACATGTCCAAGGTCAATATATCATTGGATAAACCTCACTAGAAGTCAATAATTGTATAATATTGTATCTCTGTCCTCAGTGTGCGGCATTAACCAACAAATGATCCACGACCATACTTTGATGTTTGTGTGACTGTATGTCAACTGGGACCATATTTTGTTGTGGCGCTATCTTTGGAATACAGTGCCAAGACAATAGGCTACAAATGCCTTTTGTTTCCAGTGATAAAAGAAAAGTCAGTGGTAATATCAGTTACGCCCAAAGAGATGATCCAGCAGCACAAGAAGGATATGATGGAGAAGAGGAGAGCGAGGGAAGCAGCGACAGCAGCCTCCTCCCCTCGTCCCACAGTCAACCCCCTCAAGGCCACGCCCTCCATCGGGAAAGGTCTCCTGAATGGGCAGGATGTTTTTCTGGATTTCTCTGCCAACAGGAAACCTTTTGCCGCGTCACCAGCTAACAAGCAGGTGGAGCTTGCAAAGGTTTGTGTAGCCAGGTGATATGGAAGCTCGTTAAGAGTGTTGAATCATGACACAGGTGTCTTGGTAAAGCAGTCCCATGTAGAGTAATGCCTTTACTGTTATAGAACCACAAGTCACAGCTTCTCTTTAGTCCAAGCTTCTCGTCATTCCTAATAGTATCTTTGTCCTGCAGAGGGGCAGTGGGGTAGCCTAATGGTTAAAGCGTTCGCTCGTCATGCCGAAGCCCTGGGTTTGATTACCCACATAGGTACAATGTGTGAAGCCCATTTTATTGTCCCACGCCGTGATATTGCTGGAATATTGCTAAAAGCAGCGAAAAATCAAACTCGCTCACTTTGTCCTGCAGAACAATACATCTAAATGCCAGACACCAGGGAAGCTTGACAGCCTCCCTGCAAGAACAGGACTGAGATACTTGGTTGTCAGTAAGATAGGTACGGTCTTATTATACGATTGTCTGGGACAACAGACAAGTAGAAGAATGATCAGGGGTCAAGTCATGTGATCTACACAATCTTTGTGAACCAGTAGCTTAGGGGGCTTTCTAAAAAACACTGTTACTGCTTCATTTGTTCTCCCAGCCAAACCTGACAGTGTCTTAGGACATCCTGATACTAGCAGGCAGGGGGCGGTGGGGTAGCCTTGTGGTTAAAGCGTACGCTCGTCACGCCGAACACCCGGGGTTCGATTCACTCCACATGGGTACATTGTGTGAAGCCCATTTCTGGTGTTCCCAGCCGTGATATTGCTGGAATATTGCTAAAAGTGGGGTAAAACTAAACTCACTCACTCACTCACTAGCAGACAGCTGGTTAACCATGCCAATCAACATGGATACTAACTTATCTAACGTGAGAAGTCATAGCATATGCTTCTAAGGTTATATGGCAACAGGAATACTATACTAAGTTGTAGTCTATAATGGAACATAATGGAATACTTGTTTTGGTGTTCATGGGATTGATTGTCAGCCTCACCAGGGATATGATGATTCCACACAGGGGGAAATGGTGATATTACCCTAAAACACAACATAGGTTAAGTTACCAGTATATGCTTACAAGTATGTATAATTAAATAAAGATATCATTACACTATTGTATGTATTCTGTACTGTAGAGTATTAGCATGATAACATGTCTGTTTGGGTCAAAATGATAGAGATGAATCACAATCCAACTCCAAATTGGTTCATGATCAACCGTTCAATTCAACACAGAATGTAATGCAAACATCAGACCAACGCTGGATAAAAGGTTTCATAACGTTTGTCTCCAAAATATAAAAGTTACTTACGAAACTGTTTTGTTTTGATTTTTTTCGTGTGATGTTTTACGAGGGTAAAGTAACAGTAAACTGTTGCATGAACCACCTCAAGGGCGGGAAGTACATGCAGCTTAGGATGTTAACATTTAGGGGTTGTATCAAAACTATTCCGGACTGGAACCATTTTATTCCCATACCTGATACAATGGCACAACTGAGTAAAATGTATACTGAGTCAAAAAAGAAACTTCACATTCTTTCTTCAGGGCACTATAAAAGAACAAGAGATGGTAAGATGGTTAAATTGTTATTATTTCATTGCTGAGATCTGTGTGATGTACTCGATACACTGACAGTGCCATAATCAGTTCCATGGGGCTACACCGCCGTTCCAAAACGTGGGTATACAGAATGTCAAGTCACAAGAATAAAAATGCGAAATTTCTCACTTCAGTATCGTGTATGGTCGCCCCGCGCATTCACCACTGCCAAACACCGTCTCCTCATCGACTGCCTGATGCTTGTGAACACGTGGTTGGGGATTCTGGCGCCATTGCTCTTGCAAGGCAGCCAAGTTCCTGCAAATTCTGAGGTTGGTTCCTCACACCACGAAGCCTTCTCCCAAGTGCATCCCAAACATGCTCTATTGGATTAAGGTCAGGGGACCTCGATGGCCATTCCAAGACGTTGATTCCAGCGTTTTAAAGGAAATTTTGTGTCAACATCGCGGAGCGCGTCGGCCGAGCATTATCATGCTGGAACTGTAGACCTGGGCCATGAGCCGCCATGAAAGGAATGAGTTCAGGGTGAGCACCTGGTCGCGTAAGCAGCAGCTTTGAGGTTTCCACGGATGACCAGAAGTCGGAACGGTTGTTCCCACAGAAAGCACCCCACACCATGCAACTTCCACCGAATCTGGCGACTTCCTGTACACAACATTGGGCATACCGCTCACGATGTCGTTTCCAGACTCTATGCCTGCCGCCTGCTTAATCTGAAGGTAAACCTGGATTCATCGCTAAAGACGACTTCGATTCCAGTCTCTGGGTCCATCGGAGGTGACGCTGGGCCCACAGCAGACGTTGACGTTGATGAAACGGCGTCAATATTGGCCCACGATATGGACGCCGAGAATGGAGATTGGCAGCCCGCAACCAATTTCGAATGGTCTGTGAGGACAGTCGACCTCTAAACATCTCAGCCCTGGTTCGTGTAGCCGGCAGGAATCTGTCACGAGGTGACGAGGGACGATTTGACGGTCTTCTGCTCGTGGACGCCACACGTGGACTAACCCGACCTTGGGTGATCAGAAGTGGTGTCAGTTTGTTGTAGACGACCTTGCAAGTCATACACAGTACGCACGACGGCTGCATCCCATTGCTCTTGTGACGCCAATAACTGATTTTCCCGCTTGCAACATGCAAACGCACGCTCACGCATTGCACATTTGACAATTGTGGCATTTCAAGTACTGTTAGAACTGTGGTTTAAAAGTGTTTTTTCAATTCTTGAGGCCAATGCAAACACTCGCATATGAAGAAAACTTCGATGCGAAGATCACGTGATCGACTGCACGTGCAAAACCTGATTTGGCACTAATGTCATTTGCACGACGAATGGATGGGTTTGAGTGGGTTTTGCTAACGTTTTTTTAGAGTCGAAAGATAGGGATCCCATTTCGGATACATAGATGTATCATCAGAGAAAAATTATTCAGTATTTTTGAAATTACATTTTGTGAAGTTTCTTTTTTGACTCAGTATATATCTCACTCACTCACTCTCACACACTCACACACTCTCTCTCACACACACACACACACACACACACACAGAGTAATTTAAGCCTAATATATGCACTACACATTTAGGAATACTGTTATGGTCCTGTTTATATTACTGTTTAGGTCCATCACAATACCTACATGAATCATGACGCTAAGTACACAATATATCTACAACATCATGTGGATGATACTACCAAATGTTCTATATTACAGATATTCTACTAAAATAATAAATGCCTGGTAAACTAAACTAAACTAAAACACCAGATTCTAAAGCCCTTATGATAAATAGTTTTCCAAAAATAATTTATATTTACTTGCCCCAATAAGTACAGTGTTGTGATAATCATGCAGAGCTGATATGCAGCAGTGACCAGAGGAGAGAAATGTTGACTTGTGTGAGACAACAGATCTGGTCACATCCTACAGAAACAATAGAAAGTCAATGACTGGCCAAGCCATGGCTGGACCAGGTAGCTGAAGACAAAGACAACCCCATGCTGACTTACATAACTACCTTGGAATTAGTAGAGAGTGCTTGGGTCTGTTCAATGAGCTGTTGCCATACTTCTTCAGATTATCTACCCAAGTATAAAATACCTTAATTAAAATACACAATATTTACATTCTGCTACACACAGGTCATAGTTGATAGTTTAACTAAACTTTTCTATCTATTTTTCAGCGTAAGGCAATACAGAAGATCCACTCCAAGGGTGGATTAGCGAAAGAAGATCCAAATTCAGTGATGAAAAAGTCTCCAAATGCAGAGAAAGTGAAAAAGAGAGTGCTGGAAAACTCGTTAACAGGTTAGCGAAACTAATGAAAGTTGTTGGTAATAAACTGCTGTGGGTAATCCAAAGTCAAGGCGATGTCAATACCGGCAGCTTTTCACTTCCTGTTCCTCTCTCACAGTTACACAGAATAGTGTTGGCTGACATTGTTTTTTAGACAATCAGCTACCTGCCTACACACACATTTACAAAGATAATGGAGATGCATACATGTTCAAGGAATATAAAATGAATCTACTTCTACCAAATCGTTGTTTAAAGTAAGAACAATAGAAATCTCAAAATCAAAATTCAACCTATATCATGATTTTGTACCACATAGTTTGCCATTGCACTTAGATAATTCCCTGTTGTATCACTCAATACATTTTGTGCTTGCTTTTACATCTTGTGGTTTAAGTGTTCGCTCGTCGTGCCAAAGATCCGGGTTCAATATGTGAAGCTCATTTCTGGTGTCCCTAGTCATGATATTGCTGGAATATTGCTAAAAGCAGCGTAAAACTAAACTCCCACATCTTGTCAATCTTCAAGCAATGATGAATATCATAATAGCTTTATATGTCAACCGTACTGTTTCTCTGAGAATTAAATTGTGGTAAGTTACGATGTATAAATACAAGTTAAGCTGTGTATTTGTATGTATGATTCGACTGTATGTGCCCACGAGGCCTGGTTTACTATAAACATCCTTGACACTGCCACCCCTCACACAGCTTTAACTGCTGTTATTCTGTTCACAGAGGATCAACCTGACAATGATAATGAATGCAAGGAACCACCTAGAAAGCGGTCCAGACTTCTCGGCAATGTTGATATTAATTCGGAAGAATTTAAGAAACTGTTGAAAACAAAATCTGCTCATAAAGGAGCCCTGGCTGAGGTAAGTATGTAGACAGGAAGTTAATGTAACAAAAATTTAAATTTAGGAAAGTGTTTCAGCTTTTTCTCAATAAGCAATCTTCACATGAAGGAATTCGCAGTGGAAGTGCTACAGTGATTGCATGTTAAACATCGTGCAGTGTCATGTTGAGACAATTAGTGTCAAGTTCTTGTTGTTGACGTGTCACATGTAGAGATTGTTAGCATTGTTTTCCTATGAAGAGATTAGAGCTAAACATTTTACAGTTGTGAGTCTTTCATGTTCATCTGCATTTATTAAAGTTTAGGGAATTTTTGTCATGATTTATCAGTTACTGAAGGATTGGTTTCATACTACAAGGGAGACAACTCTTATGCGAGTAGGGCTTTATACATTTGTGTTTTGAAAGATTTTATGTTTCATCACCTGTACGGTAACTGAATTGCCCATGTGGTCTTGAATTAATCTGAAATAAAGCTTGTTCATTCCACTTAAGAGTACCTTAAGAGTCCACAAGGAAATCATTTATTATGTTGCCTTTTCAGGCTGAGGCTGAGCGGGAGGAGAAGTATTTCACTGAACTTGAAAAGAAAGAAATGATGGAAGAAAAAATGCTGGCAGTTACAAAGCTGGAAGTGACTGTCGTTACCTGTCGCCAGGTGAGTCACTCAAGGCTGGTTTACCAATGGTTACCATACTAACAGTCGACATAAAACAACATGTACTTTCTTACCTGCATTTACATGTACAGAGATAAATTTCTGGTTGTAAATTGTTGTACAAATGCTAGCTGTAACTGTCAACAGCTGGGTCACCATAATTATTGGTTGTTTATGATGTTTACTATAACTCAATGGAACCTGACAGACACACCTCACCATGGTCACTGATTGTACTGCTGTTTTCAATAGTCACCTGTTGACAGACACACCTCACCATGGTCACTGATTGTACTGCTGTTTTCAATAGTCACCTGTTGACAGACACCTCACCATGGTCACTGATTGTACTGCTGTTTTCAATAGTCACCTGTTGACAGACACACCTCACCATGGTCACTGATTGTACTGCTGTTGTCAATAGTCACAAACACACCTCACCATGGTCACTGATTGTACTGCTGTTGTCAATAGACATCTGTTGACAGACACACCTCACCATGGTCACTGATTGTACTGCTGTTGTCAATAGTCACCTGTTGACAGACACACCTCACCATGGTCACTGATTGTACTGCTGTTGTCAATAGTCACAAACACACCTCACCATGGTCACTGATTGTACTGCTGTTGTCAATAGTCATCTGTTGACAGACACACCTCACCATGGTCACTGATTGTACTGCTGTTGTCAATAGTCACCTGTTGACAGACACACCTCACCATGGTCACTGATTGTACTCCTGTTGTCAATAGTCACAAACACACCTCACCATGGTCACTGATTGTACTCCTGTTGTCAATAGTCACAAACACACCTCACCATGGTCACTGATTGTACTGCTGTTGTCAATAGTCATCTGTTGACAGACACACCTCACCATGGTCACTGATTGTACTGCTGTTGTCAATAGTAGTCATGGTCTGTTGACTGTTGACACAGAGTTCACTCACTCACCATGGTCACTGATTGTACTGCTGTTGTCAATAGTCATCTGTTGACAGACACACCTCACCATGGTCACTGATTGTACTGCTGTTGTCAATAGTCACCTGTTGACAGACACACCTCACCATGGTCACTGATTGTACTCCTGTTGTCAATAGTCACAAACACACCTCACCATGGTCACTGATTGTACTGCTGTTGTCAATAGTCATCTGTTGACAGACACACCTCACCATGGTCACTGACTGATTGTACTCCTATTGTCAATAGTCATGGTCTGTTGACAGACACACCTCACCATGGTCACTGATTGTACTCCTGTTGTCAATAGTCACAAACACACCTCACCATGGTCACTGATTGTACTGCTCCAGTTGTCAATAGTCACCTGTTGACAGACACACCTCACCATGGTCACTGATTGTACTCCAGTTGTCAATAGTCATCTGTTGACAGACACACCTCACCATGGTCACTGATTGTACTGCTGTTGTCAATAGTCACCTGTTGACAGACACACCTCACCATGGTCACTGATTGTACTGCTGTTGTCAATAGTCATCTGTTGACAGACACACCTCACCATGGTCACTGATTGTACTGCTGTTGTCAATAGTCATCTGTTGACAGACACACCTCACCATGGTCACTGATTGTACTGCTGTTGTCAATAGTCATCTGTTGACAGACACACCTCACCATGGTCACTGATTGTACTGCTGTTGTCAAGAGTCACAAACACACCTCACCATGGTCACTGATTGTACTCCAGTTGTCAATAGTCACCTGTTGACAGACACACCTCACCAGTCACCTGTTGTGTTGACATTGTACTCCACACACCTGTTGACAGACACACCATGGTCACTGATTGTACTCCAGTTGTCAATAGTCATCTGTTGACAGACACACCTCACCATGGTCACTGATTGTACTGCTGTTGTCAAGAGTCACAAACACACCTCACCATGGTCACTGATTGTACTCCAGTTGTCAATAGTCACCTGTTGACAGACACACCTCACCATGGTCACTGATTGTACTCCTGTTGTCAAGAGTCACAAACACACCTCACCATGGTCACTGATTGTACTCCAGTTGTCAATAGTCACCTGTTGACAGACACACCTCACCATGGTCACTGATTGTACTGCTGTTGTCAATAGTCACCTGTTGACAGACACACCTCACCATGGTCACTGATTGTACTGTACTCGGTTGTTGTCAATAGTCACCTGTTGACAGACACACCTGACCATGGTCACTGATTGTACTCCAGTTGTCAATAGTCATCTGTTGACAGACACACCTCACCATGGTCACTGATTGTACTGCTGTTGTCAAGAGTCACAAACACACCTCACCATGGTCACTGATTGTACTCCAGTTGTCAATAGTCACCTGTTGACAGACACACCTCACCATGGTCACTGATTGTACTGCTGTTGTCAATAGTCACCTGTTGACAGACACACCTCACCATGGTCACTGATTGTACTCCAGTTGTCAATAGTCATCTGTTGACAGACACACCTCACCATGGTCACTGATTGTACTGCTGTTGTCAAGAGTCACCTGTTGACAGACACACCTCACCATGGTCACTGATTGTACTCCTGTTGTCAATAGTCACCTGTTGACAGACACACCTCACCATGGTCACTGATTGTACTCCTGTTGTCAATAGTCACCTGTTGACAGACACACCTCACCATGGTCACTGATTGTACTCCTGTTGTCAATAGTCATCTGTTGACAGACACACCTCACCATGGTCACTGATTGTACTGCTGTTGTCAAGAGTCACAAACACACCTCACCATGGTTGATGTCACTCATTGTTCCCCGCCGCAACGCAGAACGGGGGACTATGTATTCAGCGACGTACATACGTCCCGATTCTTGTTAACACGATATCTCATGAACTGTTGTACACAATGTCTTCAAATTTGGTGACAGCCTTCATTGGGGGATTACCCAGACACCAGTCGATGTTGTTGACCTTGATCTTATCTTCAAGGTCACCATGACACTTTGACCACTTTTGCAACTCTTGTTAACACGATATTTCATGAACTGTTGTACCCAATTTCTTCAAATTTGTTGACAGCCTACATTGGGGGATTACCCAGACACCAGTCGATGTTGTTGACCTTGATCTTATTTTCCAGGTCGCCACGACACTGACCACTTTCGAAACTCTTGTTAATGCAATATCTCATGAACTGTTGTACCCAATGTCGTCAAATTTGGTGACAGACTACTTTGGGGGATTACGCAGACACCAGTTGATTTGGGTGACCTTGATCTCATCTTCAAGGTCACCATGTCACTTTGACCACTTTTGCAACTCTTGTTAACACGATATCATAAACGATACACGATAAAACTAACATAATATATCATAAAACATTGCACCCAATGTTTTCAATTATGTCGACAGCCTACATTGGGTGATTATGCAGACACCAGTCATTTCAAGCATCTTGTATGTCACCAAAAAGTAAAAAGTAGTAAATGTGTTATAAATATTCCATTCTTTAGCGGCGGGGACATTGTCATATCAGTGGCAAACACCTGTTGTAGTCCTGTTATCAATAGTCACCTGTTGACAGACACACCTCAACGTCACTCATTGTACTGCTGTTATCACTATATCAGTCATCACCTGTAGACAGACACACCTCTACATGGTCACTACTTGTATTCCGAAATGCGCATTATTTTGGAAAGCGCACAACTCCTGATATTCAGGCCGGAGAGCGGAAGGTCACGGGTTGGATCCCCAACCAGGTCATACCAAAAGACGTTTAAATATGGTACTTGTTGGTCCCTGCCTGATGCTCGGCATTAATGGGTACATCAAGGACTGGTCGGCTCGGAGTCAGTATAATGTGTCTGAGTGGGGTATTCATGCTTCACTGCAGCATGGTATCTCAGTAGGCTAGCACTATAAAACCAGCTTCAGTCTGGGCTAGTACAAGCAGCCGCACATACACATACACATACACATACGCACGCATGCACGTCGTCATATGAGCAAATATTCTCAAGCACGACATTAAACCCAATTTCACCTCACCTCACCTGATATTCACGGTTTCCAGAATGCGGTATAGGAAGGAACTGCCTCCTAATCATGGGAATGTTGTTTATCAAATGTTTCCCAGCACCTAGTGCTGGTCAGAAGATGGTACAAGATTGTACTGGGTGGCCATGCTCTGACATGATTGATTGTGTCATCTTGCCACAATGCTGTGGATCATTGCTTGGCCTTACAAACCATTCTTATCTTCAGAGGTTACTTTATGGAATGGATGGTAGGGCTCAGGAGCTTGGATGATGCATCCCAGCTGCACAGATTAATGCACATATCACAGTATTGTCTGGTCTAGGCTTTGTTACACAAAGCTTCTACAGGTTGTCATCCTATAGCTGGACTATTGCTCGGTGCAAGATTAAGCAACCCACAAACATAGAGTAGGTGTGTTGCTGAATCAGGCATATTTTGCTATATTTGAATATATCAAGATTTGTCGGGAGTAACACTCTGTAGAAATTTATTTACCCAGATTGCCATCAGTAGTGTTTTATTTCAGTATGAAGGCCATCTTCAGTCGCATGTCCATCAAAATCACTGGTTCATTGAACCCTGCCACAGGATATTGAATAATCTCCTCCGCGGTACCGCAGGATGCCAGTGGCGTGATGCGTGCTGCTCATCATCTTCTACAGTAAAGTCCAGCAGCTTAAATACCACCCACCACTCTACGTGTATCATGTTTGTTTAATCTCAGTTTAGCCCACTTAACACTCAAGAAAATGATGGGGATCTAATAGGCAGTCCACCTGCAGGCCACTCGATGGTGACTGAAAGCATTCAAACACTCAGTAGCTGGCTGCAAGTGAATATCACTGGAACTGAACCAATACTAAGAAATCCCATTTCATGTTTGTGAAGTTTTGGGTTTTTTACATTGTACAGGAAAGTGTAAAAGGTCACATTATTTGTGTCTTGGGAGTTTTGGGGACTGTTCTCATCTGTAAGCTGGTATAATACTTTATGGCCTTGAAATTATGAACAGATGTAAAAATATATAATGATGACACCATAACTTTGTGCCTGGATGTTATGATTCTGTGTATAATGCTGATCTGTCAGCCCAGGGGTTATACCAGAGCATAAACAGTCCTACAACCCTATGCTTCTTGTAAAGTTTGAAATAAATAATAATAATAATGAGAATATTTGTGAATCGCCTTTTCCAGGCTACATATCCTGCTCATAGCACACAATCTGATCATTATTACCCTGGACACCCCAAGCTCCCTGTTTGGTGCTAGAAGGTTAATAGTCTCATGACTTGTTTTACCGGGTACCCATTTTCTGCTGGGTGAACAGAGGCAATTTTGAACAAACTCACTTGTCTAAGGTGAGACCACATGTATCACATGTGCTTCATTGTGGGGCAGGACTGAGAAATCAAGCTGTCACACATGGTCACCCATCCAAGGACTGTCCGTGGTCAACGTTGTTTAACTTAAACTGATTCTGACCTGATCTCTATGCACAGGACCACACACCAGCACAAATCAGGATTAGATGGTTGGCTGATGGTTGATCAACATTATTATCTTAATGATGAGCATGGTAGCAGTGAGTGGTCTGCCTGACTTGACTTTCATGTACAACGGCTGGAATATTGCTGACTTCAGCATAACATCCACTCTGGTCTCTCTAATCTCTTAGGGGGAGAAAATAGGTTGTGACAGAAGACCTTGCATTGCTCTTAGTGGGTTAGTGTAGCAGACAAACTCCAAGACCCTAATTGGGACACATCTTGACAATTCAGGCATGGAACAGTTTTGTCGTGTTGAAATAGTGCCAGATGCTGGACGCTGTGGCTTCCAGTCCAGAACTGCAGGAATACATAAACAGCATCAAATATCAATCATTGTTAAATGTAATCGATTGCTGTGTTTTGATTTTAATTTATTGGTTTAAAAACATGGACAAATGCATATAATGAATCTCTGCCATAATGAATGGTAGATGTGATTACAGTTTATCTAAATTTGCATGTCAGTTTTGTGCTTTCAGCTTGTAACATAACAATAGATTTTGTCATTCTTTTTCATATATTCTTCCTTGGGGTACATATAAGCATTTAAATGTCCATTTAAAATCCCTTCGACAGTTGTAACAATATTTGTATAAAATATTTACAAAACAAAAAACTACGTTTTTGTCTTGTGAGACCACCCCTACAGGGCCCCACAGACCCCTACAGCCAAGAGCAGGTAACTGTGGACTATAACCTCATACCTTACTTTCCCTGCTGTCGTTTGACCGACTAGACGTGTGTCCATATCGACAAGAGAGTTGAATTTTGTAATTCCCTACAACGATGAGTGATTCCGAAACTGTATGTATGGTTCTCTTTTTTCCCTGCATGGGCGATTTAGAGATTGTTTCTGAATTTTTTAATTCATCTTTAGTTGTAACTTTGTACTCTCCCTGCCGGCTTGCCATGTGCTTATCAAGATTGGCGTTTTTACGTTTAGCGCGTTAGGGCGTTTTTTCCCGCTGCTAGCTTTTTATGTCCGCCATCAGTTGTATTTGTTAGTTATGTTGCGGTAGAGTCAGCATGTATTATTTTCTGGTTTCAGCTTAATGCTTATATTATCTTTCACATGTACAGTCTGTTTGAGTCAGAAACGGACCGATGAATTGCAAATTTTATCATTGTACAAAATTGCCACGTAAATATAAATAGTACACATGTTTATCATTTACTAATACCCAACAGCTTTCTGATATTTGAAAATTTCTCGGACTCCACCAAAAAAGTTCTTTAAGAAACTATCATTAAAATTTTGACACAGTTCACTATTTGTTACAAGGGAGGAGTGCAGAGAAAGGGATAGCCAGGTGTGCGAGAAAGGATGGAGACGGCACAGCACAGGCTAATGAATCAATAACTGGGTGGGCACTTGTGCACGTGCTTCTCGCACACCTGGCTGTCCCTTTCTCTGCACTCCTCCCTCGTAACAAATAGTGAACTGTGTCAAAATATTAATGATAGTTTCTTAAAGAACTTTTTTGGTGTCACACCTCGGCGCCCCGTGTGCAGTCTGGGCTGCCCGGGAAGCCTGTAGGGGCAGGTTCTTCTTAGGTACCTCGGCACCCTGGTGTCGGTTCCACCAGGGGGCAGGGCGACCCGAACCTTCTGGCTCCACTTGACCTTTTGAGCACTTCTAACCGCATTAGTGGCACCCTCGGCGACCTCTCTCGATTATGAGAGTACGGCAGCCGAAGAGTATGCAGATGTCGACATGGAGGAGGATGAGGGGAGAGAGGAGTCGGAAGTCGGGGTCACATACTCCTTCGTGTCGTTCCTGCGGCAGGTTCGCGAACATATCGCGGAGGTGCTGCCCCAGGTGGCTGTCCCTGTACAGGCGCCCGATTACGCATTCTGCCATCACTGATGAGTGAGGTGGTGAATCCTCTGCTGACTGGTGCATGTTCTCGGTTCGACTTAGCGGACGTTGGCAAGCGGTATCAGTTGGAGGAGGATGCACTATTCGAGCCGCCAGTGGTGGACGAGTGTGTGTTTGCCTCAGTTACCCTTGGGGGGTCATCCACGTCCTCCCTGGCTTCGGCCAGGCAAAGCAGGCGGCTACCACCCTTCCAAGCCAATGCCCCCAAGCAGGCTGTAACTGGGTGTGTGTGTGTGTGTGTCGGGTCCTGGGTGACCACTCGGTCTCAGGCCTATGGTCGGAGCAGGAAGTCAGCCTGCACATCAATGTGTTAGAGTTGAGAGCAGTCCGCCGGGTGTTTGAGAGCTTTCTGGAGTTTATCCGTGGCCGCGTGATTCGTCTAGAAATGGACAATCACACGGCCATGACTTACATCCTAAAGCAAGGTGGCACAGTGTCCCCGTCACTCCTTCAGGGGGCGTGGCAGTTTCTACTGTGGTGCGACCAGTTCAACATTCGGGTTTTGCCTGTTTATCTCCCGGAGGTAGACAAATTAATACTGTGGCATAGGTATATTGTATAAGTCAACACATGATGTTATACATTGATGCTGTCAATTTAACACAGCCTCACTAGTCTCCCCACAGCCTCCAGGTATTGGTTCGGCGTCTTAGTCCCTCCCTCTAACTGTTCCTGCAACTTGCCCAGTGGGTTGTTTATTTCTCTATACACTCTCCTCCATGCTGGAGGAGCAGCATCCAAGTCCAACTGGGTAATCTTCAGGCAGTCTGCCGTCTCGATTTTCTTCAAAATATCAACCAGGCAAAACATTTTTGGGTGTCAGCTTGATGGGCTGGAACTCAATCAGCTGTTGAACCTTTCCAGGCAGTTGTTCGTTCTTGTACTGACGGTGTCATGATGATTCCACATGGACAGTGGAAATAGGGAGTCATCGTTCGTCCACCCAGTTCTTCACTATGTAGCCTTTGAATGGAACGTCTGCTGGCACATCAGGACGGGTTTCCATAGCATCCATCCAAACATCTTGAAGGATGATCTGTTGGATGTGTGTCTTGAGGAGACTCAGTAGGCGGCGATAGGTAGCTATCGTTCGGCTGGGCATGAGGGCATGGTAGGTTCTTCACGAGCTCATTTACGAAGGGAGCTGATGAAACGAGTCGAGTTTGGTCTGGTGGCGGATGATTATGTTCACTAGTGTTTCTGACAAAATCTCCTACAGTTGTGCCCTTTCCTGTTCGCGTCTTAACAGTTCAAACCCCCGCAGTCTCATTTGAGAAGTCATTGACAAGAATCGTTTAAAAGAAGGACAATTATACAGACTTATGGCGTACTCAATAGAATGGGTGAGTCATACAGACTCAGTATTGGTACAAATCAGGGGTACACAAAGTCCGAAGTTTAGACTACCAGTTGTCTGGTTTCCATTTTATAAAAGCCACGGTGGCTGAGTGGGTTAGGCAGCTGACTTTGTGTGCTGGCGATTAGGTGCCTGAGGGTGTGGGTTCGATTCCTGGATGGGACTCAACCCAAAAAAGTACTAGAAACTGTACTTACTAAGAAAGTGTAATCCCAAATATAGCATGTTACGTTTTACCACTTTCTAAATGACATTGTGTATTCGTAGTACAAGTTAGTTGTTTATATTCAAGTAGATCAGTTAAAAGGATTATGTCCTTATTATTCAAAGCAAACACTGTGTTATGCAGGTGACTTGATCCTAAAGAACAGGGGAGTATCGAATTAGGACTGATCGGACGGATCTATTGTTACTGTAGGGGTGAGCCTTCTCCACCCTCACTCAAGTGTCTGACAACTGGGGTATCACCGAGCTTCCAGGTTGTCATGAGATAGTAGAAAGGGAGGAAATATGCTGAATTTACATGACAACCAATTTGTGTTTTTCACGGCTCAGGTCATTCAACCTGGTGGCAGAGGAAGCATGAAATAATTTATTTCTTGAATTTTTACATTCCAATTCTTATCAGAATTCTTTTTAGAAGTACTCAGTGCAAAAGCTGAACAATTTCTCTTTTATTTAAATGGTGAAATTGATTGTTGCTTGCTGTTAATACAGCTTTTGTTTGATTTCTAAAATGGACACAAACATGACGCCATTGTTGTCCCCACTTTCTCTGAATGATTATGGCCCGTGAAGATAAGGTTTAGAATTGGCCTTCAGCAACCCATGCTTGTTGTAAGAGGCAACTAATGAGATCAGGTGGTCAGACTTGCTGATTTGGTTGACACATGTCATCATATCCCAATTGCGTAGATTGATGCACATGGTGTTGGTCACTGGATTGTCTGGTCCAGGCTCGATTATTTACTGGCCCCAGCCATATAGCTGGAATATTGCTGAGTGCGGCATTCAACAACAAACAAAACGTGAATGATAATGCATGTATGTGTGCGTCCCTGTATTGCGATACAGAAAACACTGATGGAATGCTGGTTCAGTGACAGTGCAACTGTTGTAATAGTTATATTGCCATAACCTCGATCATGTTTTGTAGCGACCATTTATTGTTATTTGTTTTTGTGTAAATACACATGTTACTATTTCACTGCAGTATGTTTGACAATATACAGAATACTGTCTTGTGTTCCAAATGCAAATTTTTCAAGTATTGGCAACATGGATCTGCTTCAAGATGTTCTGATAATGAACAGTGATTAGTGTTTCAGATGAAGCCTACAGCCTTGAAATTTAGAAATCCTGAGAACTCTAACAATGTTTTTTCTTCTGTTTTTGAAATGCTTGAAACAAAATGAACACGTGCCAATATTTGACCAAGAAATTTTATGATTTTCCATAGAAAGAGCATGGCATCCACAAAACTGATAAGGAAAGCCGCCCTTCTCTTATGTTCAACCTTCTTGGTGGAACTTGCAGGAACTTGTTCAAGACCCTGCTATGTTTCAGGCCCATCAAATATTTGAAATAGATTGATGACCTCCATTTTATCGACCACAGATTTTGATGGTGGTTCTGTTTCCAGTGCAAGTACACAGCCTTCTCCGCCACCGACGCCTGCAAGAATGCTCGCCACGATCTTCATCGCCATAAAGGCATCAAGAGCTTCTTCAAGTGTAAACACTGTAAACATAGAACAGTTTCCTTGGACAAATACCCTAAGGATGCCTGCAAGTAAGCTCTTTCAGATAAACATCTCTGTGTGATAATTCTCCTTTTCATGTTGAAGTTGTTGCAAGACCATAGTTACTGAGATGCAAACACTGATTATATGGATTTTTCCAGTCCAAAGATCTTTGACTTTAATATGATATTACAAAACATGTATTCATACCTTGGCTTATTATCTTAGAATGTTACTTTTCTATAGCTTGTAGCTGATCTGACTATGAGGTCTTAGAATGGCATTTAAAAGTGAAACACACAAGGAAGATAGTGTTATAGATGTCCACTTCTTTATTATGAAGAACGCATTATTTCAGAGTATATCCTTACTCCTTCATCAGGTGGAATAATAAAGAAGTTGACATCCATAAAATCTCTCTGCCTGATATGACTATGATTGCTATGAGCAACTTGTTTTCGGTGATTCAAACTGTAATCTTTCATGAATTAGTTTGCTATTTACAATTACTGTGTCATAGCGAAATATGCAAAATGGAATGTGTTCAAGCAAGGAAGGATAATAGTCATCTCTCTTATATATTTTTTCGATTGGTAGTAATGTGGCCACTGCTGATTACTGTGACATATTGACACCGTCACTGGGTCAAAACACATCCAGTCAAGTGGGGACTTGTTGTGGTATTTGTGACAAATATTTGTATTCGTTATCCCCTTTCCGTGGTTTGTATTGTGTTCTCCTGCAGACAGAGGCAGTTTTGAACAAACTCACTTGCCTAAGGTGAGACCACAAGTATCACATGTGCTTCTTTGCAGGGCAGAACTGAAGTCCTAAAAACTCTCAGGAGTCAAGCTGCCAAACACGGTCACCCATCCAAGGACTGTCTGAGCTCGACGTTGCTTAACTTCAACTGATTCATGACCTGAACTCTGTGCACAGGACCGAGAGTTGTCGGGTGGCCATGGACATTTGATTATGAAATTTCCACATATCTAAACTTGATGAAATACTTCAGAAAGTGGATGGGACCACAGCAGAATATTTTGTCAGTGATAGGAATGTGATAGGAATGTTATCTGTTGCAAGGTTATAAGATATTACTGTGGACATATCACGAATATTACTGACTTAAACATTCAATTACGCTGTACCATTTTGTTTTCAGAAATTGCGGTAGTTCAACGTTTGAAAGAACTTCAATGGCACGGGTAAGATGATAACCGCTACCAATAAAACACTGAATCTTGATCAGTGATAAATGTTTACAGGGTAGGGCTTCCAGGAGTTGGTGATGGGCTAGTAATCCCATCAAAGACTGAACAGCAGTTGGTGATGGGCTAGTACCCCCACTGTAGACTGAACAGCAGTTTGTGATGGGCTAGTACCCCCACTGTATACTGAACAGCAGTTTGTGATGGGCTAGTACCCCACTGTATACTGAACAGTAGTTGGTGATGGGCTAGTACCCCCACTGTATACTGAACAGTAGTTGGTGATGGGCTAGTACCCCCACTGTATACTGAACAGCAGTTGGTGATGGGCTAGTACCCCCACTGTATACTGAACAACAGTATAGAACAGTAGTTGGTGATGGGCTAGTACCCCCACTGTATACTGAATCAGCAGTTGGTGATGGGCTAGTACCCCCACTGTATACTGAACAGTAGTTGGTGATGGGCTAGTACCCCACTGTATACTGAACAGTAGTTGGTGATGGGCTAGTACCCCACTGTATACCACAGTTGGTGATGCTAAGTACCCCCACTGTATACTGAACAGTAGTTGGTGATGGGCTAGTACCCCCACTGTATACTGAACAGTAGTTGGTGATGGGCTAGTACCCCCACTGTATACTGAACAGTAGTTGGTGATGGGCTAGTACCCCCACTGTATACTGAATCAGCAGTTGGTGATGGGCTAGTACCCCCACTGTATACTGAACAGTAGTTGGTGATGGGCTAGTACCCCCACTGTATACTGAACAGTAGTTGGTGATGGGCTAGTACCCCCACTGTATACTGAACAGTAGTTGGTGATGGGCTAGTACCCCCACTGTATACTGAACAGCAGTTGGTGATGGGCTAGTACCCCCACTGTATACTGAACAGTAGTTGGTGATGGGCTAGTACCCCCACTGTATACTGAACAGTAGTTTGGTGATGGAACAGTAGTTGGTAGGGCTAGTACCCCACTGTATACTGAACAGCAGTTGGTGATGGGCCTACTGAACAGTATCCTGTTGGTGGTGGGCTAGTACCCCCACTGTATACTGAACAGTAGTTGGTGATGGGCTAGTACCCCCACTGTATACTGAACAGTAGTTGGTGATGGGCTAGTACCCCCAATGTATACTGAACAGCTGTGGGTGATGGGCTAGTACCCCCACTGTATACTGAACAGTAGTTGGTGATGGGCTAGTACCCCCACTGTATACTGAACAGTAGTTGGTGATGTATACTGAACAGTAGTTGGTGGAACAGTAGTTGGTGATGGGCTAGTACCCCCAATGTATCCTGAACAGCTGTGGGTGATGGGCTAGTACCCCCACTGTATACTGAACAGTAGTTGGTGATGGGCTAGTACCCCCACTGTATACTGAACAGTAGTTGGTGATGGGCTAGTACCCCACTGTATACTGAACAGTAGTTGGTGATGGGCTAGTACCCCCACTGTATACTGAACAGTAGTTGGTGATGGGCTAGTACCCCACTGTATACTGAACAGTAGTTGGTGATGGGCTAGTACCCCCATTGTTTACTGAACAGTAGTTGGTGATGGGCTAGTACCCCCACTGTATACTGAACAGTAGTTGGTGATGGGCTAGTACCCCCACTGTATACTGAACAGTAGTTGGTGATTAGCTAGTACCCCCATTGTTTACTGAACAGCTGTGGGTGATGGGCTAGTACCCCCACTGTATACTGAACAGTAGTTGGTGATGGGCTAGTACCCCACTGTATACTGAACAGTCGTTGGTGATGGGCTAGTACCCCACTGTATACTGAACAGTCGTTGGTGATGGGCTAGTACCCCCACTGTATACTGAACAGTAGTTGGTGATGGGCTAGTACCCCCATTGTTTACTGAACAGCTGTTGGTGATGGGCTAGTACCCCCACTGTATACTGAACAGTAGTTGGTGATGGGCTAGTACCCCCACTGTATACTGAACAGTAGTTGGTGATGGGCTAGTACCCCCACTGTATCATGAACAGCTGTGGGTGATGGGCTAGTACCCCCACTGTATACTGAACAGCCGTTGGTGATGGGCTAGTACCCCTACTGTATACTGAACAGTAGTTAGTGATGGGCGAGTACCCCCACTGTATACTGAATCAGCAGTGGGTGATGGGCTAGTACCCCCACTGTATACTGAACAGTAGTTGGTGATGGGCTAGTACCCCCACTGTATACTGAATCAGCTGTGGGTGATGGGCTAGTACCCCCACTGTATACTGAACAGCTGTGGGTGATGGGCTAGTACCCCCACTGTATACTGAATCAGCAGTGGGTGATGGGCTAGTACCCCCACTGTATACTGAATCAGCAGTGGGTGATGGGCTAGTACCCCCACTGTTTACTGAACAGTAGTTGGTGATGGGCTAGTACCCCCACTGTATACTGAATCAACAGTGGATGATGGGCTAGTACCCCCACTGTATACTGAACAGCTGTGGGTGATGGGCTAGTACCCCCACTGTATACTGAACAGCCGTTGGTGATGGGCTAGTACCCCCACTGTATACTGAACAGTAGTTGGTGATGGTCTAGTACCCCGAATGTATACTGAACAGTAGTTGGTGATGGGCTAGTGCCCCCACTGTATACTGAACAGTAGTTGGTGATGGGCTAGTACCCCCACTGTTTACTGAACAGTAGTTGGTGATGGGCTAGTACCCCCACTGTATACTGAATCAGCAGTGGATGATGGGCTAGTACCCCCACTGTATACTGAACAGTAGTTGGTGATGGGCTAGTACCCCCACTGTATACTGAACAGTAGTTGGTGATGGGCTAGTACCCCCATTGTTTACTGAACAGCAGTTGGTGATGGGCTAGTACCCCCACTGTATCCTGAACAGCTGTGGGTGATGGGCTAGTACCCCCACTGTATACTGAACAGTAGTTGGTGATTGGTGATGTAGTTGGTAGTACCCCACTGTATACTGAACAGTAGTTGGTGATGGGCTAGTACCCCCACTGTATACTGAACAGTAGTTGGTGATGGGCTAGTACCCCCACTGTATACTGAACAGTAGTTGGTGATGGGCTAGTACCCCCATTGTTTACTGAACAGTAGTTGGTGATGGGCTAGTACCCCCCATGGTGTAGTACTGAACAGTAGTTGGTGATGGGCTGAAGTACCCCCACTGTATACTGAACAGTAGTTGGTGATGGGCTAGTACCCCACTGTATACTGAACAGTAGTTGGTGATGGGCTAGTACCCCACTGTATACTGAACAGTAGTTGGTGATGGGCTAGTACCCCACTGTATACTGAACAGTAGTTGGTGATGGGCTAGTACCCCCACTGTATACTGAACAGTAGTTGGTGATGGGCTAGTACCCCCACTGTATACTGAATCAGCAGTTGGTGATGGGCTAGTACCCCCACTGTATACTGAACAGTAGTTGGTGATGGGCTAGTACCCCCACTGTATACTGAACAGTAGTTGGTGATGGGCTAGTACCCCCATTGTTTACTGAACAGTAGTTGGTGATGGGCTAGTACCCCCACTGTATACTGAACAGTAGATGGTGATGGGCTAGTACCCCCACTGTGTACTGAATCAGCAGTGGGTGATGGGCTAGTACCCCCACTGTATCATGAACAGCTGTGAGTGATGGGCTAGTACCCCCACTGTGTACTGAATCAGCAGTGGGTGATTGGCTAGCTAATCCCTGAAGACTGACTAGTGTTGATACGTGTCGTTATATTCCAGTCACTGTGTACTGAACAGTAGTTGGTGATGGGCTAGTACCCCCACTGTATACTGAACAGCCGTGGGTGATGGGCTAGTACCCTCACTGTATACTGAACAGCAGTGGGTGATGGGGTAGTACCCCCACTGTATACTGAACAGCAGTGGGTGATGGGCTAGTACCCCCACTGTATACTGAACAGCAGTGGGTGATGGGCTAGTACCCCCACTGTATACTGAACAGCAGTGGATGATGGGCTAGTACCCCAACTGTATACTGAACAGCAGTGGGTGATGGGCTAGTATCCCCACTGTATACTGAACAGCAGTGGGTGATGGGCTAGTACCCCCACTGTATACTGAACAGCAGTGGGTGATGGGCTAGTACCCCCACTGTATTCTGAACAGCAGTGGGTGATGGGCTAGTACCCCCACTGTATACTGAACAGCAGTGGGTGATGGGCTAGCTAATCCCTGAAGACTGACTAGTGTTGATGAGTGTCGTTATATTCCAGTCATGGAGGTAGATGCCAATGTCAATGACAGGATTGTGTGGTGTAGATATGATTACTTACAGACCGCAGAGATAAACTGAAAACTGAATAGACACTGATATACTCTCTGAGGACTGCAGTGTTACCAATGAAGATTGACTAATATATTGTGATGAGGAAACACTAGTAGTTCATGATGGACAAATTATGTCACTGGAAACATACTGGCAGTTGCTGATGGGCTGGAAGTCCCATTGACGACACACTTGCAGTTGGCATTATTTTATTTGGCACTTAAGTAGATACTTGCTTGAGTGCAAAAACAGCGTCATGAATAATTTTCTTCACATTTGTACCGAAATAGCAAATTCATCCAGCAAATATCTTATATAATCTGAACTATTTGTAATTCAAGGAACCAAGTAACCTTGATGATATTTCCATGGACTAAAACTTATCCCCTGTTATCCTGAGGCATGTTTGAAAGCGTCACCGTGTGATGTCAGAGCTATCATGGAGGTGATTGAGATGATATATAACACCAGCAATTACTGGGATTTCTTCAGTCATTTCTACTTATAGGATTGCAGTAATTTTCACATCTGCTGTTTCAGTTTGATATTGAGAATTGTGTGCAATCCAACATCTCAGATATTTGTTAGACAGCAAGTTGAAACTGAAAGCTGATAATGACATGATCATGAGTTCAGATTGACAAAATTGCTGCCTATATCGGTGAATAGTGTTATCTGATTTGCTGCTTGTGTTTTCCAGGAAAAGACCGGTCCAAAGTTGGAAAGCGAGACACTATGCCTGAGAGGTGATGAGGTCAAGTTCCTCAGCAGTTTGGGAGGCCAGGTCTTCATGAACAGCTGAGAGGTGAGGTCGACTTTGTGTCCATGAGGAGATTGAGAGTCTGCAGGGGATGGTTGAAGGGAGACCTAGAATAGACGTCTGCCTGGTATAGGAGGGAGACCTAGAATAGACGTCTGCCTGGTATAGGAGGGAGACCTAGAATAGACATCTGCCTGGTATAGGGGGGAGATCTAGAATAGAATGCCTGTAGTTTTGTTGTGTACTTTTCTTGTGCATGTTCTCTTTCCCTAGCCATTAGTGTAGCCTAGTGGTTAAAGCGTTCGCTGATCACGCTGAAAACCCAGGTTCGTTGCTCTATAGGGTAAAATGTGTGAAGCCCATTTCTTTCTGGTGTCCCTTGATATTGCTGGAATGTTGCTAAACACATTCACTCATTCTTGTATACCATCTTATCATGACCTCCTATCTTGGTTTGAGATCTGTTGTGAGGCTGAATACTTATAAATGTGAAAGTAGTATTTGCATATATTATTTCCTCCTCTTCTCTCTCCCCCCTCCCCCCATGTTTAGCGTGAAGTGGGGGATATAGTATTATGGTCCATCTGTCCGTCCGTACGAATTGGAATATCTTAAGAATCGTCCCAGTCAGGTTTAGTGACCTTGACCTTAATCTCTAGGTCACAAGGGGACTTTATCATTTTACCCTTGTCAGCGAGATATCTCTAGAACCATTTACTGGACTTTTATTCATATTTGACACCAAGCTTTATCTAGGGAAAGTGCAAGGCCCAGTCGATTTTGGTGACCTTGACCCTAATTTCAAGGTCACAAGGGGACTTAATCATTTTACCCTTGTCAGGGAGATACCTCAAGAACCATTCAGTGGATTTTCTTCATATTTGACGCCAAGCTTCATCCAGGGAAGGTGCAGGGCCCAGTTGATTTTGGTGACCTTCACTTAATTTCAGTATGTTGACCTGCATGTTAAGATGGTCAGCGAGATATCTCAAGAACAATTAACTGGATATTTTTCATATTTGACACCAAGCTTCATCTAATAAAGGCGCAGGGCCCAGTCAATTTTTGTGACCTTCACATAATTTTCAAGGTCACTTTTGACACTTTGAACATTACAGCATGTTAACCTGAATTCACTGGATTTTCTTCATAGTCTTTCAAGACTTCCCTTGAATGTTTTTCAATAAGCAATTTTTTTAGTACCATTTTTGCATATTTCATACACTATGACATTCATGTCAAGGTCACTTTGAAGATTTCAGCATTTTAATCTAAATTCACTGGATTTTCTTCGTAGACTTTCAAGACTTCCCTTGAATGTTTTTCAATGAGCAATTTCTTTAGTACCATTTTTACATATTTCATACACTATGACATTCATGTCAAGGTCAAAGTCAGTCTTTAAAATATTTGTGTGTTTGAACAACTAAAGAGCAAGATATCAAGAGAGGTTGACTGGTCATGTTTTTGTTGACATTTAACTTCAGCTTAAACTTTCATTACTTTTTAAGTTTGATTTGATAATTTGCGGCAAGGGATTATGTCACCTTAGTGACAATGCTTGTTTTTCCAACTAGATAATTCCAAAGATAAATGAGTAAGAAATTTTTTATTTTCCTTGAACAGCAAATGTAAATTTTATTATTATTTGCAATTGGCAGATGATGAATCTGCATAGTTTCTGATTCTGTATTTTTCTGGTAATTTCTGAGAAATTTCAACTTTTTCTATTTTCTGTTCTTTCCTACCAAGTTCTCTTTTCGACGTGAATATATGTTATCCAAGATAATTAACAGAAGGGCTAAATGTTGTGGAGTTCAGAAACCTTCAGGTGAGCTGCAGTACCTGATGGTTCTCTTTTCCACATCTTCACTGAAACTGCACTGTAATTATGGGGCCGTGATCAACTACACTTGTGTCATCAATTCACACAATTCCAATCCAATTTCAAGCATGGCTGCTTTAGGGACCACTGTTGCAATTTTACCCCAGAATTTAAACGGTTCTTGATGCTTCCTGTATGTAATATCACATGCAGTGTATCTGTCTGGCATGTCAATACTTGTGTCAGATGTTTTGGAAATTTTGATTTATGATCCATGTATGATCATATTTATATGCATTTCATGTAAGTTGATGTCAGACATTTTCAAGTGGTGAACAGACTGTTGCAGTGTGATCAGGCAATTGAAAATGTATGATTAAGTAGAAGTGAAGCGTTAATGTTGTATTCTGTAGTTGTCCTTTACATAATTTACAAAAAATTGTGGAATCATGTATTTATGATTAAAACTATGTGTGAATGTTTTGCTTTAGAATTATCAAAGTCCAATGTTAAGTAAAATAGTTATTGTTGTATACTTAGGATGCTGATGTTATTTCACTAGACTGTAGTTGGGGAAGCTGTTCAATATCAACTTTATAACCTGCATGGATCACCCACACTGCAATCTCACAACCACGACTATTTGTAAAGCTGACAAGAGAATACTTGGACTGTCAGATGTTAATCTGGACTTTCTTTGTGAGTGTACTTTGTGTCAAACACCTGTGTATTCGTGCCATACTGTAACGTGACTCCCACACTTTCACATGCTCCCAGAATTGCTTAAGACAAAAAATATAACCTTTTCTTTTTCACTTACATAAGGGTTGACAATGATTTAAAGAGCTTCTCCAAATTTCTTTCTTTCTTTCAGAATCAATTATTTTCATACTAAAAAATGGCACATTGTGTTTTTGCCAGAATCCTGTAGTTCATCTTGTACTTTTGGTCATCATTCTGATCTTACGACGGAGTGATGGCAATAATGGCCACTTTTATCTGCTATGAGTTTGGGTGTTACTAGTGTCGGCTATATTGTGCTGGTTGGATACTGAACCTGTCCGTAGTTCTTCAGCTGGAGCAAGTATGCGACACATACAACCTAGCCAAATTTTTTCTCCCCAAAACTGAATGTTAATCTGAAATTAATATTTGTGTGGGTGTAACAAACACAATCAGCAGGGGGACCTTGGTTTTAGTTTAATATTACTAATGTCACCGCCTCCATGGTGGCCTGGATACAGCATCAGCCAGAGAGCAGACGGACAGTGGTTCAATGCCCTGGCTGTGTCATACCAGATGACAGTGCAAGATTGTAGTTGTCATCCTGTGTGATGTTCATCATTAAGGGGATGAAACAAGACATTGTAGGGTCTGGTCTGTATGACGTATCTGAGTAGGACATCCAAGTTATATGTCAGCCTGGTATGTCCGAGTGAGTTTTGGGAAACTAGACTGGCAGCCACACATACATGTATGGACGACACTATAGAAGTGAAGGACTCTGAATGAGATGTTAAAGCCCATACTAGATAACGATTTTATCACTGTGGTTCTCAGTGAAGGTCTTCCCTCATCCATTCATGCCCTGAGAATCAATGACTGTAACACTTTGACTGAACAGACGGCCCCAACTGTAGCCCCCAACTAGTGCAAGGATACACAATCAATGTCATGGTAGTCTTGGGTGATGTCTATGTCATGACTTAGGATGCAGCTGATACTGATAAAGTGGAGAAAATAATACTGGTAGTACTTTGATAGAGACATTTGTAAGCTATTTGTTCAAGACCAATGGAGAACCAGGTTAGAAATGGTCTTCAGCAACCCATGCTTCTCCCAGAAGATCACTTAGGAGATCAGGTGGTTAGGATAACTGACTGATGCATGTCATTGTATCGCAATTACCTATGGTCATAATGTCAATCACAGGATTGTGTGGTCCACACTGTGGAGATCAGGTAGTTAGGATAACTGACTTGGTTGATGCATGTCATTGTATCGCAGTTACCCATGGTCATAATGTCAATCACTGGATTGTGTGGTCCACACTGTGGAGATCAGGTGGTTAGGATCACTGACACGGGATTGTGTGGTACAAACTGGAATAGAGCATAGGACGACATAAAACAACAAACTAGTTTTAAAAAAACCCCTCTTTATTTGTTCACATAAACTCACCTGGCTGAAAGTTATGTGAGTGAAAAACAAGATATTATATATATGTTCCTTGATTCACCTTTGTGTCACAACCATGCCCTCTCCATGGATAACTATAACCAGGATATCGACACCCTCAGGTAACATAACACACCAATATGATCAAGAGGTTGAAATCCAATTTTCAATATTGCCTCTTTAACAGCTGTCATTAAACCCTTTTTGTTTTATTTATTGGCATTACTCAGCTAGTTTTGTTCAAATGTAATGGCATTTGGGAAATGCGTAGTTTGTAATAGTACTAAACATGTTACTTTTTTCACGAGGTATAAATTCGACCTTTATGTTTTGATCCTGTTTCTCAGGAAATACCATACAAAAGAAGTCTACAATGCGTGTATGATCTGTATTGTAATGTATTTCATAGTATGGTCAAGTTATTTGCACTTTACTCTTACTTTCTGTCTTCAATAGTTTTGCGAAAAAAAATATTTAAATGTCAGTGCTGACAGCTGCTTATGATTTATGGCTGTTTTCATTGTTAACTACACGACATGTGCAGGCTGAAGACACGGCTTTGTTGTGAACAGGGACACCGTAGTGACAGCAGTAAGAGATCAGGACTGTCACACTCCCTACTCCTTGGACCCGTGAAGATGCTTGAAACTCCTCACACTCCCAACTCCTTGGACCCGTGAAGATGCTTGAAACTCCTCACACTCCCAACTCCTTGGACCCGTGAAGATGCTTAAACTCCTCACACTCCCTACTCCTTGGACCCGTGAAGATGCTTGAAACTCCCTCACACTCCTACTCTTGAAACTCCTCACACTGCTTGAAACCCTCACGCCTCCCTACTCCTTGGACCCGTGAAGATGCTTGAAACTCCTCACCCTCCCTACTCCTTGGACCCGTGAAGATTCTTGAAACTCCTCACGCTCCCTACTCCTTGGACCCGTGAAGATGCTTGAAACTCCTCACACTCCCTACTCCTTGGACCCGTGAAGATGCTTGAAACTCCTCACACTCCCTACTCCTTGGACCCCTGAAGGTGCTTGAAACTCCTCACGCTCCCTACTCCTTGGACCCGTGAAGATGCTTGAAACTCCTCACACTCCCTACTCCTTGGACCCATGAAGATGCTTGAAACTCCTCACACTCCCTACTCCTTGGACCCGTGAAGATGCTTGAAACTCCTCACCTCCCTACTCCTTGGACCCGTGGAAGATGCTTGAAACTCCTCACGCTCCCTACTCCTTGGACCCACCTCCCTACTCCTTGAGAAGATGCTTGAAACTCCTCCCTACACCCACTTGAAACCCTCACACTCCTTTGGACCCCCTCCTTGGACCCGTGAAGATGCTTGAAACTCCTCACACCTCCCTACTCCCTTGGATCCCCCGTGAAGATGCTTGAAACTCCTCACTCCTGGAGTCACCTCCTACTCCTTGGACCTCCTTGGACTCCCTGAGACGCTCCCTGCTTGACCCGTGAAGATGCTTGGGAAACTCCTCACACTCCCTACTCCTTGGACCCGTGAAGATGCTTGAAACTCCTCACACTCCCTACTCCTTGGACCCATGAAGATGCTTGAAACTCCTCACACTCCCTACTCCTTGGACCCCGTGAAGATGCTTGAAACTCCTCACACTCCCTACTCCTTGGACCCGTGAAGATGCTTGAAACTCCTCACACTCCCTACTCCTTGGACCCGTGAAGATGCTTGAAACTCCTCACACTCCCTACTCCTTGGACCCCTGAAGATGCTTGAAACTCCTCACACTCCCTACACCTTGGACCCCTGAAGGTGCTTGAAACTCCTCACGCTCCCTACTCCTTGGACCCGTGAAGATGCTTGAAACTCCTCACACTCCCTACTCCTTTTTGACTTTTTGTAGGGAGTGTGAGGAGTTTCTCAACCACCTCAATCAAAGTGATGAGGTTTGGAGCCTCCTCGGGTCCTCAGAGTGAAGAGGAGTTTCTACTCCCTGGAGAAGAAGATGCTTGAAACTCCTCACTCAGGCTCCCTACTCCTTGGAAAGGAGAAGATGCTTGAAACTCCTCACGCTCCCTACTCCTTGGATCCCTGAAGGTGCTTGAAACTCCTCACGCTCCCTACTCCTTGGACCCGTGAAGATGCTTGAAACTCCTCACACTCCCTACTCCTCGGACCCGTGAAGATGCTTGAAACTCCTCACACTCCCTACTCCTTGGACCCGTGAAGATGCTTGAAACTCCTCACACTCCCTACTCCTCGGACCCGTGAAGATGCTTGAAACTCCTCACGCTCCCTACTCCTTGGACCCGTGAAGATGCTTGAAACTCCTCACACTCCCTACTCCTTGGACCCGTGAAGATGCTTGAAACTCCTCACACTCCCTACTCCTTGGACCCGTGAAGATGCTTGAAACTCCTCACACTCCCTACTCCTTGGATCCCTGAAGATGCTTGAAACTCCTCACGCTCCCTACTCCTTGGACCCGTGAAGATGCTTGAAACTCCTCACACTCCCTACTGCTTGGACCCGTGAAGATGCTTGAAACTCCTCACACTCCCTACTGCTTGGACCCGTGAAGATGTGGGTTAGAATTGATCTTCAGTAACCCATGCCTGTCATAAGGGGCGACTTAACGGGATCAGGGGGTCAGGCTCGCTGGCTTGGTTGACATCGTATCCCAATTGTGTAGATTGATACTCTTGCTGTCGAATACTGGATTGTCTGGTCCAGACTCAGATTATTTACAGACCGGCGTAAAACTAAACTCACTCACCCGCCGTCCTCCTTGGCCTTCTCTCACATGACTGGACATGGACTCACCCTGAAGACACGGCTTTATCGTGAACAGACACTGTAGAACCAACACTTAGAGATGAAGACTGTCACACTGAACACGCTTAAACTCAACACACTCCCTACTCCTTGTCCTGCTGACACATGACTGGACAAGGACTCACCCTGAAGACACGGCTTTATCGTGAACAGACACTGTAGAACCAACACTTAGAGATGAAGACTGTCACACTGAACACGCTTAAACTCCACACACTCCCTACTCCTTGTCCTGCTGACACATGACTGGACAAGGACTCACGATGCCATACATTCTGACACAAAAAACTATTTCTTATACGCCTCATAAATCACAGGTCATACAAGCTAATTGTCGCTCTCCTTAAGCACCTAAAATCAATAATATTTGACTCTCCTTAAGCACCTTAAATCAATAAATATTTGACTCCCTTAAACTCAGTGAACTTTCAAATTGAAGATGATATCAGTTTGTAACTCAAACCATCAAAATTTTCTGTACAAAGGAGATCTATGTATAAAACGTGTCTGTGAGCCTGAAATTACATGTGGCCATACTGAGAAAGTGCCTTTGTACTCTGATGATCATAACTGCCATACTTCATCTCTCAATAATCCCTTTATGAAAAAGGGCTTTTTATTTTAAAAACAATTTAGCTATACCGCATCAATCAAGTCTCTTTGTAAGTCAAGATATAAGTTAATATATAGATTTAGGTGTGGAATGCAATGCTGATTAAAGCAATTTTGTGGTGATACTGAATCTAGTCTGTCTGGCTGGTAACATTAGTCTGTGACATTTACCGTCCAATGTAATGTCTGATCAGCACGACATACGGATGGTGTCATTTACCTGTAATTAACATTAACCCAAGTTGATATTTGAAATGACTTGGAGACCACATCTTTCATTATTGGCTACATGTTGATGTTGTGTTGGAAGTTGGTTAGAGACAAATAGGTGCTTGTTAACACTGTTATTGCCAGCCACAAAGGGAAATGTACTAACACACATACTATTTGACAGTCCATTCTCTCTTGCCTTCCTCCTTTGTGTCTCTCTCCTTCTGTCTTAATGTTGTTTCGGGGTGTCCTGCGAGGCCGACATTTGTACCTTATAGACATGCAGAGAGGTGCGCCAGACCGACTTGCCGGTGTCCTTTGAAGTCATGAACGCCAATTATCATTGTTTTGTCAGTATGGGGTCATCTCACCATTTCAGTGAATTTAGTTCACCACTTACTAAATACATGGTTTATGGTTTAAACATATTTATTCATGTGATCATGACAGGATTGGCAAACAAGCATAAAATATGCTTATATCAATGCCGCTCCCTAGCAATGATACAGTAGTAGTATTAATAACGATAGACAGTGACCTACACATGAAACGGGTGCAAAACATAATGGAAATCTACAAGGATAATGCTGACGATAATACAATTTGCAAAGAATCGTTGAAGGCAAATAAACTCAGTTTAAAATTTAGTAGCTGTTGTGATGTCATGATATCAGCAAGGCACGGCATGTAAATAAAACTATAGGTTAGGTAAATTGCGAGAATCTGATATAGTTATATACAGATTTCAATAGTTCCAGACTTACCTGTTCTGATGAGCGAACGACATATGGATGGTGTCATTTACCTGTAATTAACATTAACCCAAGTTGATATTTGAAATGACTTGGAGACCACATCTTTCATTATTGGCTACATGTTGATGTTGTGTTGGAAGTTGGTTAGAGACAAATAGGTGCTTGTTAACACTGTTATTGCCAGCCACAAAGGGAAATGTACTAACACACATACTATTTGACAGTCCATTCTCTCTTGCCTTCCTCCTTTGTGTCTCTCTCCTTCTGTCTTAATGTTGTTTGGGGTGTCCTATGAGGCCGACATTTGTACCTTATAGACATGCAGAGAGGGTTAATTGAGACCGACTTGCCGGTGTCCTTTGAAGTCATGAGCGCCAATTATCATTGTTTTGTCAGTATGGGGTCATCTCACCATTTCAGTGAATTTAGTTCACCACTTACTAAATATATGGTTTATGGTTTAAACATATTTATTCATGTGATCATGACAGGATTGGCAAACAAGCATAAAATATGCTTATATCAATGCCGCTCCCTAGCAATGATACAGTAGTAGTATTAATAACGATAGACAGTGACCTACACATGAAACGGGTGCAAAACATAATGGAAATCTACAAGGATAATGCTGACGATAATACAATTTGCAAAGAATCGTTGAAGGCAAATAAACTCAGTTTAAAATTTAGTAGCTGTTGTGATGTCATGATATCAGCAAGGCACGGCATGTAAATAAAACTATAGGTTAGGTAAATTGCGAGAATCTGATATAGTTATATACAGATTTCAATAGTTCCAGACTTACCTGTTCTGATGAGCCCGAATGACCATATAAGATGGATGACAAATTAAATCCTCTACTAAAGAAGTATGCGTTTGATTTTATGTCATTAAATGTAGAACAGATGAGGAAGAAATGAAGAGCATCTTCAGTGTGATGCCCGCAGTTACATTCAGGACTAACATATATATCTGCTAAACTTATCTCCATTTAGATCGCTACACCCAAGCCGAAGTCGGGAGTGGATTATCTGCTAAATTCTTGAACCATGGAAAAGATTCAAGTATATTTCACTGGTGTTGTGTTCATTCAGTTTATTTTTGAATTCCCCAAGAGTATTGGCGTTTACGATGTCTGGAGGGAGAGAGTTTCAGATGTTTACCATGTCAGGGATAAATGAATTGGAGTACAAACTAGTATTGCATTTAATATTTTGTAGGTCTGAATTATTTCTCAAATTTATCCACTTGCAGATGATACATTTTCTGGAACTAAACTAGACAAATAATCTGGAACTAATTTGTTAACCATTTTGTGTAAAAATATGTATAATTTTTTATGGCGTCTTCTATTTTCAAGTGAAGAAATATTTGTCTCAGAATATAGTTTATTAAGACTTGAGCCGTGAACAGCTCCGCAGATAGTTATGACTGTGTCAAGGTTTAATTTTCTAGAAGAAGCGGTTGTTTGTTAGTGCAAGTATCCCATACATGACACATACTGAATACACTGAGTTTGACTTCACCACTTTAGTTTTAAAAAACCCATGTTCACTGCTTACTGAATTTACTTTGAAAAGTAGTGAACAGTTTTCATAAAAAAATTATTTGTTCTGGCTATGGTATAGCATTTTTGGGTATAACACTTATCTGACATTATAAAATATTTTCAATTCAGTTGCAAAGGCTCACCCATCTCTGTTTCGATTCATTGTGTTCTTGAAAAGGGAGCAGAAAACCACGAAACCCTCCTTCACCAGTACCTCAGTGGAGGGAAGAGGCTACCAAAGAAAAGACTTCAGACTAACTGCATCACTACAATGCAGTTTTAGGACGAGGTTGTAATTTTTAATTTATTAATAAATGAACGAACAAGTGTGTAAAATGTACATGTTTGTGTGATAATGTAATGAAAATACTATATGCTGTAAATAAAAACATCATCTTTCCAGTCGTAAATAACTTTTCCCCAACTTTTTTATGAAATGTCCTCCAGATGTAATTCCCCACTGCCATTGTTTCGCTAATCCTTTTTAATTGGCAAGTTTAAGTTGCTGTGCCGGGCCGACATGCTAGAAGGGGCTGAAACCGAGAAATTAACTCGATTGTCGGCCTGGCAGTACCTCCCCATTGTTTCAACCTGTAATGCTGAGTGTTGTAAACATGTGGAACTTGATGTGCTGCAAGTGAAAGTATTTTTATAGCTCTCAAATTTTGTAAAGTAAAAAGATCATGAATCTGTAATGAAATCAGATTTCAAATATTGGTGACACATGTACCATGGTATTAGTTGAACAGCATTATTTGGCTTTGGTTCGATATATGTAATGCAATAAAAAAACATTTGGTGTTTTTGTACCGTCATTTCTATCTAGTCATAACATGACAGTTTCGTTCAAAATAACCAAAGATTACGGTTATCTTTGTTCCATGTCATTAAACAATGTAAGGTTTGGTTCTTGTTGACAGTTTTCTGCATCATGTAACGAACCGAAACGGATCCTTGTACCGCAGTATGTAACGTACCATGGTAAGAGCATACCGCTTCACCCCCAATTTCAAATGTCTCAACATGGCAGTGTGAACATTTCCGTTATCTCTACCAGGCACAACATGTCTCCAGTAAAATATGATGGTCATGACAGCAGACGTTCATGCGGATCCGATGATCGCTATGTTTGTGTTCCGTGATAATGTTATCACTGTAAGTCTCCAGTAAAATATGATGGTCATGACAGCAGACTTTCATGTGGATCCAATGGTCGCTATGTTTGTCTTCTGTGATAATGTTATCACTGTAAGTCTCCAGTAAAATATGATGGTCATGACAGTTAGACTTCAGTAAAATATGATGGTCATGACAGCAGACTTTCATGTGGATCCGATGGTCGCTATGTTTGTCTTCCGTGATAATGTTATCACTGTAAGTCTCCAGTAAAATATGATGGTCATGACAGCAGACTTTCATGTGGATCCGATGGTCGCTATGTTTGTCTTCCGTGATAATGTTATCACTGTAAGTCTCCAGTAAAATATGATGGTCATGACAGCAGACTTTCATGTGGATCCGATGGTTGCTATGTTTGTCTTCCGTGATAATGTTATCACTGTAAGTCTCCAGTAAAATATGATGGTCATGACAGCAGACTTTCATGTGGATCCGATGGTTGCTATGTTTGTCTTCCGTGATAATGTTATCACTGTAAGTCTCCAGTAAAATATGATGGTCATGACAGCAGACTTTCATGTGGATTGAAGACACAAGACACAATGCTTCAGCTGGCTGCCCTGGTACAACTGAAGTAATGTAGCTGGATGTTGTAAGCTACCAACAATATTAAGGAAGGTGTAACAGTCGACAATTAATATTATATGTGTTTGAACATGTACCAAATTCTAGACCAGAATTTTTACCTTACTGTAATTTAAAAATTGTTAAATCTTATGTGTCAGTAGACAGCACAATTTCCTGTAAGGACCGGGACGGTGGGGTAGCCTAGTGGTTAAAGTGTTTGCTCGTCACACTGAAGGCCAGGGTACAATGTGTGAAGCCCATGTATGGTGTCGCCCGATGTGATATTGCTGGAACATTGCTAAAAGCAGCGTAAAGTTAAAGGAGAATACAAAGTTAAAGGAGAATACGAACGAAAACAAAACTTTTGATATATTGTAAAGGATATTCTAAAAGTCACATTCCGTGATTAAAATTGAACAAAAAGTTTGTAAAATAGCAATAAAAACACAAAAACGTACTCGTATTTCCACCTATTACGGAAACACCCGACAGTTAATGAGCAGAGGGGGTATTACGTGACATGACGTCATAAGTGCCTGTTGCTGATGGCTTTCTCTTTGATTTTACCTCACAACTTAACAGTGTCCGTGGATTCTGAAGCAGTAAAAGCTGTTCCTGGTGTCATTTCTGATATGGATGTTAGACCGTATCAATACTATCCGATTTTACATCTTACAAGACAATCTTCCACTGAAGATGAAGAAGAATAATCAAGCGAAACGGAGACACCGCTTGAGGTCAAAATAAATATAAAAATAGACCATATCATTTAACAAGATTATTATTTGTCAGCAAAATGTCATACAGTTCCAGCCAGCAAACTCACCCCTATAAATATATGACCAGTCACTAAGAATTATTCTTAAAAAAATGTGATTACAGTTCATTTTGTGTCAAATGGGTGACTGTAAGGTGTCTGGGATTTAAAAACAAAATAATTATGCTTCAGACGAGGGAAAATAAAAATTATCTGCTTCAAAAATTACACTGGAATTATTTTGTTGAAAAAAATTAGGATCCTAGTTCTCATTAATAACGTATCAAGTATCGATACAAGATCCCAGCCTGGTCGAACAGAGATAATATTTGCGACGCGGATAAGTTATTCCCCGAAAACTGGTGAATTATAAAATACTAGTCAGGACAACGTATGTTTCCCCATTGTTTGGTTATAGAAATAGTTATGGTACTCGGTCATAGCCTTAGAATGACATCCTGTCAGCCAATGAGAATACAGAACAACTTTCACGGCACACACTACTGGCAAATAGCGAGTCTGATGCCGACGTGCGTAATTGGACAAAATGGAAAAATATGAAAGCAGCAAGTACTTCATGATTTGCCGTTGTAATTTTTCGAGTTGACTGCATCATTTAGGGCTCCAAACCGAAAAGAACGTTGTAGCGAAACATTTTCAAGCTCTTGTGAAATCACTTACTGATTTTGATAATATATATCTCATGTGTACCAGTCGAACTGCCCCAGCTACAAAATGCCCCAGCAAATTTGGTCATTCATTCTAATTTGTTCAAATTTATTTATAATGATTGAATATATGCCATAATTGCATAGTTTTTGTCAACTTATTATAATATTATGTTCTTCATATAAAAGTTATTAGGAAGTAATATTTCTGATAAATGTTTCATTAGTAAACTCATAACTATGTATATACTTATATATGAAGAACATAATATCAAAGTTGACAAAACTATGCATTTATGGCCTATATTTATTCATTTTAAATAAATTGGGGCATTTTGACTACCTCACTGGGGCAATTTGACCAAATTTGCTGGGGCATTTTGTAGCGGGGGCAATTCGACTGGCAACCGGACTTGATTTAATTTATGTTAAAAATACCACTGACAGTAAGTTGTTACAGGGAATGATGGAGTATAAATGAATCTCGTGGATACTTTTTCCTTCTTCAGCCTAGCTTGGGGATTTCCATCCCCCATGCGTGCATGTCTCTTTCATATGCGTCCGACTCGGAATGATCGGCGCATTTCTCCTGCCGAAATCTGTCATTTCACTTGGAAAACGGAAGAAATGGTGGTTCTTTCCCACGTTCGATGATGCCGTGCATCCCCAGGCAACGCAATACACCATCGTACCATTTAAAAGAACGACAGAAACAACACGGTTTGTAGTACTGTAGCACTTGGTCTTTGGCAATATGGCGGACTCCAGGCACATTTGACGTCACGAGCGGAAAGGTCACGTGGGTTCCAGCGAAATATGCATTTAGCCGAAGCTGAGATTTGCAGAAACTGTTTTCGCGATTAAAACATAATTATACATAATTTTTAATTGAAAATTTGGGAATATGATTCTGATGACTTTATCTTTCACCAAGCAAATTATTGCAATTCACTCGTATTCTCCTTTAAAGTCACCCTCTCCTGTAAGGATCCTTAAAGTAGTAACTGTGGATCATCTGGACCCCTAGTTTTGTAGGTCTAGGTATCATCATGGAAACTACAGTATTTTTGTGTGTGCAGTGCCCCTCTGAGTGTGTACAAGTTTGCAATAATTGACATTTCATTTATGGTGTGTTGTAAAAACATCATCTTACAAGGTCAAGCTAGTAAACAGGAAATAATTAACTTGCAGACAGAAAATCTGAAATTTGTGACCAAACATCGCTAGAGAAGATGATGTACCATTTCCTTTGTATTCCTGTGTGCCAAGTTATATGCAGAGATGAAGATTGTGTGGACTTGAAGCCTTGAGGTAATGTGGTTGTTCAACCTTTGTATCTATGTCAACAATGTTACACAACTGCGAGTCATTGACTTCACCCCTGGATTCCAGCTGGGAGTCTCCCAGGGATGTTCCCATAGAGAGACTGACACTGAACTACCAGTTGTTTCAATCAAGATTTTTTTAAACTTTTTAATTTCTTGACATTTTGGACATCTTGAAATTTCTTGACAATTTCTTGTTTCTTGAAACACAATTACTTTGTTCTCATATTACAAATGAAAATATTTTAAAAATTCAAAAGCATATTTCTTTGCCTAAGTAAACAAGCAGAACTATTTCAAAACTCCTGCTTGATTTTTCTCACTGAATAAACTAAAGATGCTTTTGAGACATTGTTTCCTTGCAAACTATGTATTCAGAGTCAACATACACACAGGCCATCAAGAAGTCAGCCACAGCTATCTGAAACAACAAGTAGTCCAGAAAAATGAATGTGTTAAACTGTAAGTGACTCCCTCTCATAAAATCTTCAGGTGCTAGCCTCAGAATTAACTGTTGTTTCCTAGTGGCCGCATGGGAGCTGAACACTGACAAGTACGTCCTGATAATGTAGTATTGGTTTCTGGTAAAGGCAGTGTGTATTATATAGCCGCTGCATTGAGAACGTTGGTCATAATAGCACGTTAGCTGAGAGGGGTATTAGCTTCCATGGCCCCGTCAGGATTCTGCTTCCCACCCACGTCAAATATTGAATATCACTAATAAATGTCTGCCTTAAAGCACCATGTCCTGTAGACTCTATCTCATCTTGAACAATATCCTACTGTTACAAATGATCTCAACAGCTCATGGCTGGCTTTTGATGGACCGGGGTTGCACAGATAATTATCAATACAATGATGGGAATTTTCCAGTATTTCGTAGTTATCTGATTTTCTGGAGCGCCTTTGAAGTGATTGAGTCAACATTTGGCTGTTGAGAAGTGAAGACAATGTTTAATGTCAGTGTATTCAACTTTGTAAAGTTGAGAAATGCGCTTTGAAATGTATGGTGGATGTGGGAAGTGAAGAGAACAATAGGCAGAGTGCCTCAAGACACACCACTACAGCTATATTGAACATTAACTTTGAAGAGTAAAGATGCAGGAAGGCTTGTAATTACATGGAGATTAAAAGGGGAATTAGCCTAATCCTATTTTCTCCAGGAAAGGTTAACCATTGATATTTCTATGAGAATTTCATGATATATTTTCCATTCTAAGGGTCAGAGAAACAGAGGTACAGATAAGCTGCGTATCTGCGTAAATTACGCAAATATTTATGTGAAAACTCAATTCCTTTTAAGTCTATTGCGTTCAAGTACGCTTGAATTTTTGTAAATACTCAATAAATGTGATCTTACCTGTGTACACACAAAAATGTCAAATCTTAGCTTGCGTACAGGTGGATAGATAAAATAACAGGTATTTTGAGAGGTTCTATTTCAGGACATGAACTTGACAACTTGCAGTCTTTCTTATCGTTTCTCATATTACAGATCAAATATAAATAGCAAACACTAACAATTAAACTTTATTGTACTTTTAAAATTAATGGAAAATGGTAAAATACCCAATTGAGTTTGAGTGAGGTGAGTACAATATATTTGGTTACTTAATGGAAAATTAGGATACCCAATTGAGATGAACACAAGCGAGTACATAACCCAATGGTTAAAAAGGTTATCTGTAGCTCCGGAGAAACAAATTGGAGCCATTTTGTTGGTTCTAAATTTAATTTTATCTCTAGCTCAGCTGATAAATTGTGATCTTTTCTTTTGTATTTCAGAATATTCCCTGGTTGATCAATCAGTTGACGTTTGTCCTTTCAGATGTTATCAGTAATACATGATCATGTTTCTGATATATACTGTTATCTTTCTGAAATACAGTGTTATGTCTTGCTGTCGATATAGATCCTAGATATTGATAATTGTTAACTAAATATTGATTGATAATCGATAAATATCGCAGTCGTAACTTTGAGCAAAAATGCCTAAAAAATCTGATAGAAATTAATATATTTCACATGACTTGTGAGTAGTGACATATTTTGCATGAGCTGCTAACAAGACCTGAACATGATTGAGAAGCAGACCAAGAATAAAGTCCTAAATTTGTATGTTGTGTGGGAAAATTAAAACATGATTCTGTCATGAAAGTTTAAGTACGATATTATCGACAACAACACTTTTCATATTTTCAATCATTAATAATCATTTTACCCAGGCCTACACTGTTGTCATGAAATGTACTGTTAAACACATTGTTATCCAAACATTCTTATAAAAACCACTACAACCTTGAAATACATGGTTATCACATTTCTGAAATGTAATGTTATCTTGGAATACAGTTACCCTGAAACAGATATCCTGACATACATTGTTATTTTGAAACAAACTGCTATCGTCAAATATACTGTTTTCAGGAGATACATTCTTAACATGAACTAAAATGTTATCATCATTCTGAAGTACACTGTTATTCATTTTTAGCTAACATGAAGTATAGTTGTGGCTTGTTTCCCTTGTGTGACATCTGAAGACATAATGCTTCAGCTGCAACCTTCATCCAAGCTTGGTAACGCAATTCCAACCTGATCTTTAACAAGGTTGCAGCAGCAGCCATATTTATGTAACAATTTTGCTAATGTTCGAGTTTTACATTATTTGCAAGTGTTATTATGAAACATATTCATGCAATAATTATGGATTTTTTTATTTTGATGTTACCAGTAATTAAGAGTGAGTGAGTATGGTTTACGCCGCTTTCAGCATTATTCCAGCAATATAACGGTGGGGACACTAGAAATGGGCTTCACACTCGTATGGGGAATCGAACCGGGGACTTCAGCATGATGAGTGAATGCTTTAACCTCTGGGCTACCCCACCAGCCCCAGTAATACAGAAAATACAGGTGAGCTTCAGAACCTTGTGGGTGAAAATAGGAATCTCAAATTAACATAAATAGGTAAATAAACATTGTTTTATAGTCACAAGATTTGCATACCTTTTAACCCAAATGCTGCTTTGACATAACAAGACAAATTTATTTAATTGATGTAGCTCTTTCAGAATCATTCATGATTGAAATGCACAGCATGACTTGTGCACTAGCTTAGTGTGACATTTGATATGGTCAAAATATGGTATCAGCATCAGCTTTCAAAAATCTTTACCCATTATTGACATCTATTTCTGAATAGCTTTTGATATTAAGTTTATTTCTATCGTTTATGTGATATTTTTTCATCACCTCAAATTTCCCCTCGCCAATACCAATTTAGGACTTCCTGTAATTTTCTGGAATCATGTTCTGCACGAGACGGTTTTATGATAGTGAGTTGTAGTCGTCTGTACCAGCACGGCAGCCCTGCTCCGTTCCGTGGCCTTCAACATCACTCTGTCCCTAGCAGGAAGCTGTGGATTTGATTTTTTCATTGATGTTTGTCATAACCCTGTCACAAGTCACTGATGCATTGTGGGTCCGTCCTCCCACGCCTCAGTCAAGTATTTAGACAAGAAACTTCTGTCAAAGAGCGGTTGGATTCATGGACTAGTCTGCATCCTCCAGATTACAATCCACGTTGATGTGATTGCCATGTTGACATGCCTAATATCTGTAGCTTAATAGGCTAATCCTGCTGGGCTGGGCAGTTATGGCTTGTTTCAAAATAGAACGACTTTACACCAAGCTGTAAATGTAATTATGCCCTGACATTTTTATACATACAGGTTTTATTTCTGTAAGTGGTTTCATTGAAGGATTAAATTACGTTCTTGACTGACATCAGAAAGACAGAAATATAATGGCAACATGCACACCTCAAGTAATGTGATCACTGACGTTTGTGTTATTGTTACGTATTGGTACTCACGCCACCTTGTTTTGAATTACCCGTCACTCAAGTCAAGATGTAAATTGTGCGCTCTTCCTAATTGCAATATCTCCCCCTGACAACTGTAGTTCACGCAGCACTGATTATCAATTTTGTCCTCCATTTACACTGTAATATTTCTATACGAGCAATAAAGCTCCTTGACTCTGCTCAATTGATCCACTCGGAGTCACTTAAAGATGTCCTTGCCATTCATCTACACAAGTTGGATTGCAATTTATTTCAATATTGGATGACAGCGCACTCTGATGAGGAATGCCAAGTCCAGTTGTAGTGGTCGATCTATCAACGGCCCATTGTGAGACATATTAAATGGCCATACATGGGAGACAGATCGAGGGGAACATTTATGGTGGGTCAAAGACGATGCGACTAGTTTGGGGTCTGGAATGAGGCATCACGGTTGATGATTGCAATTTGTAAGGTATCACATCAGTGATGTAAGGCTGGTGATGGTGAGGAAGGCTGGGGTTTTCTGGATGGCAGATACCACAGGAGAATTGCTAGAATTCTGCTGATGTCAAAGTGTCATCTGCATGTTGCATGCATGTGTTATCTAAACTTAAACCTCTGGGTCATGTCAAGGTTTCCCTGTTGTCTGTTTCCTCCAAGCAATAGGACTCATGTACTTTATGAGTCATCACTTCAATATGGACATCCATATGTAGGCCAGGTGTGGAATTAACATGAACGTCATGCAGCTAGATGACTTAAGAAGGATAATGTGCAATCGTAAACACCATAAACAGGCAGTTGAGCAGGCAAACAACTCTACCATTGCCTGCTGTGTACCGCTGTCTAGACAGACACAAATACATCGCCTCTATTGGCCACAATTATCCTGTAATTGATGCTTGTTTCGCAATATGTTTACATCAATAGCAAGCAGTCCTAGTACTGTGAATATACATTTGTATTGTACTAAAACTTTAAACTTGAATGGCTTTCATTGTTTTCCATGCCAGTTGGGGCAAATTTTATTGAGTGTATTGTTTACAGAAGGAGATTCTTTTCTTCTTATGGTATTTTGATCTATTTTGGTTTCCAAGATGGAAACTGACATAGCTGACGTCAACTGGTGTTAAGAAGGGCTTGAGCAAGCTCAGCTTTTGTGTGGCAGACAGTGGATCGTGTTCATATCTTAAACTGAGATATTTTCAAATGCTATTCTATTCAATTCAATTGTTTTGAACTCTAATAACATCTCTTCCAGAAATGAGCTTTAAATATTGGACAAGAAATATCTGATTGTCATTGTATCTCAGTGTCTGTCAGTGTTGAATCAACCTTATGATATTGATTCTTAGAAATAAAGTCAGTTGCTGTGATTGGATGAATGTACCTGATGCTTTCCAATTTTAGATGAATATGTTCATGTTCTTGCTTACTGGTTTGAATATTATATCATATTGAATGGTATTTCTAACAGATGATTTTTATGGATGTTTTTTGTCCATCATCGTTGTCCATTTTTACATTTTCAACTTAGTTTTCGAAACTTTTCATATGTTTGTTCCAATAAGTGGAACAAACATCAAGGCATGCTCAAGGCATGCAAAAACACATCATGAATTTTAATTGCGTGAAACATGGTGGATGAGAATATCATAATACTTAGTTTCAAGTTCGAAGGGTTAGATTTTGTTGGTTTGTTTGCGCCTTTTAAATCAGAAATCAAAGATGTCTGCCAGCAGCCATATTGGAAAATACTAAAAGTTCTAAAACCTGTTTTAAAATCTGCCACAAAAGTCATATATATCCTGAAGCTGTTTATGGCCATAACCAAGTATTTGTTTTTATAAAAAGAAATAAAATTTTATTCATGTTCATTTCATAGTGGCACAACACATATGTTCCATCTTTTTGAGACCCGTGAGGGTCCGGGTTAGAATGAGCCTTCAGGAACCCATGCTGTTGTAAGAGGCGATTAATGGGACCAGGTGGTCAGGCTCGCTGGCTTGGTTGGCACACAAGTCAAAACATTGATTGCACAACAGTCTTGTTTCCTGTTGACTGGGTTCCATCCTGTTGCGTAACTTAGTACAATAACCAGTCCAGAATTTTGAGACCAATTCATTCAACTGGATACATAAATATTAATCAGAATTATTTGATACATATAAGCACTTGTATATTGTAACACTAGGCTCCTTCTAATCCTTGCAAACACGGCGTGCAGCGTGCTCTGTTGTACAGCGTGCTCTGTCGTACAGCGTGCTCTGACAAATGGAAATCGTGGAAATCTCAAAATGAGGCTCTGCCGCTAGAAAATTTTGGCGGTCCGGTATGGACTTGATATTATATCAATCACATTGTGCATTACAAAACTACACTGAATAAAGTTTAAAATTAAAAGAACACATATCAGGTGTAACCAGTGAGCCAGATGACTTGTGAATCATTTTAGTTAATAAGACATGTTTGTCAAATGGGCAGCCTGTGACATCCTAGTTAAGGTCATGCTGCCTACACCATCTTTTGCCATAAAAGTTACGATCTTTGCTTTGAATATAGAAATTAAAGTTATTAAAGTTTAAAATTAAAATTAACTTGTAAATACCATTTTCAGAGGATATTTTGTTCATGGCATGAGAAACAAGTGCATAAAGTCTTTCAATATCAGTGCCAGATTGCTTGCCTTGGATGAAATTCCTTGAAGACATAAGTTACAGCTTATTTGTTTACTTGTGTAATAGTTAAGATAATAGTTAAGTAAGTTATTTCTGATATAAAGACTTCCTTATTATGCCCTTTATACCCAGACATCGGTCATTTATGTCAATACAATTGGTGTGTGGGTTGTGTTCGCAGACTGTCACAGACTGTTGGTGTTAATCTTTAATGATTTCTTCATCGTTAAGCTGAAGATTATATAAAATGTGATCGGCTTTGCTCCTATATAATTGGAAATTTGTTTTCTATCTTTTCCAATCTCAGCAACAAATGAACATGGAAAACAAACAAATCTTGAAAAGACATGGACATATTTATTATTAGAAATATTGAAAACTACCATGAAAAAATGTTAGGAAATATCATTTTCATCTTCACTGAAAAGGAATTTTGTGGAAAAAAGCTTCAAACATATGATGTTTTCATATTCTAATCTTTTTCTTTTACTTCCAATTATCAAAGATGTTAATATTGAAGTAAGGGAGCAGATATAGGTGAGCTACATGGCCTCACTGCAACAGTTGTCTTCTTTCTTTTCTCTCCTGCTCACTCTTCTACTGTCTCTCCATTACGTGTATGTTCAATACAACCCATGCTCTCTGTCCCTCATTCTTCTCATTGTTTCTCATTTTTTCTCCCCATCAACCTTCAAAGTCACATTGAGCTGAGTGCCTCTCTACACAGGTTAAAAGCAGGGAAAACAAAGATTCCATCAATTACTTGTAATGAGGTCAGGCATCTCAAGGTTACAGTTGATAAACATGTTACACATTTTCTCCAGTTTGTTTGGTGAAATGTTAAGACTTGACTATTCAGAGTATGGCAACATGACTCTAATATTGATAGGGCATGTGAAACCAAATCTTTCTTTTCCTGGCCTGAAGCTTGCGTGGGAAGTAACAGCCATATTAAAAGGAGATTCCAATTGGGCAGAGCCATTGTTGGACTGTAAAATTCAAACGAGGCAAGTATTTGCCATTCACTCTCATTCCCGTTATATGCAGAGTCAATATATGATATTGACAGACGAGAGCTGGCCACCAGGCGAGGTGCTTGTTTGTGTGCAGTAGGTTTGGTCTCCATTGAATGCTAAACCACTGAAGTCAAAGATAATTTGTCAAAGAAACAGAAGTTTATAAAAGGTAACTGATCCAGTCTAGTGCACAGATTCAGTTAAAAGACACCTATTGATTTTGGTTTTTATTACCAATGTTGTAAAACAGCTTGGATATGTGACATCATTCTAACTTGTATTTTGAACCAAGACTACCATTATGCCTGAGTTTAGGCTCTGACCATTTAGTGGGTTACCATTTAAGCTTGTATTGGTTGCCTCACTGGGATTTTTAGGTTCAATATGTATGTATATAGAGTCCAGGGTTATTCAGGGGCATATTTTAATTAAATGTTAAAATATGGCTCTTTTGATTTAAAAAAAAATCCTTTGTTTGAGTAAAATGAATAGCCAGCACTTTGTGTGGTTGTACATGGTTGGCAAACTTGGGACTGATGTTGTGAGTTGTGCTTTACAATAGCAGTTCCTTCCAACCAAGGAGGAGACCGCCTCCGTGGTGTAGTGGTTAGAGTGTCCGCCCGGAGAGCGGAAGGTCACGGGTTTGATCCCCGACCGCGTCATACCAAAAGATGTTAAAATATGGTACTTGTTGGTCCCTGCCTGGCGCTCGGCATTAATGGGTACAACAAGGACTGGTCGTCTCGGAGTCAGTATAATGTGTCTGAGTGGGGTATTCATGCTTCACTGTGGCGTGGTGTCTCAGTGGGCTAGCACTATAAAACCTGCTTAAGTCTGGTCTAGTACAAGCAGCCGCACATACACATACACACGCATGCACGTCGTCATGTGAGTGAAATATTCTCAAGCGTGACGTTAAACCCAATTTCACCTCACCTTACCCACCAAGTATGCAGTAAGATAAATTATAATTAAAACATTTGCAGCTATTTACACATCCAATCCACATATTAAGCCAGTTAGAAGTTAGAATCCACTTTGAGGTTTGTAAATATTGCTTAGATTGAATACTGATGGGCCTATTTCATTACTAATGCTAGTCTGTCTTCCAGGATCCAGTTGTATCATTGCTTCATTAACTTATGTCAACATTAAACCCTAATGATACATTAAATCCTTAATGCATCATTAGTTAATGGCAATGTTAAAAACGGTTGTATCAAACACTTATTAGCGTATCATTATCTAATGACGTCCTAATGTAAATATTTTCATTAAATTCGGGGATTCCCCTAAATATTTCCCACAATTCCGCAACATAAACACGCAAGCGTTACTCTCGGTCATCTGTCAAAATGGCATCTTTACGGCTAAACCTCGGAACAAAAACAAACATTTCGATTGCTGTGAAGAAACACATCTAAATAATTCTGAAGGCCGAAGTGAGCTTTCTGCCATATTGGATAGGGTTTACAAAATCAAGTTTCGCTTAGGCCGGTCATATGACGCCTATTACATCACGTATATTTCATATTCAGTTGTGACAAATGCATCGCTGAATTCCTCATGCATTTTAGAATCAACTTACAAATGGTCTTTGTCACTAAAACTAAGTGTCCAGAAAAAAAAAAGAAACATTGGGTGTGAAAACGGAGCGTTGTGCTCATAACACAGCGCTTGCTAGAAAAGTAAACAAAGCGAAATCAGATTTTATACTGGGCAGCATTTCCTCAAGTTTTTGGACATAAGTTTCTCTATTCGTAGCATGCATTAGCTCAATAATTTTAGAATATACACAGAAAGAGTATCGTAGCAAGAACTAGAAAATTAAAAACAGATACAATACAAAAATTTGATATATTCATGTGCAGCGATACGCCATGCCAGACACAAAATCATGGAGAACGACATAGGCAATTATCGGCATTTCTGACTTTTTCAATGAAAACAATAAAAACAAATAACCATACGCAGATAGTCAGAATGTTTTCGATTACTTACATCATACATTTATGGGCAAAGGTTCCCTCGCAAAATCGTGGGCACATATATCCACGAAGCCGCCATTTTATGAGAAATCGGTCATCGGTAGTGATGTCATACGTCAACATTGTTGGCAATATCTGAGGTGAAGGTCGGTTGAATAAGAATAAACACACTGTCCTGCAGATTACACTTTAATATGTTTCAGTATTATGTATACTTTGCGTATCGTTCACATATGGTTTCATGAAACTAATTTCACTATCAACATTTAGTATTTTAAACCTAAGTAAAACTGACATAATAAATAAAAATTATTTATTTATTTCATGAAATGTATATATGCACACGTTTTTAAAGGATATGTCTTGTGCATTGAATTTGTTTATGTTGTGGTATAGACAAAACAATGGCGTATAATCATTGGCCAGGTGCGCGTTTGTCACAAATACTTTGAGTATAATTCCGTGAACAAAACACATCCACGAACATGTAGTGTCCTTATTCACAGAAATTCTCTCCAAGTGATCTGAGTTACAATGACTTAGTATTAAGCATAGCGGAGTGATCCCCCCTTATCTTTATAAGCTTATGACCTTTTTGTAGCCATTTGACGTCATAGGGGAAATTCCATTTTCAACACATATTGCGATTCATTTTTAAGATTGAGTGTATAACGTTAAACATAGGCACACAAACTAATTTAATACATACCTATGTTGTTCAGGTATCAGGCAGAATTTTATTGGCTCACACTTTCCTTAAAGATTCCAAATTGAAAATATAGTAGCACAGTACTTTTATCGGTGCACGATAAAAAGCAGAGAATTTTTTTGTTTTTAACGCACAACAAAATTAGGGGTAACATTTAGCAGTGTCTACTTTTCAAACTGAGTTTATACCATGAGATAGGACATTTAATACTCAACATTTCTGTGTAATTTCATAGCTGTAGGTAGATAGAGTGCTGCGCAAACGAAATTCTGGCGCAATGTTCACTTTTCCAGGAAGTTTAATGACGCTCTAATGATACCCCATGACCTTCATTAAGTTAATGACGCGCTAATGACAACACGTCATTAAAACCATAGTACAACAGAATTTAATGACACATTACTTAATGAACATTTAATGGCTCGTTAATGCTTCATTAAAGTTTGATACAACCGGGTCCAGATACTTAAGAATAAATTAAAAGAGGAGCCCAGAATGATCTTTTAAGTTCTTATTATATCAAGAGTTGTTCTGGGCTCCTTTGCGATTTTATTAGTGGTTACTTTTGTAGATAAAGTTGTGTAGCTTACCAAGCTGCACGTTTCAGTTAGAATGAATCAGAATATACTCAATGATGTGTGGCCGGGTCAGCTACATAACTACTGACAACTGTACTTTACACTGTTCCTATGTCATTTTAGATAAAGGTGGTTCCCATGGCAATTATTTTGTCTGCAATTTGATCACAAAAAGTACTGTATGACTTAAACATTATGTATGGACTGAGGCTACTTAGTTGTAACCTGAGTAGCACAACGTTATTTCCTTAGTTGATACTGTGTAACCTGTAGCCAACATCTCTGTAAGAATCACTCTTTAATTTTGTTTTATTTGTTTTCTTCTTACTTGTGTTTCTGTAAATGTCAGGAAATCGTGGGGTATTTTTAGCGAAATATTTTACTCTTATTGTGAAATAAAGATGAAAATTTAAAGAAATGTAAATGTTCAAGAATGCTTGAAATATGTTTTAAGGGGCTTTATGATGAAATACGAGATCAGAAGATGAGGAAAAATGCATAGGCTCTGTTTATAACATTTTAACATGTCTTCAGAAGCTTTATGTTTGCTATTACCCATTGGTAAAAGTTGTTTTAGAAACTGGTGGATGTATCATCCAAGCTATTGCTGATGGCCAGCATCTTTCTCTGCACTGATTTTTTCTGGTGAAATTATTCAAAGGCATTTAGAAGTTGGTGTAGTAATACAAGACAAATATATGGATAACATCTTCTTTATTTGTTTCTCATGACATTTCTGGGCTAGTTCTTGATCCACCTGAAGAAGCAGAGAAAGATGCTGGCCAAGAACTAACAAGCCAAGAAAGGTCTTGAGAAACAAATAAAGAAGTTGTTATCCATATATCTGTCTTGTATTACAAGTTTCTGGTTTTCTTGCTTCCATGCTGTGGATCTACATCTAGTAATGTGCATGTTACTGTGAACCTAGAGGAATATTGTGGTAATCACTCACTCACTTGATCACCCATGTATTCTGGGAATGCACCCATGAAACATCATGTCATGGCCCTTGCAGCATTGATGGTTGAACACTTGTATGACTCCCAGAGGACATAAGCACCTTACAGTGTATTGTGATCAAGTTCTATTAAATCACAACTGGCAGGAAATAACACTTAGTCATATTAATGTAAGCCCTACTTATCCAAACAATCTTGCCATTTCATTTTCATTACCGGTAGTTTTCATTTCCTTTCTATAATGACTGTAGACTAATTGAATGAATATGTGACATATTTTTTGCATTGTTTTGTTGCATGCATCAAACTAATTTTGTCACACAGGATTTCAGTTTGTGTCTTCAGATGAATTGCTTCTAATCATGATTTGTCTTGTTTTACAGGATTGGGCTTCTAAAGTACAAGGACAGCTTGAGAAGCAGCTGAATATCACCCAGGTCTAACAGAACAGAAAGTCATTTTAGAAAAAAATCTTAGTTAATGGAATTGAAAAAAAATCAGAGCATACAACTTATTTTCTCTGGAGATGATCATACCAAGGACATACATTTACAATAAAATCATTGCATTTATCTGCTGTTTGCATGGGGATATTTTTGCATTGGAAGTGTATGCTCACTTAGATGTCATTATCTGAAGGAACAGGTGTCGTATGTAAGTTTAATGACTGGAAGGAAACATCCTTTATGAGTTTTTCTCTATTATTTGTACATATTTGTAAAAAAGATACTCTTTTATGAAATACAATATTTTGGAAGAATACATATTTTCTGTACAAATATACACCTTTCTAATTGTAAATATATATGTTATAACAGTTGTTTGTAAATTAATGTGAAATAAACGTTGTGTATGCATGATGTGATTATTTTGTAATTCGTATGTTTGTGGCTTGAGGAATTATAACTGTATAGTAACTGTATTGGAAGTAACTATCAGTGGCAGCTTATGACTGAAGTGCTAGTAAAATGTTGTGTGCTGCCAGAGGGTGAAGTTTGTCTGCCCATGGGTATTTTACAAAACAAGGCTGGCCTGATATTTCAAGAAATTATACTTAGTGCAGTTTCTAGAAGGTGTGCTTGTATAAGAGCAACAAGAGAATGTTTTTACCTGACTTTCCTATTATATACACCTCGTCAAATTATCGCACTACCCATTTGAAAGTCAAAGTAGAAATATAATTTAGGTTTTTTTACACAACTCGGACATATGTAATATACGACACCATCATAATATCACAAACACACCCTGTTACGAGCTACACGTGCATGCTTCCCTAAGTATGCATGTTCTGGGGGGTCAGTTTGCTGTAAATGAAGTATGCACAGAACCCCTTTTGGCGTATGTTATGTTGGCAGACACGGCTAAAATTTGATTGTAGGCATGAATTAAGCTTTATTTTGACTAACCAGTGAAATGCCCAAGCGTCCCGGGCCTCTGAACCAAAGATGGCAAATTCTTGGTATGCACCAGACTGGTGCTATTGGAGCACAACTGAACATTAATCACACTGTCATCAGCAGGCTGATACGTACGCATACTGCTACCGGTGAAGGGAAGGAAGCACTGAGGTCTGGATGCCTCACAAAATCCAATGACAGGGAAGATCGTACTCTCGTACACCATGCCAGACAAAGCCCAATGTCTATTTGTACACAGCTGCGACATGGCTGGCATCCATAAAACAGAGTGTCCATCCGCACCATCAGACGATGCCTAAATTCTGCAGGATTGAGAGCAAGACGACCAATCAGACGTCCACTCCTCACAAATCAGCACCACCATGCCCATCTAGCCTGGTGCCAAGCACGTGCTCGCTGGAACCTGAGGACATGGAGAAGGATCCACTGGTCCGATGAAAGCCGATTTTTGCTGCATCATACAGACGGGAGGGCACGAGTTTGGAGGCAGAGAGGCACAGCATATGATCGGAGGAACATTCAAGCTGAAGTTCCATTTGGGGGTGGACCCATCATGGTGTGGGGGCGTTGTTCCTATGACTGTAAACTTGACCTCATCACAGTTCCCGGGGCATTGTATGGACAGTGCTACCAGAACTTGATTCTGGACGGTGCTGTAGTGCCTCATATCGATAACCATGCTCTCGTCACACGTCCAGTCTTCATGGACGATAATGCCAGACCACATCGTGCTCGAGCTGTTGTTCAGCATCTCCCACACAACGCCATTGAGCCTATTGAGCATTTGTGGGACATTTTGGAACGTAGGGTGAGAGCAAGGGATCCTCCAGTTCAGAACCTTCAGGAACTGACCCATGCATTGCATGATGAGTGGCAGCAGATCCCAAAACAGAGAATCAGACGTCTGGTGGCCAGCATGTGACAGCATGTAGAAAATGTTATCCAAGTGCGAGGCGGTTACACCAGATACTGAGTTAGCCAGTTATTGTAGACCTAACCAGTGTGTTCAGCATTAATGAAATGTGAACTGTGTTGTGTCTGTTGTAACGACCCCAGCAGCCATACTTATTTCACCTTATTTTACAGTGATTTTAGTGAACTTCAATTAGTGCTCAAATTCGGTCTTGTGTTGTCAATTTTCTGACTGAATGCTCACATGAGGCCATCTAAACAGTTTAATGTGCTTTTCTAAGCACCATTTTTATGAGATTGTAGATCCAGTTTTACTTAGTGGGTGGTGGGTGATGCGATATTTATGACAAAGTGCATACATTCGAGTGGTAAACATCAAATTCCCATCAGCTTGTAAAACAGACTTTCCTGCTTTCAAACTTCGCAACATTTTTGAGCACATACATAGTTACAGACACTGTTACGTTTTGCTGCTGGCAGTCTTGATCCTAAATACTTTGGGATGACTTCCAAATGAGGTCAAGGTCACTTAAAATCAATAGACCACCATTAAGGTTTTTATGAAGTTCGTGAGTTCCCAACAGTATCTTGAGCGTTTAATACTGGATGTGAAAGTGAAAGTGTACACTTTACAAGGCATTACATAGCCCAGATTTTTTTCGGATGCTCTTTCATCGTGTCTGGCCCGAATATATATATACACATGCTCTTTCATCGTGTCTGGCCCGAATATATATACACACATGCTCTTTCATCGTGTCTGGCTCGAATATATATACACACATGCTCTTTCCTCGTGTCTGGCCCGAATAATATATATATATATATATATATATATATATACACATGCTCTTTCATCGTGTCTGGCCCGAATTCGATTGTTCACATACCGCGTCTTCACCTGCAATACCGCATGCTGGGGCATCAAACAAACATTCATGATATAGTCAGAATTGCACCATCGAGTCAGCTTTAGCAGAGATTTCGTACCAATGTGGAGAGGGGTTGTCATTTCTATTTATAGCCGTACTACTTGGGGCATGTTTTTTCCAAAACCTGATTGATGTCGGGCGGATACAGCTTCTTGAGAAAGGGGATGCACACTATTGAGAAAGGAAGGGTGTGCACACTATTGAGAAAAGGAATGGTCATTTAATAAACTTTCAGGACGGGTGTGTGTGAGTTTGTGTGGTGGGGTTTACCCCAGCACAAACTTTTTTGTCCTGAAAGTTTATTAAATGACCATTGTGTGGGTGAAAATGAAGTGTGCACCCCCCCTTTCACAATACACACCCTTCTCAAGAAGCTGTATCCGCCCCTGACATCAATCAGGTTTTGGAAAAAACATGCAAGATTTTTGCAAGAAGCGGGACATATTCAAATATGGACAGCAATGTTCACTACAAAGTGACAGACAACCAGGCGCTTACCATTTCCACTGACAGAAGTAAAAATAAACACATCTATTTATCGTACTTGAACAAGTTCGACATGGCAGGCCTCGGGGGGAAGTGACTGGTGGAGATCTATAGGTATGCTTCAGTCTGGTACCTCGCAGCCAAGCTCGTCACGCTAAAAGACCCGGGTTGGATTCCTCACATGGGTACAATGTGTGAAGCCCTTTTTTGGTATCCCTCGCCGTGATATTGCTGGAATATTGCTAAAAGCACCGTAAGACTAACCTCACTCACTCATGCAGCGTGACTGCTCATCGATTCAAAGTCCATAGAAACAACATCTGGTACTTACGGCGACATTTTCAACAAAACAGTAACGTTATAGACCGCCCCCGTAGCGGCTGCCATCCTCAAGACCCATGGATTCGAACCTCGTACCTCAAGCACAGCTGGACTGACATGGTAGAGTCCACACTTCAATCATTTAAGCTAGTACCTGGTGTAATCTTGGTATGTTTGCTGCTTAGTTAGCTCCAATAGGTTGGTTTCATCCTGCACGGACTTAATACGGCACAAATCCAGAAATAACATTTAATTTTCAAAAGCTGATTAATCAGGTGAAACATCATAAATTATTGCTTAACGATATTTTGAAATATCCTCACATTTATGGAAGGATGATCTCACATAGATAATTATTACTTCTGTTCTGTCTCCCATTAAATTGTGAGTGATTGCCTGTCTTCTTGTGTACCAATCCGTTTGACAGCATCAGGTTTCTAAGTGAATGCTTTGGGGAATGAAAGAATGTAAGCTTATGGTTGAATAGCAAGTCAGAGGAACATTAAATAAGTATCAGACTTGAACCTTGACAGAATCAGATAACCATTATGTCTATCCATTTCTTAGGATTTGTTATTGAATACGAGTAGTTGTGGCTTTATTTTCTGCTTATAATATATGGCTTACCACTGACATTTCAGGGCTAAATAAGACGGGGAACAACAAGTATCTCATATTTCTTCAACATAAATGTTAATTACATATTTGAATTTGTGAATATTGTGAATGAATAAGTTGGTATTCAATATGAAAGACAGTTTCAGCAGTCAGCATTAGCAAATGTTATCTAGGTTAATGAATGACATGTTCCTTGATGGACGACTTCGTCCCAATGGGTGTTCCATGCCAGAATAGGTCACTGGAGGTTCTTCACTAGCTGACTTTATAGGCGTAAGATTACAGTTACAATAGGAATCAGGTTACTGTTAGGTAAGGTAGCGTGTCACCCACCCCAGTGACCCCATACACATTGCTGCTGGCACAAGGAGACTGGTGTTGCCATACTGGTATATTGGAGAATACAAGTACAGTGGCAAGGACAGTGGTGCTGGTGTAGTGAGACTGGCCTGGCCAAACTAGTGCACTTGCTGTTATATCACAGCGTGTTAGGTTCATATTATGTTGGAAGAAATCCAGGAGTGATTCAACCCACCAAGGTGAGGAGCAGGGTATGGTCCTGGCCCTACAAACAAAATGAAACCAATGATCACAAGTTTCAAGACATGCGACTACGCACAGCTATCTTTTTTATGGTAACATACTAGTTAGTGAGTGAGTGAGTTTGGTGTTACGCCGAATTTAGCAATATTCCAGCAATATCAGGGCGGGGAACACTAGAATTGGGCTTCACACATTGTACCCATGTGGGGAATCGAACCCGGTCTTCGGCGTCACGAGCGAATGCTTTAACCACTCGGCTACCCCACCGTCCCGCATACTAGTTATGAATAATGAAAAGACTAGTAATTTTACTGTCCTTCGTAGGCAGGCTTTATAAAGGATAGATGTGTATTTCATAGTCTATGGAAGAAACTCACTAATTCATACGCTCACACCTCAGACAACTGGCTCACGAAGCAGTTTGGAAGTACAGTTTAAAAGACCATCTGCAGTTTTCTACAATAATGCAGCCCAGATGTGACCCTGCTGCAACCAACATCACCCCCTCCAGGGTGCTGTTGTGCAAAACAACCTTATTATAGCGCTAAGACTACCTTAAGTCTATGTAAAGGTGTGGGAGGTTACGGTCACCATAGCGCTAAGATCGCTTTGTACAACGGCACCCGGGACAACAGTACAATTGCATCGACAAAGGTGGAAAACGTCTCTAGATTTGCTATTGGGTTTGCGTAGGAAGCCTAAACTGTGGTGGTGTGTATTCCTGTGCGTAGAGCCCAGGGGCTCCTTTCACGAAACAACCTTTACTGATGTTGACCTTAACCCCCCATTCTTTAACATTGCACTAAGGTTACCTTAGTGACTTACGATCACCTTAGTGCTTTGTGAAAGGAGGCCCTGCAGATCACAAATCAGTTGACGTTAGCAACGTTGGTCACGGAAAGACCGTGTTTGGCAGCTTGACCCCTGAGAGTTTCTAGGATTGATCCACAGCTATGCACATGTGACACATGTGGTCTCACCTTGTTCAAAACTGTCTCTGTTCCCCGAGCAGTGAATGGGAACTCGGTGGGATAACTTTCTACTTCCTTACAGGCAGCTTGAGGTTAACCGGAGTAATAATGTATTATCGCTTTGAGCATGCATATAAGTGTGGATACAGGCGCTTTCAAATATACTCAGCAGCAAAAAAGACCGTCAGTACGAATTCAAAATTAGATAGGCACTGTAATCAAATCATTACAGAAATGGACATTATAAGGGGATCAAAAACATTTTTTGTGTACAATATCCTGTCACATCAATGAATAACTCAGCATTGACTTCAGCATCTAGTGTGACCACCACGAGTGGCGATAACTCCAGCACAGCGTCTATGCATGGAGTGCACCAATCGATTGATGAAGGCCATTGGCACCACACTCTGAGAAAGGCCTGGCGCAATAAATCGGCTGTGTTCAGCCTTGGTATGACATTATTCAGTCTCCTCTAAATTTCATACCAAAGATGTTCAATTGGGTTTAAATCAGGACTAAGGGCTGGCCACTGCATAATGTTGACACCGTTCTGCTGTAGGAAGTCCCGTGTAGCTCTGGCAGTATGGGCCCGGGCGTTATGCTGGAAAATGTTGTTCCGGTGACGTGCGAAATGTGGTATGACGTGGGGTCTGAGAGCTTGGTCGATGTAGCGCACCGCTGTGATGCCACCTCCTCTCCCTGGACCAAGGTTCTGGAACACCACAGGACCCACTGTCTGGTTCTGGCCTATTCCACCCTATACCATGATGCTTGCACCGCCACATGAGTCTCTTTCCATAACACGTTGATCTGAGTAACGCTGGCCACGTCGTCGCCATATTCTTGTTCTGCCATCTGCAGTTGATACGCAGTACCGACTCTCGCCTGTGAACAGAACAGTTCTCCATTGCCTGTATCGCCAGTTTTGGTGTTGTAGAGCAAACTGTAGACGTTCACGCCGATGATGAGGGATGAGGATAGGTCCACGGTAAGGTCTATGGCAATGGAGGTTCCCACTGTTACGACGTCGGCGTACTGTATCAGTACTGATTGGTCTTCCGTGTGTTCCCACTGTCTGGCGTGCTGTTTCGGATGCCTGCATGAAGGGATTCTGTTCATGCTGTTACCCACATGGCGGTCTTGTCGTCTTGTGGTCACACTTGGTCTGCCAGTACGGGGGCGATCATTTGTGGTGTTGGTGGCCCGGAAACGTTGCTGCAGCCTGTAGATGGTCCGAACGTTGACCTGAAAGTGATTGGCAACGGCTTGTGCAGTGTGGCCAGCTTCAAGTCTTCCTTGCGCCTGGTTCCTCTGAGCTGTCGTGAGTCGCGGCATCCTGCTGACGTTGTAATGTGAATGTTTCAACCAGGTTTGGGGGTGCATTTTATAGGGTTGGTCCTTGTGAGCAGCACGTGCAGCATGCGTTGCATGAAAAACATGGAGAACACCGTACCATGTCCGAGATCAGGTTGCGTTTTTGAGACCATTTCCTGGGTTTCCTTTGGGAAGGAATGTCTTTGCTCAGGTAAAGTTGGAGAGCAAGAGTAAATAGTTTACATGTTACTTTGTATAATGCAGAAGAATGCCAATTGTTCAGAGCGAATTGACGACATTTCAGTGAAAGGTATAGGCCCCATGAACTATTACTGGTTATAGTTCAGAAACCTCCGTTTCTTATTGTCATATTCAAAACTGATCCTTCTTCTGACGACCTATCACAACATTAACAGTTCAAGATGCCACATACATACTACTGCTACTTATACTAGAAAAGCGTTCATGGACAGTGGAACCAGTTTATCGGCTTCTGCTTGGTACCTCAGCCACAGACAGTGAGATGTGATGATTCGTCATATCTTTCACAGCCCATTCAGCAAATTATATTTGTTTATAATCTAGCTGTTTCTTTGTTTATGTACTCTTTTCGATAAACATAGATCTTGAATAGGTTCACTTTCATTGGGAAGAAGGCGCTTCAAACAATGTCCATTTGCGTATGATTCACTTCTTTCAGAGGTTGCTCGGCTCCACGCGCAGACAACGAAAACCACGACACCCACAAGAACTGGCGATACTCTCACTTTGATGGCTATGGACATATTGACTTAGTCTTCACTGTCACTGTTGTTGAAGCGGATCTTTATTACCGTGAAATCTTATTGCCAAATGGCACTGAAATGCTTCCATTAGGCCCTCGAATACGTGCGTTTATTTACAAACAAAAGAAAGCCAGCTGGTATAATGTTCTGTAATGCTAAGTCATCACAGCGCCGGACTTCGGATCTAATCAATCCACACTAAACAAAATTATAATGCTCGGCGACAATACCACCCATGTCCGTGCTGTAGGCGAAGGTGCAAGTATAATAGACATTAATTCGCTTTAAAAGAGAAGTGTATCATAGATTAAGTGCTTTTCTCAGCATTTTGACACCTGGATACGTTATAACAGTAATCTGTTTTCGTACTCCAGTGCGAGATGGCGTTTCGGAGGCTTATTATCCGTAAAAACACCAACTATATCTCCTTTCACTGTCTTGTTCTGAGTAAGTGTGTTGTATTTTGACAGGTGGAAGAGTTGGGTGTCAGTTCCAACCGCTTGTTATCCAACCCCTATGTAATCACAGCTCCTTCCTATTGAGCTCGGGATTTCGTTGGGATATTAATCTGATTTGATAAAAACAAAACGAAATAATAGGCTGGAATACTGTTGTAAACATCATGCTTCTTTCGTTCCACTACTTTAGTCATATGACTGACAGGTGGGTGTTACACCCAGCAATACCCCAAGGTTATATCACGTTATATGATACGCCCTTGACCTTGCTCTGCTTTAGTCGACTTAGAGTAACCTCCCTTTCACGAAGCAGACGGCCATTCTGCCAATGCTATGATACCAATGATACTAATCCGATTACGTTGCATCCTGTTTCTTGAAGGTGTACGTCATATCCCAACGGTGAGTAAATGCGTATTTGATTCCAGCATAATGAAATGTCAAATGTACTACGCTATTTATTTATTGCCTATTGCTACTTGCTACTTGCCTAACTGACTGAACAGTGTAAAACACTCTTCAGTCACATATGCTACTCATAAATATATTTACAAATGACACCGCAGTGATGCTTTTATTAAGTCACATATTTTCATGTATATGTTTGTTTGTTGGTACGTTCGTTCGCTCGTTCGATGATGTAAACGATAACGATCCACGCTTAGTGGCATAGTGGTGTATTGAATTTCGTCCGCACCATTTTTCTGTCACCCATTGTTTTCCAAATTCACGTATGCGTTATGACAGTAATCTGTTCTCGTACTTCAGCGCGAGATTGTATTTCTGAGTCTTATTATCCGAATGATATGTTATGTTACAACAACCTATATTATGTGTGTCTGAATTGAGATTTCAGATTGAACAACAGCGCCATTTTGGGTTCACCCTTTCCCCTACCCCACCCCACCCATATTCAGTTGACACTGGGATGTTGTCGCCGTTTCTGGTGCCGTTATATCCAACACATGTACTCACGCCCAGTTCCATAATCATAATCTGTGAGCCCGACATACCTGATCACCAACTGTTCGGGGTCTACTGAACTGCCTTCACCACCCGCTTAAACTTGCAGCTATTCGTATCCCCTGTATTAGGCTAATGAATGTGCACTTTCCTCTCCAAGAATAACGATCTAAATTTCATCAATATACAGAGTGTTATGTATGGTACGTTAAAGCCATCGGCTGCACAATATGGAACACAACATGTATAAAAATGTCCAAGTTGGTCATCAACGAGCCAATTGTTGCTCCCGCATTTGGTGCAGTCCTACAAAGAGGGTCTCCTGACACAGAGCTGTGATTAACGGATAAGGTGACGGTTGTTGTAATTGTTTAATGGGCATGACCACAAACCTACCTGAACTATAACATTCAATACAGTCGTATATGTTAGTGACAGGTTGCATTAATGCCTAATGGTGTGGATAATTCAAGATAATCATGCCGAAGTAATATTTAGTTTTCTGAGGCAAGTGGTGTTTAACTTCTCGTGATTCAGCGGATTACGAGGTAGATCGAGAGATATTTGATAGTGTTCAGCCAATGAGGGGTCTATTTTTACTTTCATTGATAGACAGCTATTTCCAGCGCCAGGACTCGCGCTAAATTAGGCACTCGTGGCGTTTGTGCTTAAATCTGGATCCATTCCAAGAACGTATCTCAATCGCTTAAGACATTCATTGCCCCTCCACTTGTTAGTATTACAGGACTGCCGCTTCCAAACTAGATGCAGTCATTGAAATCTTTTATAATAACGTATTAACTTATCCTCACTGTTTGCCTTGAAAAGTAAAGCAACTTTGAAGTAAATATGGATGGCTGTGTTGCAGTTTGATCGTCCTTGCATAAGTTTGCTGCCTCTTTGTAAAATTGATATGTCATAATATGTCGAAAGGTTATTGCAGATGGTAGAAAACCACAACTAATGGCTTTAGAAGGTAATTGGTGTCTGGAACCAATGGTGGCATGGGATTATGACAAATCTTTAAGGAAGTTATAACTGTTCTTTTATGTCTAAAAGTAACCGATAGCCATGGTACCATGCTGAGGAAGGTAAGCTTTCACTGGTGGTTTAGGAAACGGTTATAACTTAACCACATAGACATGACATCTAGAAAAGTGATCGGGAATTGTATTAAACCTAATTAAACCTTGATGATCATGTATCTCTTGTGAGAAGCGACTTCGGTAGTTCTTCTCCAGAGCTGACTTTGTGTTAGTTTGTAGTATTAGACTTGCCTTTAGTCACAGATTTCGTGAGACACATATTGTTAAACTGAACGAATAAATGTCATATTATATGCAACACATTAGGCGATGAACTGTATTCAGGCATACACACTAAGTGTTCTAAGCTGAATGTGTGCATGTTGTAGTGTGCTGTCGAGGAATTCAGCAAATCCACCCCTGCAATCGCCATATCTCTTTCAAGTTCGAACATCTTGCATTACTCGTGATGTCAGTTGGCTAAATACTTTCTTTATGGCCCCAAATACCGTTATCAGCCTGCTACCAATCAGGATCACAGCATTACAACCATTGATAATGATAAAGCAGGACTTGCTTCACCTTTACACGAACACTCGGTGTCATCGACGATTAGCATTGCGACGGTGTCTGTTTCATCAGGTAGTCGAGAGGGTATTATCCGGTGTTGAGGTTGTATATTAAGTCAGTTAATGCTTCAATTAGTGAGATGCACAAACTGAAAAAGAAGAAACAGAATTGACATATACCCATTCTGTCCAGGCGGCTTTCATTCAATGTCTTGGATTTTTAGAGATTGTAGTTGTTCACAGTTGAAATATACGATCGCCACTCAGATACTTGTTTGATCAATCAAAGCTCCATGAAAAATCCTGACAAAGTGACATACCTTTGTAAGGTTCAGTAAGTGAACTACAAACTCCAGTATTCCAGTCATTAGCCACAGTCCTTAAAACAGCAAAGAAAGGCCTTTCTTGTTTTTGTCGATATTTGCAGAATGTCTTTGAGGCAAGTGAAATTAATGCCTCGAAGATTCTTAGAGGATGTTCTGCTGTCTAAAAAGAAATCCACAAAAATCAAGACTATTCGAGTTAACGAACCTGAGGAAAACATCATATCTTCATTCATGATTTTTGTCACGAAACGTAGTGATAGGAGATATAGTAACATTCTTAACTTCGAAGGCTCAGGTCATTTGTTTTTTTAAAAAAAGGAAAGCAAATGTCACAAGAAGTATACTAAACACAATATGTGAGATCCTGGATGTTCCAGTACTTATAATCTGTCAAAACCTGTTTACCTTTGGCTCTCAGTATCCATGCGGTCTGGTGTATAGTACCGCCTGATGACGCAGAAATTAATGTACTTACACGTGTATGTGTTTGCAAGGATTGATAAAGTCAAGAAAACATAATTTGGTCAAGCAGATTAACTTAAGCTTCAGTATTTCTATGATATAATATCGTTAAAACGGGCAAATAGTCAATTTCCGCGTCAAGGACACCGCGTCATTTGTTTCATTCATATCTAGATCAGTTTCGCACACACCCGGTACGGCGATATTTGATAATGATTCACACGGAAATAGTTTTGTCGCTTATAGTTATATCAAAGGTGAAAGCAATTCATCCGACATTTCAGTATCACTATGAAAGCTTATTCTGAATCAAGCGCCCAAGACCTATCGAATCCTTTAAATACGAAGTTGTATGTTACATATGCTACATGCCAATTTGTAAACTGAAACAAAAGATAAGCAGATATTTGCATGAAATAGATATCATTGTGAAAACAAATGAAAATCCAGCTTAAAACATTATACAACTAGAATGCAATTTACTGCAACGTGATTACGATGGCAGAATAAAACAGCGGTAATAGGAATAAAGTCAGTGATGGTGATATTCACCTTGTAGCAACACTGCTAAAAAACCCAAAATTAGTCTAGGCTGGCTATACATTGTCAAAAGATGATTCACACGAACGTTGATCTTGATGTAATGTAAGATGAAAGAGGACTGTGCTTGCTAGTCATAAAGAACTTCCAGAAACTTACAAACAGTGCTGAATAGGTCCGTTCTACTCTAGATGCTTCCAGATTACTCTTGACTCCCAAAGCATATATCCAGTCAGTCTGGTAAGATCCTGGCCATTTGAATGTCCCCCAGTCCTCCCTCCCACCAGTGTGTCCACCAGTAAGATCCTGGTCACGTGAATGTCTTCCATCCCTCCAGTGATCGTCAATAAGAACTTGGTCAGCTGGCTGTCCCCCTGTCCCCCATTCCTCAAGTCATTTTTGATAAGTAAGATCCTGGCCACCTGGATGTCATCCAGTCCCCCATCCCACAAGTCATGTTCGATAAGAAGGAGAAGCTCCTGGCCACCTGAATGTCCTGCTCCAGTCTCCCATCCCTCCAGTGTGACCACCAGTAAGATCCTGGCCACCTGGATGCCCCCAGTCCCTCACCCCTCCAGTGTGACCACAGTAAGATCCTGGCCACCTGAATGTGCTCCAGTCCCCCATCCCTTCAGTGTGACCACCAATAAGATCCTGGCGACGTGAATGTGCTCCAGTCCCCCATCCCTTCAGTGTGACCACCGGTAAGATCCTAGCCACCTGAATGTGCTCCAGTCCCCCATCCCTTCAGTGTGACCACCAATAAGATCCTGGCCACCTGGATGCCCTCCAGTCCCCCATCCCACCAGTGTGACCACCAATAAGATCCTGGCCACCTGGATACCCTCTAGTCCCCCATCCCTCCAGTATGACCACCAGTACGATCCTGGCCACCTGGATGCCCTCCAGTCCCCCATCCCTCCAGTGTGACCACCGGTAAGATCCTGGCCACCTGGATGCCCTCCAGTCTCCCATCCCTCCAGTGTGACCACAGTAAGATCCTGGTCACCTGGATGCCCTCCAGTCCCCCATCCTTCCAGTGTGACCACCAGTAAGATCTTGGCCACCTGGATACCATCCAGTCCCGCACCCCTCCAGTGTGACCACCAGTAAAATCCTGGCCACCTGGATACCCTCCAGTCCCCCACCCCTCCAGTGTGACCACCGGTAAGATCCTGGCCACCTGGATGCCCTCCAGTCTCCCATCCCTCCAGTGTGACCACAGTAAGATCTTGGCCACCTGGATACCATCCAGTCCCGCACCCCTCCAGTGTGACCACCAGTAAAATCCTGGCCACCTGGATACCCTCCAGTCCCCCACCCCTCCAGTGTGACCACCAGTAAAATCCTGGCCACCTGCGTTCGGGCATCTCAGTAGCTCAGCACTGTAAAACTGGCATCCAAATTTGTACTCGCGCATATACACGCACGCACACGCACACGCACGCACATAAATTGCTTACATCATAGTTATTCTGACGTGTGTTCTGCGGGTCGACATAATGCTGTGCATCCATATTGTCTTGTGTCATTGCCATTTTAGGTACGATACACCAGCTGTGTCCCTCTGAGCTTTCTTCCCACAGCAAGCTTGATACATCCTGACATACACGTAAAAAAGCCTGTTAAAAGTGGCCCAACTCTATTCATAATTTGGTTTTGATGAACTGTCCAAAATTACAATATCTTTGTCCACTACAATTGTCATTCATTGTTGCTGTTCAAATCCTCACAAACCTATCTTAAATATTGAGAAAAAAAATAACTATTCCCTGTTATAACATTATATTTAAGTGTATACAATGGAAGATACATCATTAGAAACACTAATGACTTTAAGGGTCAGTAGATCTATAAATATGAAATATAACTTCATCAACATACAAGAAAACTGATTCAAAAGAATTAAGTTACCCAGTTTGAAGTAAATGGAATCATTACAAATGGTTATATCTAATTTTCACTGGATTATTTCGAAGCGTGGGTGACGCGCCATTGTGAATTAAACCGCCTTCGTCTGTGTGGTCGGAATTTACACCACGTTAATTTGATAAGGATGTTCACGTCTACGGTTACTTTTTTCATGGCAATAATGACAAGGTGGAGGACTTTTCAATGATAATAAGATTATCACAAACGGAAAGTTCGAATGTCGTTTCTGCTCTGTCAACAACAAATTAATTCTCTGCAGCACAGTATATGTAATTTACACATACGATAGAATTAAGCATCCACTTTGTCCTTGGAGCGTTAACTTTGGGATTTTGCAACTTCAGAGACGGTTAGATGCAAGAAGTCGGGAGGTAATGACACGGTTTTACTGTTGACAATTCACGGGAATTTCTGATATTCATCGCCATATATTGTTTTGACCATCGAAGCAAGTACGTGAAAAACCCTCAGGCACGTGTCACTCCATGCTCTGGCATTTCTTATTTGCTTCTTAATGAATGCTTTCGCATTTTTGACAAATATATTTAAATATTTATAGTTCTTATTATGCGTTGCAGGCGCCTCTGGTACATTGTCAAGGTCGGTTCACCTTAATACTGTATCTATGATGGTACTCATACACTTGTCACACAGACGTAAAACATTATATTTGTAAGTGTGTGCTCGACGTTATACGATATATGCATCTAGTAGCCAGTTTCCATCTTTGATCTTTAGAACTGTCTGACCCATAATGACATCTGACCATGGTTAGAGAATGACAAGTCAAAGATGGATGTAAGGTGATTGAGTGAGTATGGGTTTACGCCGTTTGGGGCAAAATTCCAGCAATATCACGGCGGGGTACACCAGAAATGGGCTTCACTCATTGTACCCATGTGGGGAATCGAACCCCGGTCTTCGGCGTGACGAGTGAACGCATTTTACCACTAGGCCACCCCACTTCCCTTATGGATGTTATGGATGTGGGGTTATACAACAAGTGAGAAACAAGGCAGTCAACGTTGCAGTCATTTGCATAGTTATCAATATCCCCGTAACGTAAAAGGCAAAGGACAAGTCCGTAATAAGTTGCTTGCTTGTTGATAACTTTAAACTGGGATGTTTTACGACGTCATCACAGACATGTTTTTTATGACCACTGACGTTAACAAACTCAAACGAATGAAGTATCAGTTTACTGATATTCGAATAAGGTGTGCTCCTTAACTGCATGTGTAATGATTGTTGTGAGCTTCAACCTAGGTCAACTAGGTGGTGAACAGGTGCACAAAAGCAGCCTTCGTTTAAACATTTTGCAGCCGTCGTTTTCAGATATGTTTGTATGTTTTTTACATGTTGTATGTTTCAGAGAACCATAAGTATACGGATTATACGTGACAATAACATATATAGCAAGCGATATTCATCTGACATCGGTGTACACGCACGCAACGAATGATCGATTTTCATATCGTTTGAACTATATTGGAAATTTGTCAACCACGGAATTGATATCTAAAATAAGACCTTCCTAATTGAACATGTTGTTTCTGAAACCAGAACTCGTGTGTTGATTGAAAACGCATCAGTGGTCAAAGACATTTAGACAAAAATAACAAAGCTCGTATACTTTAGGATGTTTTATATAAGGCATACCCCCACGCATTTAGCATCCAGTACAGTTGATTAAACAAAACACAAATGATAAATTAAAAATGACAAAATAATTATGTACACACATGTCTTAAGAACCTTATAGTTGCGTGGGACAAGGACCATGTTAAGACTGCACTGCTGAGGTATAGTGTCGTATACAGGCTGGCACAAGGCATGCTGTATGTGTACTTCTTGGAACTAAACCAATCTGCCTACTGTCGTCAATAAATGAAAACTAGATGCTTCAGGAGATCTATCAATAAAGATAGCCATGCTAAACCATTAACACAACCAATGTGTAAGTCTGAGATTTGCTGTTTCCCTGTTGCGATATGAAACCCTATAGTACAAACTTTGACAATTTGACAACAGTATCACGTTTCAGTATATATTTTTTATTGTGATACTTGAATCAAGAAAACATATTTCTATTTGATCTGTTTACCAAAGTTCGCACATTGATTTGTTTGCGAAGTGATTATCGTTTCTTTAATGTTTTAAGATTTTTGTCCGCATAATGTCCGTTGTCATCCGTATCAAGTTTGTTTTCTTTACAATTGTTATATTTATTTGTTATTCTTACGTAGAAGAGAATGAGTGAAGACCGGTATGCTTCCAAATGTATCAGATGCCACAAGAAATTGCTTGAAATTCCTTCAGTTGTTATTCTTTTTGCAATAGCCTGTATTACACTATCCCAATAAATGTGTTCCCATGGAAAGAAAACCATTTCAAGTACTGTACTGTATTATCAATCAAAAATATCTCCACTGACGCTCAAATGAAGGAAACTGAAACAGAATAATTGTTTGCAAGACATTTAGCCATTTGATCACACATTTAAATCATGCTTATAGCAAATGGGAAAATAGTTTGTTGTCATCTGGTTCAATGATTTTATTTGTTGGACCAAATCGTATATGTCCAATTGGAAAGACGTTCCTTAGTTGTAAATGTGTGTATTAACATAAACAAATGTTTGCAAATCCCAAGTAAGTGTGTTTAAATGGCATGTTGAATATTATTTGTAGAATGACACACGAGGCAATTATATCTTCCCCTCCAATGCCCTTAGAGATATCCATTGCTTTGAAAACAGTTCTTTTTGATAATGTAAGTTACGAATGTATGTTGCCAGCTGCATCTCAGATTATTCCTAGTCGATACAAACATGTGTTTACAGGCTATCATAACTGAGGGGTAGCAGAAATACCATCTACTCAAAATAACTTCAGCCAAATATATGCACTCTCGATAGTATAGGTTCGTCGAAATTTCCGAACACAACAATGCTGCGTTGGCAGAGTAAAAATCACAAGATGTGTGTTTTCTTTTTGTCCATTCAAGCAGGAGTTTTGTCAGGGATATTTATGTGTTCATTTTGTAGGCAAAACTCGATTGTAAGTTGTGTTGCTAAATTACCACTAATGATACTTTACATACATAACGCAAGTACAAAACAAACAAAGTGACACATAATGAAGCAGACAGCTAGTGTTCACTTGTACATGCTATTCTGTACATATTGGTCGAAACAACCTCGTCCACCAGTAGGATCATATTCATATATCCATCCAAAAACACCACCTGTGTCAGGGAACAGTTTCATATTCTAGCAGATCGGATGAAAGTTCAAAGGATGCAGTCAAACTCATGTCATTATGAAACTGTCATTCAAACTCATTGTTGACCTCAGACACTGGACAGCTGGACAATCCTCTGGTCATCAACCTTCCCAGAAGCAGGAAGCCATGGTGCACTGCAGTTTGAAGACCTCTTTTTGTCTGATCACGAATTGTCTCGTCAGTGAGATTATGTGAGAAGCAGACAAAGATTCTGACTGAGAGCCAGTATGAAAATCCATCATTATTCTGTGGTGGATATCTCAGCCAAAGAAGGGTATAATTCTGTTATCTACTGGTTCATTTCTGGCATGTGGTAGATATTTAAAGGAAGGACAAACACGATATCGCTGACCGTATGGAGCCATCATGGAACAAATTTCCCAAAGTTTTCCCAGAGTCAGAGCAGTGATGATGCTGTAGCGTGTTACGAAACTCATACTGGCAACAGATCTGGTGTTGGAGATTATGCCAATAATTCTCTTTCCTTCTCTTGGATCATCTGTGAAGACAGCAGCACCGGAGTTGCCTACAGAAGAGTCGCAGCGCGTCAGGAGAAGCTGCCCGTCCATCAGCGCCATGTTGGAACGCGAGTGGCATTGTGAACTCCAAAGCATTGGATCATTAAGTGATTTAAATGCCAGAAAATATGTATCTTCATTCAAAATGTTGCCTGTCGGAACTGACAAAGGCATGAAACGTTTCCTTCCAGCTACAGCAAAACTGAGCTTCACAATAGCGTAGTCATAAGAAGATCTTGCAGTCTCTCCCATAAAACTCCGGCGTGACCACTGCTTGGGAATGCTGATTTTCTCAATGTAATATACTCGGAAACCCATAGTATCCGGTACCTCAATTTTCAGCATCTGGAGATTGTTCCTGAATTCCTCTCCGTTGTGTACACAATGAGCAGCAGTTAAGACATGAAGCGGCGTCAGCAGAGTCCCAGTACATCCACTGGACAAGCGCACGACGTTAGAGTAAGGATACCGCCTCATACTTGAAGCAAACACGGGGAAGCGGTCGTCCTCGCCGTACACAAACACTTTCTTGTTGTACCTGAAAGGTCTTCGTTTACCAATTTTTGGCAGACGAACACTTAGGAATGAAGATGAGAGGTCTGTAGGCATTGACCCTCCATTATCTCCAGATCCGCGAAGATTCCCCGATGAACTGGGTGTAAAGGCTAGGATTGTTCGCAGAGTCGCTGGTTTGGAGGTCACATGCAGTCTACCCAGCGATAAATGTTTGACAGATGACTGGAAATCTTGTTTGTGTTTACGCTTCTTTGTTCTCGGGTCATTTTGGAACCAATCACGAAAAAAACGAGGCTTGCGTAAGGCGATCTGTTTGGAGGATGGTCCGTAGTGACCAGAACAGAGGATGCTGTTGTGAAACTTGCATAATCTACTAAACATATCACGAAGTAGACTATCTTTTTGTAATGAAGAGGGACGGATGGAGGATAGAGATGGAAGCTCGGTTGTGTTGGAAACAGTAAGCTTGGTAACATCAAGGGAGATAATCACACTGTAGATGCACGGTATTTGGGCAGCCGCTAAGAAGAAAACAGCAGAGGTTATGACGGGTGACCTTGCAATGCATTGGGGGTAGTTCCTCATGTTGACGACGGCGACCCACTGAGCGAGTTGATATTGGTTTGATGCAGTTGTCGTTCTTGTCACCGTTTAATCTGAAAACAAATAGTTTCAAGTATTCATTAAAACAGAACAGTGGCAAATTACAAAAACGAAACATCCTGAAAAGATATCATGTTTACAAATGAACCTGTTTAGATGACGGATAATATGTTCAGGATTCGTGATTGGTTGCAGTCAGATTTAGTTGTGCAATCAGCGACGTTGTTTCAAAAGTGATCATTCGCAAGGCCTCGGTAATTTCCGTATGCTTCGGGAAAACTAGAACTTCTTCCCTTCCATATCATGTACATCTACCATCCCTGTGAAACAAAACGTACTAATCTCCATATTATGTACATCTTCCAACCCTGTCAAACAAACAACACTATTCTCCATATCATGTACATCTACCATCCCTGTCAAACAAACAACACTATTCTCCATATCATGTACATCTACCATCCCTGTCAAACAAACAACACTATTCTCCATGTCATGTACATCTACCATCCCTGTCAAACAAACGTACTATTCTCCATATCATGTACATCTACCATCCCTGTCAAACAAACAGCACTATTCTCCATGTCATGTACATCTACCATCCCTGTCAAACAAACAACACTATTCTCCATGTCATGTACATCTACCATCCCTGTGAAACTAAACAACACTATTCTCCATGTCATGTACATCTACCATCCCTGTGAAACTAAACATACTAATCTCCATATCATGACAATCTCTAAAACCTGTCGAACACGTTCAGTCGTACGTCATATCTAACTACGAGCCATATCTGACAAAACCATATTCAACCATATATAGTTTAACTCTCCACCAAACTAACACCTGACCATACTTTGCAGTCTTATAGTAGCTAAGCGTAAGGAATAACCCGATCAGCGGCCATTAGCTCTTGATATCACTGTATATTGTGTTAACTATGTTATAAATCCCCACTCCTCATTTGCGGTTAATAGCGCTGGTCAGTTGTGGCGTTAACAGGGAGAAAGCACACGCTAGAAAGTCCGAGCAGATAGACGGTATTGTGAAAATCAATGCCAATTCGTCAAGGTCTCGTGTGTGCGTGTTCTCCTCCACAAGAATCAGATTTGTTTCTGTCACAAATGTCATTATCTTCAAGAAATGTTCACCGTCGTAACGATTTCCCAGTAAAGTGATATTTGAGGCCACTGACGTTGCCGCTCAAACGCGAGTGCCGTGTCGTCCTCTCTCCCTGGGGCCTTACCGACTTCGGCTTGCGTCACCGTCAGTGCCGTTAACTGGTGGCGTTCACTGCTCAGCTAACTCCCCCGCAATTAGACTGGATGCCACGGCTTACGGCTAGAAGAGCTATGAAGCCTGAGCTTGTTTCAGGCGCCACACCAGCGTCTAAACCGCCGCCTCTAGCCTTGTCCCTGGTGACAGTCTAGCTGAGTGTACTTTTCACAGACAGATATATTTTGTTTAAAATCTCACCCAATTAAGACACTTAAATCTAAAACACATGCAACACATTACTTCTTCAATAGCCCATTCCCAACTAAACGCAAGTACATGAACAGCATACCTTGTTTCAGCGTTGTATAATAGGAAGACATAACTCAGCTATATAAATTGTGCATCCTGTCATTATAAAAGAATACACTGATATATTATGATATATTATAAAATATCTTTTTTTTAAAATGAAGACAAAATACAAAATATCGGCCATGGAGAAGACAAAGATGATTCAACGTTAAGTATTACTGGATATCAACATATGTCGCATTGTATCAAACAATGCTAAGGAACTCCTTGTATAATCTCAACTGTAGATGTGGAAGACAAATAGAACCTTTTATTTCGAAACTATACACTGCAATGTTTCGTTTACGTCCTACTGTTTAATAATTATATGTTTCAAAACTTAAATGTGAATGTGATATGTATCTGTGAATGCATGAACCAAGCAATGATGTCTGTAAAGTGTGGCTATAGAAGTCTGATTTGAACCATCTGAACAGTACATCGTTTCATTGAAAATACAGTGTACATGCCTACTTTGTTAAAACATGGTTTGGGGTGTGTTGATACTTCACCCTCAGACCCCCATAGAGCTAAGGTGTCTCGTCATCACACATATACAAACATCATGAAACCAACGTGTTGTCAGCAGACGTCCCTGCCCTGCCACAATATCTAGTCTCACACTTATTCTTATATAAATGAAGACAATTTGCTAGTCTGTCATACAGACCCTGAAACAAATATATCAAAGAAAGCCATGCAAGTCTAGAATATGTGGCAAGTCTAGATTTCCACAGTTTCTGAAAATGAAGAAAGTCTCTGGGCTCTTTTTCAATATATTTTATTAACATGTTTCACGAACGAAAGACTAGATGTTAGTCTAACAATTTACATGATGTTTGTTATAAGTACGGTTTTTGCACGTTTCTATTTACAACCCTTGTATTTTAGAAAAATAAATCAAACAATTTGATCCATAATGCTGCATATTTTCAAGTGCATTGAGAGAAGCTAACGACTTCGTGGCTCCATGTTCTATGAAGTTGGATGACTTCCTGCATTACTGGCAGAAGGACATGCGTAATCTTAAGATCGTTACCATGTTCTTGTTCGGTTACCCACCAATGTTCTCTTGGATGATATTGATTCTTCAAATGGTTCTATACTTTGAATTCCAGGTTTTCTATAGAACAGTACAGCTGAAGATGGGGTAGGTTCAACTTTATTATCAATTTCAGCTTAATATGTACTAAAAAAATCGGATGTTTGCATCTAGGCTGAGTGACTCTTTAAAATCACATCAGCCAGGTTGGTGTTAGTATGACACTTAAATCTATATGTCTTTCTTTCCAGGCATTCATCTGTACTCTCATGTAAGTAATGGATTGGCAGAACAGTTGGTCACACACAGTTTCACGGTCGTCAGATCCATTGATTCTGGTTTACAGTAACCTAAAGAGAGAATTGACTTTTAAGCTAACTTTACTATTTGTGGAAACAATCGATCGTTTAATGACATGAAGATAAATGCTCTTGAAATATAACCCACCATGAAAGAAAAGTACTCCAAATAAATGACATTCTGAAAACACCCCCGACCTCCTTGCATGTTGAAAGACGACCACATTTACACTGCCCCAAGGTCCAGCGTGTCTGTCCAGTAAAGATTGTCCTGACCAATATCTTACATTTATTACATTGTTCAGATCTATGGAGACATGTATTACATCTGTATCAAGCAGAAAATGTAGCAAAACATACTGTTAAGCATAACTTACCTTGCCCTTCACCTACTCTCTAACTCTGATGTCTGAACAGAACAGCATCACTAAAAAGTTTCACTTACTATAGGGTTTGCACGAGAAGTGAATGTGCCATTCAGATGTAAGTTGTTATAAAATACGCTTTTTGCAGATTTCTAATTGTGAAAAGAAAACGTGTACTTTTGACATGGCCCCCAGAGGAGATGAGATGAATCGTACGCTGTTTGTAACGTCCTCGAGGAATCCTAAAATACACATTTCGCCTCACAGGTCTTAGAAGAATTTATAGCTCTCCTACATGGATAGTTTAAACAATACACGTTGCTATAGATGTCAACATCTCGGCTTCGTGACGTTATTGGAAGCACCTCCCGTACAAGTACATTAATATTTTTGAAAAGCATAATAGTTTAATACTGCATCTTCTCTAGCGCCTTGAGCATGTACTAGTTGAGCGAATATGTGCGCTATATAGATATCCAATAATAATAGCTGCGTATTGGTCAAGCAATAACTATTCAAATGTTAGTGGTATTAGAGAACCTTTACTTACTCTTTTGCGAACACCCGGTGTCGTCAATGATTGTCAGTGATCCGCTGAGAGATTGGCCTGTATTTTAACCTTGACGCCTGATGGATCTGCTAGGATGGATAATTGGGAATATGTCTTCAAACAGGGGCCAGAATTGAGTAAGTTTGCTCAATTTTTCCTCTTGTTTGACATGTGTCATGTTGTGTACCCTGTGTGTGGTATGTTTAGCTACTCTTATACACATACTGACACTACAGGCTGCCCCTCCCCCCTTCTCAAATATCCTGGATCCGCCCCTGCACCCGGTATCAACCTTAATTCAGTGAACAGTAAGCACACACTTATGACCCGTACAATGGACTCAAATGTAACATATTTCCTGTGATTGACGAAGCGGTAGTGTCGCTTATATTTGCATCATATTTCATGAATTGAACCATTTGTTGACTATACAGAACTACATCTGTCCTATATTGCAGCGGCGTTTGTTCAAAGTATTCAACCACTAACCACTCTTGTATCAAGTGCTGAGAATAGTGAAGCACCTGTGTCACACATTTCCTGCAATGCGGTGAGATATACTGTTACCAATCCGTTAATCATATCATCACATGCGGTCTCTCATATTTATAACAACCTTCGTTAGCTAGCCAGAACGGTTTTCTTTCAACAAAATGAGCCCCCAAAAAGGAGCGAGATGCGAGTTAGGTAAGTGCGTGATGCTGGCGATGGGTGAATATACAGCCTGAAAAAAGTGCAAACCTTGGCAAGAGTCGTGGCAGCCACAAGAAGTGAACCCGACATCATGAGCTGTCGAGTCAACGTTCTGCAGCATCTTCCTAGGACTAACCCACTTTTAATGATGAAAATGAAACAGTTTGTCGCTGAAATATTTTGGATCATTTAAGAAACTGATTTTAATAGGAGAATGTTACTGAAGTTACTAAAATGGCAGTTCCCTTGCTTGAAATATATATGATTACATGGAGCATTTTTGGTTTTGCCAAACTGATCAAGCATATCAAGACCTATAATCTCTTAATCTTAGCAATGTGCGCGCTAACTATTTGGAGATTGATCCATCGTAAGTTGCTGAATTCGTTTGATTTCTTTACGCGACACAGAGAATAGTCTACCTTTGTGCAGTGCCAATGTTTCCATGAGGACGGATAAAACACCTTCCTAATCAGTGGTATAACTGGCCTTCGTCTCTTCCTATGACCATGGCTGCGTTGGTGTCTTTGAGATGCCGGAAAGACTCAACAAACTGACGTGGCAGTTTGTTGTAAGAAACACTCGACGACTTTTGTTTTGCTACATAAATAATAAGACCCGTGAAGATCCGGGGTAGAATAGGTCCCATGCTTGCCACAAAAGGCGACTATGCTTGTCGTAAGAGGCGACTATCGGGATCGGGTGGTCAGGCTCGCTTACTTGGTTGACACATGTCATCGGTTCCCAATTGCGCAGATCGAGACTCCATTATTTACAGACCGCCGCCATATAGCTGGAATATTGCTGAGTGCGGCGTAAAACTAAACTCACTCACTCACGTTAATAATAATGATAATAATAATAGTCAATTTATCATGTGCATTACTCCATGCACAGTGCATGCTCGAAGCGCCCAAACAATCTGATTATTATTACCCCGGATAACCAAAGCTGCCTGTTAGGCCCTAGAGGGATATAGTCACATGACTTTATCCCTCCGGGTACCCATTTTCTGAAAAGAGGTAATATTGAACAAACTCACTTGCATCCATGTAACATTGATGTACAGGTTTTGCACGAGAATCACTTGGTCACATGATATGTTAGGTACTCAATCGGGTGTTACTATACCCTGAATCTTTTCATCACAACAAACACGAAATGGAAATAATAATTGTATGGGGAATATTTTACACAAGAGTTTTTATAAGCGGTTTTACTAAGTTACGGGAAAACATTTCGTAAATGTCTTTAAAAGCGGTTACATGCATTTGATTTTTGTTGAAGATAGTTTGGAGAAACGGTGTCCTACGTTACGGTAGCATGATATTATAACATTTGTGTTTAGCAATGCCCTCGTGGAGCCGAATCATATACATATAGCGCAAGTAGTGCATTACACTACAAATATGTGTATTGTATAAGTGGGCTCTTGTGCGCAATCAGTTGCAGCTCTACCTCCTACGTTGAAGACCTCCCCGCAGAATATGCCTCTAAATGTGCTTGTTCGCACTTTTCGTTTGTTTGTATTGGTTCAATAACAACGGTTTTAAGAATTTAAAAGAAGCTGATGTTTCTCTACAACTGTTCTGTACATATTGACGGCAGCAGTCTCAAAGGCAAACACCCACTGTAGTCCTACAGCATTAAATGACAGAGGACAAAAGTAAACAGAGGTGTATTAGAACAGTTGTTGATTTGCCTAAGGATGGCAAAGCTACAACGGTATTTTTGTATTAGAAGTTAGGCGAAATGTCTGGATTTAAAAATGTCAAAATGTTGTCAGTATAAACTGCAATTTATAACGAAGATGAAACTAAATATGATTAATATAGTCATAAACATATGTTGTATCGGCAGTTTGAACGTAGCGATCACTGAAAGTGTCTTATTTAAATCCAACGTGCTATAAAACTATGATTCAAATTTAAAAATGTCACCTTGAATTATATTGTGTATAAAGTACGTATAATTACACATCTAATACGACGCCGATACCCTACTGCCATACATAAATTGACTCTCTGACGTTGTACAAAGGGAAGGGTTATCTACTAATTCAAATCTTTTAAACAACATACATATTTCCCTTTGGACGAGAGACAGGTCACGTCACCGCGAATCTTGTTTCTCGCGAGAATATTTCCATATCCAATTGGAAAGTCCTGAGAATTCTCCAGCATGAATAACTACATAGTTGCCATCTATATCATTACTCATACTATTTAGCCTTAAAACTTTGGTGTGTGGGGGATATATAATGAAAACATAGGTGTTTTCACATATGGGTGGTGGAATAGCCCTGCGTGGTAGAGAATGGAATGCGGAGTTAATACGACCGGATCCGTGATGCTGACAATGCCCTCCAGTTCTTTAAGACTTTACTGCAGCACCTCCATATGGATTGCTCCTTCGGCAATGTTGACTTACATCAAATCTCTAATGATCGTGTCTACCATATCGACGTCGCTTTTAATTGAAGTCGGCTAAACGACGTAATGTGACTAACGTACTGAGATAGTTCTTAACAAGAATTGACGACCCAATGATGATATCACTCAAATCGTGGATGTAAGTTGCCGAATATGTTAATGTAGATATGGTTAGTATATAGCTTATACTATCGAGCGAATCTGCGTATAAATCCCATATGTAACGATATAAATGGTCATAAGCACTTTCACTTTGTATGAGGGAGTGAGTTTGACGTATACCGTTTTCAGAATATTCCAGCAATATCACGTCGGGCGACACCAAATATGGGCTTCACACATTGTATACCCATGTGGGAAATCGAACCCGGGTCTTCGGCGTGACGAGCGGACGCTTTAACCACAAGGCTACCCCACCGCCCCTCACTTTGTATGCGTTCTTTGAGTATGAACATACATGTGAGTAGCGTCAACATTTTATGAACGACATGGTATTATCCGGCGTTCGTGCAGTTCAAACAGCCTACTTACCCCACACTTACACATCAAATGCGACTGTCAAATACTCTCGAAATATGTCGCCCTCACATGGTTCATGAACCGTTACAGAGGCATCTAAGTTGATGTTTTGTCGGTTTACAGTACTGCCTAAAAGTCCTTTAACACTTGATTTCGGAAACATGCCGGCTTAGGTCTAATTTAAGCTATCACACCAGTCACACGACCTCGGGTCGTTATCGGGATTGTGTAATGGGCTAAGCTTCTTTTGATCACTTCGACAGCCCAAGTTTAATCGCCACGGGACCTGATGTATTTTGGTGCACAGCCTTATGTATCGATAGAGACGCTAGTCATCCAGGTTGGAAAACCATCGGACATCAAAGATCTGTATCGGTAAAACTGAGTCTGAATACATCTTTGATAATGGTTGATGACAAAAATCGCGTTCCTATTTATTGCTACAAGAAACTCTACATAGTTTGACATATATTTGAATCTGTTTCCGACTGTTTGTTGAACGTGAAATATATTGTTACCCTTGTTGACGGTATTAATTCTGTTTAGCATTGCTACTGTGCTTCCTCACCCACCAGCGACTGAACACATGCACTCTTATGCACAGCTGATGGCCCGGTAAATGATAAATGCACATTGCCACCATGGTACAGTTTCCTAGCTAGTCGGAATATCAATATGACAATATTGGCATTGGCTTGATGGCCTTATCGAAATATGACTTCAGCTTAAGATATTGTACAACTCTTGTTTAAACATTTCCGATCTACTCGGCTCAATATTGATTCACTGAAATAGCCAGAACCCATTTCCACTATATTACTTTTGTGGTACGATCGAAGCTAATTGCAAAAAAAAGATACAAGAGGTGGTATATCGGTCGAGGTGTTATTCTTCCTACACGTCCGCAAGGCAAATATCTTTGGGTACACAGCGAGTGAGAAGAAAGGATGGCTGTGAATGTGTTTGTATATGTGTCCGTGAGTAACTGTGAGATATAATGTTACGTCGATGAAACGGTTGGCAACACTGCAGAGGCCAAGATATTGAACGACTATGTATGCAACATCGCTACAGTCTGAAAGAAAATGCGATTTCAGCGTATTAATTATCAACTGTTAAATCAGTCAGATATCGCCACACCTAGAAAATATTCCTATGGCATCTTATTATGACCCTTGGAGACGAATAAGGACGATGTCCAGAGATGCGGTAGTTTCTTTAAGCATATGACCACACGAAAATGAGAAACATGTGGCGAAATCACAAATCAAATGGACATGGCTGAAACTTTGTCACATTTGGATTCGGTGTTTGTATATATATAACGTTTCCCTACTGTAACCAATAGTTTAAAATGTGGAATCGTATTAGTGTCATTACCTTAAACGAAATCCTTAATATGATACATCGTCGTTGGTGATACTTTCATCTACGTATGTAATACTACTCGTACCTACGTAAATGATATCATGATTTGAGCAGAAAAAACGTTTAATCTGCTGTCGAATTACCGACTTGAGTAAAAACAATTTCACAAATCGACAATAGTTTCGGGTCAGTTTCATGTGACTCAGGATTAACTCATAACGAGCATGTTGTTTGACCTCTTCACCTTGGCGTGTCTTTAAGCGATTCTACCTAAATAAAACTGGCAGTTTTGTTGAATGAATTTATTTAAGTGCCTTCATTGTATGCCTTATAATTTGACAATTAAACCTAAAACTTCTATATATCATATACATGTTGCATAAGCTATGTCCAGCTAGGGTGGCATCTTCACATGACATTATCACCATCGGTAACGATACGCTCCAGCATAATATGATATAGGTAGATGGAAGTATCGTCTACACGTACGTAAAGGTAAGTTTCAACATAGTTGAAAGTATTGTCTATACATACTTAGTTACAAGTTTTATCGTCTTTGAACATACATGAAAGTATTGTCTACAAGTATCTAAATATATGTTTTTATCGTCTTTAAACATAGATGAAAGTATCGTCTACAAGTATCTAACTATATGCTTTTATCATTTTTAAACATAGATGAAAGTATTGTCTACAAGTATCTAAATATATGTTTTTATCGTCTTTAAACATTGATGGAAGTATCGTCTACAAGTGTCTAACTATATGTTTTTATCATCTTTAAACATAGATGAAAGTATTGTCTACAAGCATCTAACTACATGTATATGTTTTATCGTCTTTAAACATAGATGAAAGTATCGTCTACAAGTATCTAACTATATGCTTTTATCATTTTTAAACATAGATGAAAGTATTGTCAACAAGTATCTAAATATATGTTTTTATCATCTTTAAACATTGATGGAAGGATCGTCTACAAGTGTCTAACTATATGTTTTTATCATCTTTAAACATAGATGAAAGTATAGTCTACAAGCATCTAACTATATGTTTTTATCGTCTTTAAACATAGATGAAAGTATCGTCTACAAGTATCTAACTATATGCTTTTATCATTTTTAAACATAGATGAAAGTATTGTCTACAAGTATCTAAATATATGTTTTTATCATCTTTAAACATTGATGGAAGTATCGTCTACAAGTGTCTAACTATATGTTTTTATCATCTTTAAACATAGATGAAAGTATAGTCTACAAGCATCTAACTATATGTTTTTATCGTCTTTAAACATAGATGAAAGTATCGTCTACAAGTATCTAACTATATGCTTTTATCATTTTTAAACATAGATGAAAGTATTGTCTACAAGTATCTAAATATATGTTTTTATCATCTTTAAACATTGATGGAAGTATCGTCTACAAGTGTCTAACTATATGTTTTTATCATCTTTAAACATAGATGAAAGTATAGTCTACAAGCATCTAACTATATGTTTTTATCGTCTTTAAACATAGATGAAAGTATCGTCTACAAGTATCTAACTATATGCTTTTATCATTTTTAAACATAGATGAAAGTATTGTCTACAAGTATCTAAATATATGTTTTTATCATCTATAAACATTGATAGAAGTATCGTCTACAAGTGTCTAACTATATGTTTTTATCATTATATGTTTTATCATCTTTAAACATAGATGAAAGTATAGTCTACAAGCATCTAACTATATGTTTTTATCGTCTTTAAACATAGATGAAAGTAGTGTATACAAGTATTTTATCTAACTATATGTTTACAAGTATCTCGTATGTTTTAAACATAGATGAAAGTATTGTCTACAAGTATCTAAATATATGTTTTTATCATCTTTAAACATACGTGGAAGTATCGTCTACAAGAATCTAAATATATGTTTTTATCGTCTTTAAATATAGATGAAAGTATTGTCTACAAGTATCTAACTATATTTTTTATCATCTTTAAACATTGATGGAAGTATTGTCTACAAGTATCTAACTATATGTTTTTATCGTCTTTAAACATAGATGAAAGTAGTGTCTACAAGTATCTAAATATATGTTTTTATCGTCTTTAAACATAGATGAAATTATCGTCTACAAGTATCTAAATATATGTTTTTATCGTCGTTAAATATAGATGAAAGTATTGTCTTCAAGTATCTAAATATATTTTTTATCGTCTTTAAATATAGATGAAAGAATTGTCTACAAGTATCTAACTATATTTTTTATCGTCTTTAAACATTGATGGAAGTATTGTCTACAAGTATCTAAATATATTTTTTATCGTCTTTAAATATAGATGAAAGTATTGTCTACAAGTATCTAAATATATGTTTTTATCGTCTTTAAACATAGATGAAAGTATTGTCTTCAAGTATCTAAATATATTTTTTATCGTCTTTAAATATAGATAAAATTATCGTCAACAAGTATCTAAATATATGTTTTTATCGTCTTTAAACATAGATGAAAGTATTGTCTACAAGTATCTAACTATATTTTTTATCGTCTTTAAACATTGATGGAAGTATTGTCTACAAGTATCTAACTATATGTTTTTATCGTCTTTAAACATAGGTGAAAGTATTGTCTACAAGTATCTAAATATATGTTTTTATCATCTTTAAACATAGATGAAATTATCGTCTACAAGTATCTAAATATATGTTTTTATAGTCTCTAAACATAGATGAAATTATTGTCTACAAGTATCTAAATAAATGTTTCTACTCAGATGAAAGTATTGTCTACAAGTATCTAAATATAAACCAGCGGGCAAAAGAAAGTATAGGTCCCCTTTCAGTATTACTAAAAGACAAACGAAAGACGATATCTTGGTGAAGTGAAGGTGATTTTATCCAGTCATCAAAAGACAATAATCAACACAAAGAAACACCATTGGATTGTTTCAACATCAGTCATAACTTTGAATGAAACGTACCGGGGACAGATTTTGATGAATGCATTTTTACTCTATAGTCAGTTTGTACCACTGTACACGACCATGAAGCTCTACCATTGTTAATAACGCGTGTGACCTCCTGCCACGTCAATACAGGCCCGGACACGTCTCCTCATCGACGTGGTCAAACGTCGAATGACGTCAGCAGGTATGCGGTTCCATTCCTCTCTGAGCGCACGTCCCAGTTCTTGACGGTCATGTGGAATGGGTATGCGGTCCCTGATTTGCCTGTTCAAGTGATCCCATAAGTGTTCAATGGGATTCATATCCGGAGAACAGACAGGCCACGGCAGAACATGAACGTTGTTTTGCTGCAAGACGTTGATTGTTGCTCTTGCTGTGTGGGGCCTCGCGTTATCATGCTGGAATATGACACCCTGTGGCTGAGTTTGCAGGAAAGGCAAGACAGCTGGCTGCAGAACTTGTTGAATGTACTGATGTGCATTCAGATGTCCATTTATCAGCACCAATGGAGTTTTTACGTCACCACAGATACCGCCCCATACCATCACACCACCACCACCGTAAGGATGAACTTCTTGGATGCATGGACGTGCTAAACGTTCACCACGACGTCGGTACACACGCTGTCTGCCATCATTACGGTACAGGCCGAAGCGGCTTTCGTCTGTGAATAGGACTCGTCGCCAATTCCGTACTTGCCACCTGTAAACTTGTCGTGCCCACTGCAGTCGATTACGCCGATGTTGAGGGGTCAAGGCCATGCCACGGAAGGGCCGGTATGCCCGAATTCCCGCTGCACGCAATCTTCTCGACACTGTACGTCGACTGATACCATGACCCAGTGCCGTTTTCGCTGTTGCCGTTGCTGTCACAAAACGGTTGCGCAGGTGAATCGTCCGAATGTGGCGGTCTTCTTGCGGCGTTGTGACACGTGGTTTTCCACTCCGGGGTCTGTCTTGGGTCCGACAAGTCTGCCTGTACCGTTGTAAAAGCCTGGACACTGTCAATGGTGTGCAGCGGAACGTTCTGGCAATAAGAGCTTGGGTAGCTCCCATTTCAGCCATTCCAATGGCTCTCTCTCTTTCTTCGTGGGTCAATCGTGGCATTCCTGTTGCGTGTTTTCACTTGCTGTGATACTGCAGCATTCGGCAACCCCATTTAAACCCCATTTCTGCGCGTGCATTTCATGGAATTGAACTTAACCACGATTCACACTTTTTCTGCGTTTTAGACCTCCAGCACCACAAGATGCGTTTCTTTGATATGTACAATACTTTTGGAACGTATGCAGTCATGTCTAGAACAATTCACATTTGGTTTTCTCAAAAACGCTCACTTCTTAAGAATTTGAAAAACCTATCCTTTATTTTGCCCGATGGTTTATGTTTTCTACTCAGATGAAAGTATTGTCTACAAGTATCTAAAATATATGTTTTCTACTCAGATGAAAGTATCGTCTACAAGTATCTAAATATATGTTTTCTACTCAGATGAAAGTATCGTCTACAAGTATCTAAATATATGTTTTCTACTCAGATTAAAGTATCGTCTACAAGTATCTAAATATATGTTTTCTACTCAGATGAAAGTATCGTCTACAAGTATCTAAATATATGTTTTCTACTCAGATGAAAGTATCGTTCTAAAAGTATCTAAATATATGTTTTCTACTCAGATGAAAGTATAGTCTACAAGTATCTAAATATGTTTTCTACTCAGATGAAAGTATCGTCTACAAGTATCTAAATATATGTTTTCTACTCAGATGAAAGTATCGTCTACAAGTATCTAAATATATGTTTTCTACTCAGATGAAAGTATCGTCTACAAGTATCTAAATATATGTTTTCTACTCAGATGAAAGTATTGTCTACAAGTATCTAACTAAATGTATATGTTTATATCGTCTTTAAACATAGGTGGTAGTATTGTCTACAAGTATCTAAATATGTGTTTATATCGTCTTTAAACATAGATGAAAGTATTGTCTACAAGTATCTAAATATATGTTTTTATCGTCTTTAAACATAGATTAAAGTATCGTCTACAAGTATCTAAATATATGTTTTCTACTCAGATGAAAGTATAGTCTACAAGTATCTAAATATGTTTTCTACTCAGATGAAAGTATCGTCTACAAGTATCTAAATATATGTTTTCTACTCAGATGAAAGTATCGTCTACAAGTATCTAAATATATGTTTTCTACTCAGATTAAAGTATCGTCTACAAGTATCTAAATATATGTTTTCTACTCAGATGAAAGTATCGTCTACAAGTATCTAAATATATGTTTTCTACTCAGATGAAAGTATCGTCTACAAGTATCTAAATATATGTTTTCTACTCAGATGAAAGTATAGTCTAAAAGTATCTAAATAAATGTTTTTATCGTCTTTAAACATAGATGAAAGTATTGTCTACAAGTATCTAACTATATGTTTTAACGTCTTTAAACATAGATGAAAGTATCGTCTGCAAGTATCTAAATATATGTTTTCTACTCAGATGACGTACGTAAATGTAAGGTTTTTATTTTTTACTCAGATGAAAGTATCGTCTGTTCCTACGTAAATGTAAGTTTATATTTTCTACTTAGATGAAAGTATCGTTTGTTAGAGATGGACCAGCAGGATGTCCTCTTCATGGCACAACACCAGGTGTTCATGGGATGTATTGACACAGTTACTATAGAGATCTAACGACAGCAGGTGTTCGCGAGATAGAATCATCACTTTGCCTCCAGCACAAAACCTTTAGATGGTGGAAGGCCGTGCATCATAATGCCAATCGCTCGAATGTCAGTGTCACAAAGTATTGTATTTTTCGTGGACTATGCCACATGAAACATGAAGGTGGGTGCACTTGGATCTGTCATCACTTTCGCCACTGGTATGTATAGCACAAAGGGTGGCAATATAACAACGTGTGTTTGTCTCTTATAAACTGTAGTACCGACAATAATAAAATGTTTTCAATTGACAGGGAAGAAAATTTGTTTGTCATAAAAACCAATAACGTATATCATTTGACGTTGCTTAACAAGTTCCAAATAGAAGAAAAGACCAGTGGAAAATTCCTTTTAGACACAGACGCACAAGAAAATACCACTATGCAGCTCGGCACGGCAAATACGGATTAAACACTACAGATAAATGCCTTCCAGTACGATAGCGCTTGTGCAGAATTTCGGAACTAATTGTCGGTCCGGCAGCGACAGATATTTCACTATTAGTCGTTAAACAAGGAGAGGGAGCCTTGGAGGCTATCTTAACTTTCAGTTGTAGACTCTGGCAATGCTTTGGACTAATGCCCTTGGGTAAAGGTTGGAGCAGGAAGGGATTGGGACTCCCACACGCTGTGTGCTGTATGCGATTTCGTAGGGAAATAATGAGCCTCAGGTTAATGACATTTCGATTTATTGTTCTTTACAAGATGTCTTTTGTTGGTGAACAGGACTTGACACGTGCCAAGGTCAACGATTCTTACCATCAATACCTGGTCCTTTTAGAGAACAGATAGGAGTCACAAAATACAGGAGAGGGTGTGTTACTAAAACTTTACATCACATGGACGCATGCGACGTAAGTGTACCTACAGGTTGTTTGTTCATAGGATTAACGATTTACATCCCCTAAGCAGTATTCCGACAATATAGCCATAGGGCAGCCTGACGATCGCTCGACGAGAGAACAAATCGATTTCACCACCAATAATCACACTTCCTCATTACAAGAGCGACGGTGTCAGGGACATTGTTACAGCGCAATATATGATAAACTCAAGCGCTGTGGGTAAAGGAAAGTGCATGATAAGTTAAACTAGCCACAGTTACTGGGTGTAACTGTATTGTTGAACATATATTAAGTCGACGATTGTCAAAACAGTATCAACATCAGATATATGAATCAAAGACTCACGATAAAAGTCAGTGATGCTTAGACACAAACTGGCAAAAACCTTCGTATCAATGCACCGTTTTGACAAATAAAATACTCGTATAAGACAAAATATTATGGATGTCAACGTCTTTGTATTGTCTACACAACGTTTCTGGGCTTTTCCTTGCCCCTTCGTCATTTACCTGACGAGTGGGCAAGGAAAGTCCCAGAAACGTGTATACAATATAGAAAGAAGTTGACATCCATAATATTTTGTTTTAAACTTGAATACCAACTTCTATATGCCTCTCAAGAACCTAATAAAACACTCGTTACGTTCGCACAGTTATGTACATGGATATAAAATCTGAAAAGAAATGTTCTCTTAGACGAAAACGACATAGCCCCCCTCTTTATCGGAACCTCATAGCAGTGAAAAGTTCGAACTATATCAAATATAGCTTACCAACTTGAGCGCACGTCGCAGTCCTGTTCGCATTTGTAAATGTGCCACATCTACTATTTCAGTGCATTATAAATAGAGATTGTTATTATTGTAAAAAGATATGCCACGTGGTTATATTTACCTTCTGTACACGTGGGTGTGTGAAAAGCAAGAAACGTCATGCTCGCTCCGCAGATATCTTAGAAGAACTTGAGCATAACCGTTTTAGTAAATATTGGTAACGTAGAACCTCAATCATTTGGAATCCAGTCTTCACAAACAATATATCCACAAATCAGGGAATTTAATTGTACATATCCTGTCCAGCATCCTTGATGCGCTTAAAATATGTGTGGAATTCCTTGCTTTCATCATGAGTATCATTATTAGTGGTATGTTTTACAGATTAAGATTAAAATGCAGCAGAGAGGGTTCGGTACAGATTATTATTATTATCATTATTATGACCATTAGGAGTATTGCAGGTATTGGTTGTTTCAGTGACTAGAGACTACTATGTTCTATTTGTAGGAGACCAATTTGTGATAACGATGTTCATTGAATTCATGTAATGACTGTTTCACATGCCAAAGGGGAACAATAAGAATTCTTCAAATGTCAAGTACGTGTACCGCATCAAGTTTATTTGTATCAACAATTGATTGCCATGTCATGGAAAACAACTCTTTTTCAACAATGGTTTTGCAGATATCTATTGCTTCTTTTGATGGTTTGTTTGCATGTTGTTTAACGCCGCACTCGCAACAATCGAGTCTGCACTAGAGAATCCACGGACTGACATCATGAACATCGATCTACACAATCAGGATAAGATTACATGTGTCAACCAAGTCAACAAGCCTGACTACAGTAATCGCCTCTTACGACAAGCATGGGTTCCTGGAGACCAATTCTAACCAGGATCATCGCGGGTAGACTCATTTGGTAATTCTTACATAACAACCACCATTTCCTTAATTATTGACGTCCGTGGCTTCCCGCCCCACTAAGCAATATTCCGACCTGTAAGTAACAGGGAGGTAGGAACGGTTTTCAGAGAGGGGGTGCTAATTTATGAAAAGTATTGAAAATCAAAATGAAATTGTAGTTATGGTAAGGTAGATATGGTTTCGTCTTGGAAAAAAAGGAGAGGGGGCGGGGCTTACACCCACCCCCACCCCCGTTCCTACGCCCCTGAGTAATCATGTCTAGTGTGTATGATGAACAGCATCAAATATCGTAAGGATACGATGACATGCAGTTGCAAAGTCAACAGGCCATCGATCAGTCACCCGTTACGAGGAGTCTGGGGACATTCTTACCTTGGACAGCTACCATGAGTGAGTGAAATTAATTTAATGCCGCTTTTAGCAATATTCCAGCAATATCACGGCGGGGGACACCAGAAATGGGCTTCACACATTGTAGCCATGTGGGGAATCGCAACCATGCCTTCGGCTTGGCGAGCGAACGCTTTAACCACAAGGCTATCCCACCGCCCCGACCCCCACCATGATATTAATTACAGTCTGGTGACGACTGACAGCTTGGTATGTTTAGTTCCGAAAATAGCAGCGATTAAACCTTTTGCATAGCAGCAGGAAGTATCTGCTGAAACATAAATGTTGTGGGTATGATAACTTGCTAGGGATTGTTCTTAAGGAATATAGAGTGCAACTGGCTGTTATTTTTCAAAAAGCTATTTCAGATATAAATTAATTCTCATAGTGTTCCCATTCTTTGGAAAACCTCTAAAATTATTCCATTGCCAAAAAGGAAAAATCCCTCTGTTAATAATGACTTCAGACCAGTGGCCCTAACCTCTATTGCCATGAAATGTTTGGAACGTATTGTTAAGATCTCATTGTTGAAAGGAGTCAGCCATGTTCTTGACCCTTTACAATTTGCATACAGAACAAGGCGTGGGGTAGATGATGCAACAATCACTCTGTTAAACAATGTCTATAAGCATTTAGAAAGCTATGGTACTTATGTGAGAATAATGTTTGTTGATTTTTCATCTGCCTTTAATACTATTCAACCTCATTTGTTAATTGAGAAACTTTTCAAAACGAATGTTAATTCTAACATCATTAAATGGATTAATTCATTTCTAGTTAACAGACAACAATTTGTACAGGTTAATAATGTGAAATCATCAATTATAAACACATCAACTGGCGCTCCACAAGGTTGCGTTATTTCACCAATTTTGTTTATATTGTACACCAATGACTGTGTAACCAACACAGAAATATGTTTTACAGTCAAATTCGCGGATGATGCTGCATTGGTAGGCCTTATTAGGGAATCAGAACTTAGTTACAGAGCAAATTTCAAAAAAGGCAAACAAAATTTTAAGTGATCCTACTCACATACTCTTTTCTGAATATTCATCATTACCTTCTGGACGCAGGCTGCGTATGCCGACTTTTAGAACAGGGTTCGCCACTCATTTGTTCCAGCTAGTGTTAGATGCATTAACAACAAATTCTGTGAATGACTTGTCTTTTTATTGTCAAAATTCTATTCAATATCTATGTTTGTGGACTAAATTGATGTATTTATATCCTTATTATTTCATGATTACCAATTGCAATGTTATGCATGACTGCTTTATGAATGAAAAACTGGAGAACGTACGATGCAAGACAAATTTCCCTTGGGACAATAACGAATTATCTTATCTATCTTAAAGCAGAGTCGATTGTATCGACTGTATTACAGGCATGGCTTTATGAGTCACTGTCACATTCTGATGATACCAAGTGTTCACTAAGAGGTAAGCGTATCCTGCTCCACCTGTGGCACCCGACACAAACATAGGCAAGGCTAGGCATTGTTCACCAGAAACAGCGGGAGCATCTGGTTATATGGGGAAACCATGCACGGGATTTACTTTGATATTTGGGTGTCAATATTCCCTAGGTAGTGTTCCTGAAGTGACAATGCTGTTTGGAAGAGCTTATTATTGTGCACAAAGTCATGGGTCGGGTAGCATATATTGGTTGAGATTCGAAAGGCGTGTAATCTATTTTCATTGATCTATTTTCATTTCAGTGATAGAATGGATCACATGAACCCTGAGTGTGAGTGAGTTTAGTGTTACGCCGTTTTAAGAAATATTCTAGCAATATCACAGCGGGGACAACAGAAATGGGTTTCACACATGGCACCCATGTGGGGAATCGAACCTGAGTCTTCAGCGTGTCGAGCCACCGCTTTAACCACTAGGCTACCCCACAGCCCCTGTACTATTAGGGACCGACAAGCCTCGGGTTCACGTGCAATATAAACTGCATTATAAACCCACTTCGTTGAAATATATCTTTATCGTGCTTTCAGGTCTTCAAGAAGCAAAACCATTTTGTTTTAAGTGCAAGTGTTCAGTTTTTATCAGACTCAGTACATACGTATGTGATATTCACTTCGCCTTACAGTGCGGAGGTCGCGCGTACCGTAAAACAGCACATATCACCAACATCTTTTCTTACTATTCATCATAAACACTAAAGTATTCTTAAAATGACCGTTATAGAGCAGGAATCGATTCACCTCCTTTGAGGCTGAGCCAAATGGGTTTACGATATCATGGATTGGGCCAATTTATAATGCTGAAAAACAATCATTCCCATTTATTCCTACCTGACAGTCTCCATAATATTCTTTCAATCTTATAAAACAATACATCCTGCAAAACCTCAACTCAACCACACATGAAAGATGAACTAGCAGCAAGAAAAGAATGTGGTTTTAAAATATTTATTGAGCGTAGGAGGAAGAAAGTCAAAATCACAAGTCGGCAGTATACGTTAAAAAACAAGTGTCACAGATAAGACTGATACTTATATTTTATCCACCACCATCTTTTACTTTGAAATGTCAGAAGAATGCCTTAACCAGTAAGTTATATATTAATATGCCACGCCCGAAGGGCTGAATCAAGTGTATTCAGCATTAATTAAGATGACCTTTCTTATCATTCTCAAAATAATGTGCCACTGTCCTACTGCTATTATTTGAACTTACGATCTAAGACTATGCCTAGTTTCGTGCTTATGTTAATTATGTGGATAAGGCGTGAACCATGTGTTTGGAGAGTATTTTAGAACCCGGGCCAACACTTTGTCTATCAGTAATCAAAGCCACAATACCCCGGTGTTTGCGCGAATGGTGGCAATGTCTCACATCATTGACTATAAGCTTACGTTCTGACACGTTCGCTTTTATACCAATATGACTATTACGTACCCTTTACTGTCAACGTTGACATACCAGATACATGCAGATATATCTGACTGTTTCTCAAATCATTTGACTCAACCACCGACAACTGAAACCTTCATCCGACTGTCATCGGACAATATCCATATTTTAAAATCATTGAGTAAATATCTTTCACTAGTCAGCCGTATAAGGAATAAATAAATATAACATTAATTAATAATAAACTATACTCAGCTTTACTCAGTATGTATTTACTTTTGTCAAATTATGTATTATGGGCCTTCGGCCTAAATTACCGAATAAACCTGTCAGTCAGTCAGTCTGTCTATATATGCAGAACGAATATATAAAAACTTGAGTTGATGCTTGAGTGAAAGTTTAAAGTACTATGTGTGTCTGATGTATCACAACTACTGATCGGGTGTTGTGTGATAAATGAAACTAGTGTTTTTGCGTCGTTCAATAGTATAATGAAGCTCCAGGCAAAGCTTGACAACTGCGTTCTGATCGCAGGGAAGCTTAAGTTAATGTTATGCATTTCGTCCTGATTAACACATATTTCCTTTAATGTGCATTACTATACAAAAGTCATTCGACTTCTGGTCTGTTCAGATCACTTATGTTTCCTAAATTGTACACGATATATATACGAATCCCTTATTTCATTTCTGTTACTGAGATTCATTTCGCTATCAGAATGCGACCAACTGAATTCAGGAAAATACATCCCAGTTCTGCTTTGTATTTAAGAACATCATAAATACATTGCATGTCCAATAAACACAAATGCAATTTACCCACGATATTCCGGAAATAGCCCTCATTGGAGGATGATTTAAGTAATGTTTGTGCGGATTAAATGAACATACCATTCGGATTGTTGTCACCAACCAGCAGGCTGAGCAAGCCAAATAATATTCAACCTAGTGTTTCAGTCTCACATGTTTCTATTGAGTACGATTCTGCAAATACAATAATCCGTATGATAAACTTAAACCAATTCTCTTTAACTTCCTTTATCATATTTAGTCACTACTTTTATCGTATTTAGTCACTGCCTTTATCGTTATCGTATTTAGTCACTGATCACGGATATCACAATCGAAGACCTGAAAGATATAGATTTGTCGTACTTTGTGGGCGTGTTTTTAAAATCTATATATCTACTTGATACGTGAGAGTATCATAAGCTAAACATACATTTGAATTCATCTTACACTGTTGACATTTATATGCGTGACATTGTTATCGCTTTTTAAAGAATACATTTCAAATATTCTAAACTCTTTCAAAAATTGTTTTCTTTGTATGTTGATTATCACTGAGTTTTTCTTACAAATCAGTTCTCTTCCTGCACAAGCTGTACAATATGAATGGTGGAAATGTCAAGAATACACTGGTTTTTATCGAGCACATTTTCTATTTCGCGACAGTGCAAATGAAATGTGTACCCTCAAAATATCGTCACCAAGATCACGATTAGGATAAACGCGCACTTAAACATGAAACTAGACATCAGATCAGATAGGATGTGATCGATCCATCTGAAGGAGGGCAGTCCTCTAACTCTATCACTATCATGGCCGACAATCACATCTTGATCCGGTTGCTTGAAGTACATCGGATATATTTTCACATCGATGTGTATCCTGAGGCGCCCACTATTCTTGATAATCTTGAGTTCGAAACCCAGATTCATACTGGTCGTGGGGCGGTGGGGTAACCTAGAGTAAAACTAAACTCACTCACCCACCGGGGCGGTGGGGTAGCCTAATGGCTAAGGCGTTCGCTCATCACGCCGACGACCCGGGTTCGATTCCCCACATGGGTACAATGTGTGAAGCCCATTTCTGGTGTCCCCCGCCGTGATATTGCTGGAATATTGCTAAAAGCGGCGTAAAACCAAACGCACTCACTCACTCACACTAATACTGGTCGTGGTGATTGGTTTGTCAGCACCAATGTGGGTTTCCTAAAGTAGTAAACTTGTGTAAAGTCCTGCAGCTCGTACAGACACATTGTACATAGATTATTGTTCAAAGCATGGTAAACCACTCCCGCACACGGGCGCCAGCCTACACAATACTCCGTCACCTGTATCCAAATAATGGTATAAGAGTCCTTGTGGAAAGTTTTTTATCATATTTCATACAATTGAGATTGCATTGATATGGTAAACTGTGTGTACAAATAATACTTTATGGTGAAATAATTAATTCACATTCATTAATTTACATGTTTTGGGACAGTTTCTAGTAAGCAGTATAACACTGGTTTCAGTATGAACATCATCCAACATTCACAAACGCAAAGACTCACAAGAATCGTACGAAGCTCCCATATAAAACTAAACTATCATATTTAAATGATGAACTTAAATGACGCTATGGGACCAGATCTCGAGTATTGCTTGTCGCAACATGCTGCCGACTGACACGAAGATTACACTGGGATATTGTCAGTCAGATCATTTATATGTGTGTCCATGCATTCTTATTCTGGGCTATTCATGTTACATTGAAAAGATTACATTCTCAAAAGGACGTAATTGCACACAAGCATGTACGATCACACACACGAACATAAACGTACACACGTATAGACATCAAACAACACTGAAGAGCTGCTCCGTTTCTTGTTTCATTTGCATCATCAGAGAGAATGAGGTTACACTGATTATGGCATCATAGGATAGTTACTTTTATTAAGACACATCAACAACGAGAGGCGGCACATGTGGACTGTGCAACAAAACTGTGCAAAACTGAAAGATATAGAAGGAATAAACGTTGACTTTCTTTTCCCGAGCACATGTATCGAGATGTACACTAAAGGCATACAAAGGAGTTCCGATTGAAGCTCGCGAATATTCCCTTGTCCAGTATGTTCACCTCGTATTTACATATGTGGCGTTTCTGGCAGAACGAATTAGATCGAACATGGAAAGATCCGTTTGTTTCTAATTGTTGCTGAGCATCCGTCCATGATATGTTGAACTTTGCCCCTGTTGCCTCGGTTGAAATTTATATTCCCAATCCTCCCAAGTTTTAGTACTTGAATAAAAATCTGACCTTTCCTGGTTTTTAATGTTAACAGAATTAAAACGTGTTTTGTTTCTCTCGGCTTGTACTAAAACACTACAACTTGTCTCTAATTTGTGGATTATAATTTTATTTCGTGGGCGATGTGGATATGATTCATTGTCTTTATCGTTCTTCCAGGTGACTGTTATTAAGTCTTGAGTCGCTTTGCACTGGTTTTGATATTCCATCTTCGATAAGCGATATGTGGTATCCCTCCATCAGTTAGTACGCCTTTAATTGACAAACCTCAGATTACGGTTCCTAACTAGACACAATAGCACATACTAGTCTTCATAACTCTGAAGGTAAACTTCTTTCTGGTGTCGTTGGGATGACAGGAGGCAAACGTGTGGTACTGATTTGTGTCTGCGTTTTTCTGGAATATGTCAATATCCACTTCGGTGCCAATTTTCATAATGTCAATGTCAAGAAATGGGATCTTTGTTGGATCCCTTTCCGTAGTAAATGCTTTTAGTTTTGTCTAAACGTATTTGAAGGAAATACTGTAGGGTTCGTCCAAGGACACTCAACACTCCATAACTTAATTGGCATTATTGTAAAACTTCTTTGTAACCATGACAATAGTCATTAACGAAATGACACAGATGTCGTGTGAAAACATCCCCAGCAAACATAACCCAGTAGTAAGCGTGTTTGTAGTGATATAGTTGACGTGCATGACCATATTGTAGGCATTGAGAAGCAGGGAAAGTATTGGTTGAAAAGTATCGGGATTGAATACATATTCATACTAACAGATTCATACTACGATAAATTCGAACTAAAAGCACAAGATCTATTTGTCTCTGGGATCAGTTACAAGGGGTTTATGCACACAAGGACTGGTAGAAAAACTAAAGTTGTACCTACCTATGCGACTTGGATACCGAGAGAAACCATTTTAGCAGAACATAACCTGTGACATGTACTTGGCAAAATAAGCGGAGACATGTAAAAGTCTTGAAAATATGTCTCGATGATTGCTTTATGCAATTTAACGGAATGGAACTGAACCTTCCTAGATATCCTTGATTCTTTACATCTATACATTACATTCAACATGTTAACACTCCTCGGTTTTCATGACGTAACAGTCACAGGTGCATCGGATGGAACAGTATAGACGAACCCACAATGTATATTGCAAAGACATGGGCAGGCATCACTTCTTTCACTTTTATTCATGCGACCCTTTCTAAGAGTAATTTTACATATTGGCAGGCTAGATGAGCGGGCACTATTGTTTTTAGTGATAGTATGTAGTTCTCATAACAAAGAAAATATATATGTTATTGCAAATATATCCCGAACACATAAATTGAGGCAGCGTTATGAAAGATTCCTTGTTATGTAATAGCCACTGACGACAAAAACATGTAAACGTCGACATTTGATCCTAACCATTACCGTGCTGCCATACAACAAACCGTATCCATTTATACCGAAGCGAAACAAATCGGAAAACTGTATATTGTGAGTAATATAGTAGACAGTCGTATACAGCCGTAGACAAGCTGGACAGTGAGACAACTGTTGGACAGTTTGCTGTTTCAAGAAAATGCTTCATGCTGCGTGACGTGTGAAAACATTACTGAAGGACCATCTATATAACACTTTCTTTGATGGACACTCATTTTAAATGTTGTACATGTTATTTTGCATGACAAGTACTTGGGAAAACCGGAACTTATGCTTCAACTGCACATGAATTTGCACCGATTACACATCGGTCAGCCCCTACAGATGCACTCTACTTTTAGGTGGAAAATGAAGAAACGGAAGATCCACATTTCCCCCAATGTAAAACCTAAATTTTGTCAACGAGAAGCTGTTAAAAAATGATAAAACCAACTGTAAAAGACTGTTTTCCCCGAACTTATATTATAAGATATGAAGCGTCATGTTTCTCTCTTGTTCTCTTGGTATTTATCATTCGCCTGTGCTGCTATGACTCATATATAAAGATTATTTTACTCCAGGTTTCTATCTTTGTATTTACACTGCCTGAGAGCTGAATATTATCACTTTACATAGTTTTGTGTTCTTCACACGAATCTTATGTGCTAGGTCATACATTCCCTTGACTATCAAAACCCCCGAAACGTAATTTTCTGCATAGGTAATTGTAGAAAAAGAATGCTGTTCGTAAATAAATAAATAAATTCTATGATGAAAAAAACCCATACTTTTTTGTGACGTCAAGAGATTTGGAAGAGCAAATAATTTTTTCAATACGACCATTTTCAACAGTATAGGACAATGTCATCGTCCTGCAATATAGCCCAGATACCTTACAGAAGCCATGGGAGCCCCCCATATTGGTGACAAGAGACAAGGACTCTAGTCTAAGCTAGTTACAATATTGAAGACAGAAGTAAAATCTCAAGCACGGATTTAAGATTGTAAGTTGTGATTGGTGTGAATAGACGGAAACCCAATTTGTAGAAGCATTAATTTCTGAAACTTGAAACTGAAAATTATTGACTTTGTAATAGTTTTCAACGGGGTGTGTCTAAATATAAGACATTCGATCATTTACTTATGAATTTGAAACTGATAAAGTACTATAATATTACCAGGTACTATTTTTATTCTATGAAGAAAGCACCACCACACGGGGATATAACATCACACTCCCTGGCTGTTTAGCATTCCAGCATCCTCAGACTCATCTTGTTTGCTAATGATGTTTATAACGAGCTGCTATACTGTTTCCGAATGTGTCAAGTGATATTCCTGTTTCAGCACGCAATTGGTCTCTTTGTTGCTATTTTTCCTTCCGAGAAACTAAATCTTCACGAAATCGTTGCCATATGTCCATACTGACTTGGTACTTAGAAAGATTGCTGACTGGTTATGTTTGATACAAAGAAAACGTCATAAGTGAGAAGCCATGCAACATAAATATTTCTGGCAGTAGACATCGTGCGTGGAAGGATATATCATGATTTCAGTATCCGAGGCCGATCACAGCTTCCTAGTTAGTGACGGAGGATGTGTGTGACAAAAGATATTAACACAATAAATCAGCTAGGATACTGACGTTAAAACACTGTTTCTTTTCATGCGACAAAGGATACGCCTAAGTTATTCATGTACAGGGTTCTTCTTCAGCTATTGTACTTCACAAATGAGTATATGTACAAGGAGTCCATGACAAAAAGGCTTGTATTAAGTCAATTATCCGTTAAGTTTCAGCTTGAAGGAAATCTCTACAATTTTTTATGCTATGCAAAAACGGTTTTAGCATAATCACATTTCCTCGCAAAACCTGAGCATTTTACGTTAAGAAAGTTTAGTACCCACTGGAGCATTAAATTGTAAGTACTAAGTAGGTGGAAATGTAAAAGGTTTTACAGATGGAATAGTAGATCTAATCCTACTTAATTATGTTGCAAGTATTGTATATCATAGGCGTGTCACCAGTCAGGTGAGGCCAGATTGCAATGTCCAGCTGAGTCAATGAAACAATACGCTTCATTTGAAATCATGTATAACAATAATTATCATTTGCTTACACTCTCGCGTTTCACCAGATGGAACGTGATACGTTTGTTCCTTGTTCGGGACTGAAATACTGTTCTATATGCCCGGCACATGTCCATTGTTTAATGATTACCGTTTCTCAAACAAAACGTTACAGGTATTTATATATGGCTTAATAAAACAATTAATTCTGGATCTGTTGATACCATGTCTTTTCAGGGATAGAAGCACATTAAATGTTTAAAACGGCTTACTTTCTGTTTGAGTTTTATCATCCAGGTGTCAATTTGCAAGGGAGCACAATATGCTTTGGTGAGTCTGTCTCAGTGTTTCAAATGAGCCAGAGGCAGTGTATGAGCCACTCCTCTACGCTGCGGACCTGTGCTTGTTTGGGGCAATGCAATCCCCGCTCGTTCTCTAAATGAAGTGATAATCTGAACCACTTGTTTCCAGTACATACGCCATGACAGCCATCATGTCAGGTTACCAGGTAATTATCATGTTCCAGAAATCTATTTTGATGGACTTGCAGCCTCAACCAGATTACATTTTGTTAACAAAGTTATCTTGAATGTATGATATAATATAGATCAGTGGCACTATTCGTTCTTTTTAGTAATATTCCAATACTATACGGCCGGCAGGTGACAAGAAACGACCTCATACAATGTACACATGTGAAGAATCCAACCTGCTTCTTAGGCGCGAAGAGTCTGCGTGTCAGCCACCAGGCTTCCACTCTGTGTTGATGTCACGCCATACATTTTAAGCATTTTTATTTTTCAATAAATGACAAACGGCATTAGTCAGCACATATATGGGCCCGTGGTGCTTTCATGATGACTTAACTCTTAGTTCAGGCTAACCAGAAAATACATCTGCTACAGACAGTTATCCTTTTCTTCATGAAATTCATAACAACAAATTTAAGTATTCTCAAAAGAAATGCGTGTTCGTGAAAGAAAGGTTATAACATCATGTCAAATGATTTTCGTAGCCGTGATATATCCAACACTTAATACTTATGTCCCAGAAAGACGCCTTCGGGGTTCGAGTAAGTTGCGTCCATGAGAACCATGAAGAATACACGCGTACGCCCAACGGACAAAATAACGTTGCGGAAGGTGAAACCTTTGCGTCAATCTGAACAGTCATCAATATCGTCCATTTAGAAAGTTATAATGTATTGTGTACAAAAGTGCATCACTCGTGTATAATATAGGTCTAGTTAACCTGAAGTGAGCGGACACGTAGGGAGATCAAAGGACATGGTGACAGTTGTTGCTGCAGCTACGGGTAACGGAACACAGGTATCTTTATCACATACAGTAAATACATACCAACTGTGTATCATGTAGCAGACAAGTGTCACATTAACTCTTATCAAAAACAGGACGAATCAGGCGGTATGTTTCTTTTCGTCTACCATTACATATTTTCAGAATACACGGTGTTACACGTGTCCTGCTTGTTGCGGAGGCCGCAGAAACCAAGTAGGTTGTGTTCTTAGTGTGAGCACGAAGGGCTGTACTATTATCCGTTTAATGGTTTAAGGCATCATTCCAGTTGTACAAATCACCTTTGTAAAATAATGAATCCTTCAGCAGTAAAGATTAGTCTTATACATTATCTGTATGGAAGAATACCATACATCCTGACTTTAACAGATTGTTGTCGTACATACACGCCATTTAATATCGTCATATAATTATCATTTCGGAAGCTTCGGAAGCAAATATGAATTCCCAAATGGCCCTTTGAGACCAGTTTGTTCTTATAGACAAGAATTAGGGTAAATCACGCCATGTTTTCAAGCAGAGAACGGATGCAACTGAATCAATTCAGTGGACTTCAGTAGAAATACAGCTATTGTCTGGTGAATAGTTGATCGTTGATGTTGTTATACAATGGAACCATATCGATAAACGAATGACATGTAACATGGGAGTTAGAAGTACATCAATGCATACTGATTGAGTGGGTGTATAAAAGATTTAATATCCACCATGCATTTAATTAAGTGAAAGTACTATACTTTGATGGAAATACAATCAAAGAACACTGTCCTGTCATCTGTGTTTGATTAAATTTCTTATATACTTCAAAGTTTTGAATACTTAATATAATGTATATACGAATGACAGTTTTATGACAAACACAAACGTTTACAAGTTGTAGTAAATAAGCATTCGAAATAACTTACTTATACTTTAATGCTAACAAAATATATTACAAATCAATATTATATTAGACAAGACTGTCGGAACCAAATTGGACATTACGATTATCCCAATAAAATACCCCATGCTTTCAATATTTCTTCATACGAACATAAAATGTATATAGATAATCCGAAAAATAATTTTGAATTACATGCATGATCACACATATCAGGTGAAACAGAAGTTAACTTGCACATAGCTCCAATTATTTTGACATAGATCGGATGTTACGGGTTGTGTTGTGGATCTGCAATGCCTACTAATCCCATTATTTGTATGCAATGTTGTATGCACGTCTTACCTGAGAGATGAGCGCGTCTTGTTCTCTCCGTGGTGTTCAACTTCTGCCTACTCTCTCGGGGATAGCACCACAAACTTGCTAACTTCATATTTACAGGTAACCGGCGGCATGGCCCGTCCACATGTCCGTCCGTCCGTCAGACCAGAAGTGTTTCTCTCCGGCCAATGATTATAAACCAGGATTGATGTTACTGGATTATAACAACCCTGTCTCAGCTCGGCGTTCCGGTCACTGGCTCTTCCATTCAAGTGGTGACAAGTTGGATGTCAAGATTTGTAAAGCACCGACAATGGGCAGGACAACTACGTCACAATCTCTCCCGGTCACTGATGGTGGAGAAATAGGTTCACCCCGCCCTGAGGTGTAATCTCACGTACTGAACAAAGTCATCATGTAAGCTCTATACTAACTACTTTACAACAAATTTACATTCGTAATACATTCATAGGTGACTTTATGTCCTGACCGATTTATTAACATCTACGGTTCCATGAGCGAGTTGATCTGACAATGGATGATCGGTGCTGTTTATCGCTTGAAGCAGGTTCAGCCTGCCGCCGCCCACCCACTACCAACCTCGCCACAGACAGGCTAGTACACACAAAAACGCGCATATATTGCCAATAATTGGCATCGTCTGTAACAAGTCACGTTATTGAACGATTGCTACTTAGCGAACTTGTTGCTGCATGGGCAGTGGGTACCTCCAGTCACGTGACTTCATTCATGACGCCATATTTTATTGTCAACACTGTTTGGGAATGCAGTAACGGGCCCAGCACACACTCGATGATTGAAGTCTATCTGTTGGGATGGAAATAAACTACTCGGGCTTTGGCTCAGTCTGTCGTCAGTCTAACGGCTGTTAGTCGTGGGCGGGAAGGAACAAGACAAGCCCGCATGCCGACGCTCAGGGAGTATTTGGGAGGAGCCAGTCGATCAGACAGGGAGGGGCAGAGCGCCAATTTGAGAGGAGGGTTGACATGTAATAACCTACTGCATTGTTGTCATAGAAAATATCACACACTTCAGCGACGACTGCCGCCTTCTAACTTTGTAATTAACTTTGTTTTCAGCCGTTGCTATGGAGTTCTTCTTTGTCCTGTGATCGGCATGGTATTAAGACAAACGTAAGTAGGCGAGGGCGTTTTGTCGGAGTTTCAATAATGTCAAAGATGAGACAAAAGAACATGTACTGTCGTTCCATGTGAAGATTCAAGATTTGGTTTGTCAACAAAGTGAAGAAATGAAGTATCTTCCTTTTCAAATCTGGCTAGGTCAATTACGGAACCATTGAAAAATCCATCTCTATCAACCGCCCCATTTGCTCTCGAATAAAAAGTACGTAAACATAACTATATATGTATGCCGAAGGATTATATACAAATTTACATATATACTTATATCTATATATGTGAGCAAGGACTACACACACACACACAGACATGTGTGTATATATGTATTTTATGTATATAATCCCTTTATTTTCACTATGACCGATGAGAAAGTATTCAATACATATATACACATATATAATCTCTCTCTCTCTCTCTCTCTCTCTCTCTCTCTCTCTCTCTCTCTCTCTCTCTCTCTCTCTCTCTCTCTCTTCTCTTCTCTTCTCTCTCTCTATCTATGTGTCTATATTTCTGTCACTTGGTGGCAACTATGATGATGATTGTTGCTATGATGGTGTATTAAATACATTAAGGCAGTACTCCACAGGGTTGCCAGTCTGGGCTAAGGTGTATTCTGCTAATATAACCGGAATAGCCAGGTCAGTTGCGTGACTGGTGTACGCAATTTGAGTAAAAACAATACGCAGATCGATCGAACCAATCAGTGTATTTTGTCCTTATAATCTCCACGGTTATCAATGGATGAACGTGCGTCAGCTATAGTATCGATTTCCATTGTCTTCAGAATACTAATAACCTCTCGACATAGATCTTACACATTCAACGTCAGCCTGCCAGTACATTACGTACAGAAACGGTTGGCATTACCTATGGATCTTCTCTTCAGGATCACATTAATCTCTGTGTCTTTGACTCTAATGATTAATGATATGAGGCTCTGTTTGATAACCATTATTGAAATCGTAAAAGACATTTGTTAAGGGTGGTGAAGTTACAAATTATAACCATCAGGAGAGAGACACGATTTAAGTACATATAAGTATTTGCTTATATATGACTTGGGGTAGATGATCTGGGATGGCGTGCTCTCGTGTCTGGTGTGATGCAACAACCATCTGAACATAGGGGGATGTCTTAAACACACTCGAACAGCATTCTTGAAAAATATCATTCTTCCTTATTAGACCATTGTCATAATGCTGAAATTTGTTCTCAATGAACATATCCGTTTTTAACTGACTGTGAAAATACAGTCATATTTTGGAATGATCACATTAATCTTAAATATGAAACAGGATAACAGCGGGGTGTTGCGTTGTATTGGCTTTCTAACAGCGAAATGTACCTAACAGATTTCTAGATTTTCCGTTATTTCTGGATCGAGACATACAGTGTCAATGCAATCGAAGGGGCATAGGATCCACTGAAAAAGAGTTTCTTCTATTTGCGACAACCGCGATATAGCTGGAATGTTGCTAAGTGCGGCGTAAAACTAAACTCACTCACTCTTTGCGACATGTACTACACGATTAAATGCACTTCATTACAAAAAGTCGCCATATGGTGACATTTTGCAATATGTCCCAGGTTCGGACTTGTTTTGGATATTGTAGTAGACTGTTTCCAAATGTGCCTAATTATATAAGTGATGTATTACGTGCGCCAATTTCTAACCGTCAAGCTAGCAACGATTCATATCTCTTGCGTTGTTGTTGACAAGCGAATCAACTTGATATACACCATTATGCAGTTCATTTGGCACACTCATCCCAGAATAATTCTATTGTCAAATCGCCCTTCCATTTACTGTATTGATGAATTGATCTGTAGGTTTGGGCGCGTTGTTAGAATCTGTAATTTGATTTTCCGTCCGAAAGAGTAGCCACCTACAGGGTGGGGTAGTTTGTTTTACGTTGACATCTTCATGGCCTCAGTGACCAATTAGCCACAATTACCTAGCGAAGTGTTCAATTATCTGACCAATTTAGCAACAACAGAAGCATCGCAACAGCAGTAATTGATAGTATTTGAAGGGCTGTCATATGCCCCCGTTTGTTATAACGTGTTATCACGTTGCATGGTAGTCTTATGTCAGGGGCTCCGATGTTTCTGTCAGGTTAAGATCGAACTGTCATAATAGGTCTCTCACGAAGACATTGTGAGAATTCGATTGAACACTTGGGCAACAAAAGTTTCCTGCTTCTGATTTGAAAAGCATAATCCGAAATAGGGCCGAGGAGAACTTCGTCTTAATCTTTACCTCATAAGCTAGAGTCCCACTTAGAAAGAGTCATTGTCAAACACCCATGATCAATACGTTCATAACAAAACTCAGCCCAAAATAGACTGTTTTCAACTGGGAATGGTGGAATTCTTAAACGCCCATCCAATAAGCAGTGATTGACTCCTAGCCTAAGTTTGACTCTTGGACTTAATCACCCTGTCTTTGATACACAGCGGAACGTGCAGCGGGTTAATTTGCCTGTTATCACCTCCAAGCCACCCCCTTTGCATACGGTCTCACTGACGGCGTCTGATCCAGCGGTGCGAAATAAGACACACACCGAACTCTTCGGGACACGCGGTCGCCCAGCCATCGCTTTGTAGCGGGCGTCCGTGACGTCATCCCACCCCCGCACCGCATCAGCTACAATCGATAGCGAAGAGAGAGGGAGAGAGTCGATATCAAGACTGTATGAGGGATAGAGATTAAACACTCCAATAAGCTGATAAGATGGGAACAACTGGCGGTCACTGTCAGACCGACTGTCAAAGCAAGCAGACCTGTCCGGCTAAAGTCAAGGATGAAGACATCCATTTGGCACCAAATAACGAGGGTCGATACGACGATCAAAGGGCTCTAACCAAGAGCATATGAGAGATGAAGAGAGCATGAGGCAGAGGCTGCAGCTGACATGTCGTTATAACAGTAAAAATAGGCGTTTTCCTTCTAGTCTGTTATCTACCAAATTGATTTGTTCATGCAACGTTTTGAAATGGCACCATATACAGGTATATTTTTACGATTAATCAAATCTGCTTGTGTTATTTCCATCATGCCTTTGACAAAAATATTAAAGGGAAGAGTAAATGTCACATATTTAACCTAATATATCGCTACTATATATATAAATAAAGTAAATGGTATCTTGGAAATGTGAAAGAAAGGTCAAACTGAGAGATGAAATACTATACCGTTGTTGTTGGGTTTGCATCTCGGTTACATTAACCCAGTTACTGTATACTGATGTACTCAGCCCAGGCTGCTTCGTCTACAGGGTCTTAGTTTTCGCTTCTCCATAGTACATGTGCTGCACACTGATTAACTAAACACTGTAATTGTTACACACATACGTTCTAGTCAGGGCGGTGAGGTAGTCTACTGGTTAAAGCGTCCGGGCTCGATTCCCCACATGGGTATAATGTGTGAAGACCATTATTTGTGTCCGCCTGGAATATTCCTGAAAGCGGCGTAAAAACATACTCACTCACATTATATTCACATCTGGTGCACGAACCATCGTCAGTGTATTATAGTGTAGGGTAGTGAGTTATATTGCCTCAGAATATGATGTCATAATAAATGTGGTCTTTTCATGATTTTCGCCAGAAATGAACAGTTATGACCACTGCTTGTATTTCCAGTTACTCGTGAAGATCCGGGTTAGAATTGTTCTCCAGTAACCCATGCTTGTCGTAAGAGGCGGCTAACGGGATCGGGCGATCAGGCTCGCTGACTTGGTTGCCACATGTCACCGTATCCCAATTGCGTAGATAGCTGCTCATGCTGTTGATCACTGGATTGTGTGGTCAGGCTCGATTATTTACAGACAGCCGCCATACAGCTGGAATATTGCTGAGTGCGGCGTAAAAACCCTATTGCCTGCTATATCAACACAGACAATAAGTACCGTCGACTGTTCTGTTAACCTATGTTAGGAGAATGTAAATTCGTTGTCTTGTTGTGAAAACAATGTAATGTATCATTATCGTTTCGGTAAGTGAAGTTGTAACAGGTCAATATCGATGTAAATAGAGGCCACTATTGATACTTCAATGTCCACTTGCACATCTTCTGGATCATATATTTCAATATATACGCTGATGCAACGTATTAATATTGTCAAACGACGTCGACATTGACACTTTATCAATCAGATATGATAAATGTAGATTTTGGTATGTGATCGTTAAGTGATCTAATTAGAGGTCAATAATGACATCTCTTTAATCAGTGGTGATGAATGTACTTTCAGACACTTGATAGATTGGTGATATAATTAGAGGTAAGTATTACAGTCCCACCAACCACAGATTGATCAGGTTTAAGTACTCGTGACATTTAGGTACGTTATGATAAAGGAAATCTGTATCGTGGGAAGCTTGACTTAGAATTACCAGATATATAGCATCAAATGTTAATTTAGAGTGAATGAGTGAGTGAATCAAGTTTTACGCCGCTTTTAGCAATATTCCAGCAATATATCGGCGGGGGACACCCGAAATGGGCTTCACACATTGTAGCAATGTGGGGAATCGAACCCGGGACTTCAGCGTAACGAGCGGACGCTTTAACCATTAAGCTACCCTACCGCCCCGTTGATTTAGAGGAGATGATGCATTGCAAGCGGTTGATAAAAATGAGGGAGAAAGTAGACGGGATGCATCTTAAGCAACAGATATACTGAACTTCAAAGTGAGTGAATTTTGTTTTTACGCCGCTTTTAGCAATATTCCAGCAATATCACGGCGGGGGACACCAGAAATGGGCTTCACACTCACCACCCCCACGCTACCCTAGTCTCGAACTCCAACTCGGCTACCCCGACACGAAAATTATAATCTTCTATACCACACATTAAACACATCTGTTACATATATTTCCTGTGTGATGAATTGTAGGACGAGGTGAAGACGTACGAAAGAAGCAGTTGTAAGCAGAGCTTGTGGAAATATTTAGTCTGTATCATAAATACACTCGGAACCACGATTCTATTAACAATGGTGATTGATAATTCCATTAATGAAATAAATAATTTGATATTTAACCCAGTTCTTCACACGAAAGAACCAATATTTCTGTTTAATTATTGCTACATCTTTGTTGTATAACGGATATATTTTTGGATCCTACATATGACAGTTTGTTTCCTCATAATATGAAACACGTAGGCTAGATTCGGAGATCGGAAATACGCTTATGATGTGTGAATAGACCAGGTCAGTCTAGTATTGTCTAGTTGAGACTTTGTCAATGAAACAGTTTTGATTAACCGACCATTCCATTAACTCAAGCAAACACCACTCACGTTTTGTTATCAAATGTACTGTTCCGGAAGGGTGTTGGAATAACAGCTTGTTTATTAATAAGTTAACAGCCTAATGAAGAAAAAATAACTTCACTATGTACGATTAACAATAAGATAACAAAATAATGTTTTTTAACCGTTTGAAATTCTGTTTAATTCCGTCTTTTACCCACATTAGTTTGTATTACGAATTACAAGTACATTTTAGTATGTGCTGCCCAATGCTGTCTCATACTTTGTCACCGGTAAGTAGGATCTATCACGTCGCCACCTACGACGCCAATACGTTGTTTGGGACCAGTTCTTACAAACAGGAATACAAACAGGTTTCCGATTCAGTCGCCTCCCATGATTAGCAATTGGGTGCTTAAGACATATTCTGCCAAGGGTCTCCACCAGGAGAAGCTAGTCGTTCCGAAACTTTTCTATTTGCTTTTCATAGTTATTCGTTTCAATGATAGAGAATGATAAATTTGATTCCTTTTTAACTTCCATACACTTCCTTCATCAATAAAAGGTGTTTTACATGACACACCCTTCACATACATGTCAGTAGGGGCCTCTCAATGTTGGTAGTGCTGAAGGTTGTTGTATTCGCCCTCTCTGTTGTTTATCTTCAGTGTAATGTAACCTAAAAACAACATTTGTCATGCGTCATGATTGGTGAAATTTTCTCATTTGTTTACCTATAGGTAATCAGAGCTCTATGAGGCGTTTTCTCAAAATATTAAACAATGTTTAATATTATTGCCTACGTGAACTCTTGTAAGATCACGGTCATTGAAGGGCGGTGTTGTAGCATAGTGGTTAAAAGCCTTCGGTTGTCACGCCGAAGATCCGGGTTCGATTCCCCACATGGGCACAATGTGTGCAGCCCCTTTATGGTGTCCCAGCCGTGATATTGCTGGAATATTGCTAAAAGCTGTATGAAACTGAACTCACTGAACCGTTCATGTTAGTAATCATGTTAGCAAACAAACACTTTAGTAATCTATGTGTAACAGGCCAGTAATACCATCTTGAGGAACAATCTAGCAAACATTTGTTGTTTTAATATCTTGTTATATTGCCACGAGTATAGGGTGCCTTCTTTCCCCCCTTAGGTGCTGTGAATGTAAGTGTGAGTGAGTCTAGTTTTACGCCACTTTTAGCAATATTCCAGCAATATCTCGGCGGGGGACACCAGAAATGGGCTTCACACATTGTACCCATGTGGGGAATCGAGCAAACACTAGGTTACCCCACTGCCCCTGTGAATGTAATAATTTCTCTTAACTTGATCAGTTCAGTTTTGCCAGTAGATGTGTTTTCATCATACCTCGTCTTGAAGAATATTCTTTCCATTATACGTGCTCATTTCTGGTGTCCCCCGCCGTGATATTGCTGGAATATTGCTAAAAGCGGCGTAAAACCAAACTCACTCACTCACTCCATTATACGTCTCGTATGTAGAACATGACATGCCTAATTCACGTGTGGTGAGTCGACAATCATTTCCCATTTCCCGATGATCGTGATCATCTTCGAGGCTCATCCTTCCCGCTGTGGTCCGAGGCTCTTCCATGTCGCCGTAGTGCATCAGCCAGTAATGGGCACACCAGAGTCTATCTGTGTCACGAGTCTATGGTCCCTGTAACTGTCATCCAGTCTGATGTGTGACTGCCATTCCAGACATGTTATGACTTTGAGTGGCATTTAGAAGCTGGTGTGATGAACAAGGGGATAGTTCTATACAACTTCTTTATTACGTATCGATGCAGGTGTTAATATCGGTATCAAACAAGAAATGTTTGTAAACGGTGTTAGCATCTACACCGAAACGTCGCATACTGTAATAAAGAAATTGTATATCCATAGAACTACCCTCCTTGTTCAGATATATTATGGTCTGATGGTCGTTAGTGTTTTCGCACAAAATATGGTGTGATAACATGTGTGTTTGTTTTGTTATTGTTTTTGGTTTTTTATTCTGGTTCAAAATCGGATTTGCTTTTTCAAATTTCAAAATAACCGAGAACACGTTTGGGGACAGGATTAGGACATATAAGTCTGAAGTGGAAAATATGCTAATGAGAAACTATTTTCCCTTGTATATTTGCCTGCATGATACGGTGAAGTTTAAAGAGATCAGATGGAAGCAGCCATTCGAATCTGTATTATTGACAACAATAATATGAAAAGTGACGCATTTCATCACATGCATCTGAGATAATCATTTCCGGGTACTGGTAATTAAACGCTCATTTCAATGTAAATTATGTTTAAGACCATATATCATTAACATATGTTATAATGGGGATTGCACGCTTACTTTGTAACTTACTTAATCCTATCCAGAATTCGAACTCCCGGAGTGAAGCAGCTAATCGCCAGCACATGAAGTCAGCGATCTAACTCACTCAGCCACTGCGGCTTCCACAAGATTGAAGTCTGACAACTGGTAGCCAAGATCACATACTTTGTGTACCCTTGGTGCATTTGACCACTTTCTAAAGGATTGTGTGTATTCATATTTTCGTATGTGTGCATTTGTTCTCTTACTTTACAATACCGTTAGCAATTCTTCAGCTGAATCGTATAAATTGTCACGTTGATTGGTAAAACGTCTCCAACTGACTGTACAATATTCCCCAATTGACTGGTTAACTATTCCAAAGAAAGTCACGTCTTCCTCAAAATGTTAACTTATATCGTGTTGTTTTTGTTTTTTTAAAAACCTAGCTTTGTGTAGCTATTTGTCATCTAAAGAAAACAAATATCAGTCATAATGTTTCATATGACTTGATGTGTACACCCTGTACACCTGCTATCGAGACATATAAAATCCATCTTTCAACTGTGGTTTATAAATTCTCCATCTCATGTCTCCAACTGGCGTGTATACCTCTCCAGTTGACGTGAATAATTCTCCAACTGACATCTATAACTCTCTATCTGACGTGTATCACTTCCTCAACTGACATCTATAACCTTTGAACTGGCGTCTATAAATATATGAATAACCTGTGTAACTTCTTTAACTGGCGCCTATAACTCTATAAATAACCTGTGTAACTTCTTCAACTGACGCCTATAACTCTATAAATACCCTGTATAACTTCTATAAACAAGCATTGTCACTAAGGTGACATAATCCCCGCCGCAAATTATCAAATGAAACTTATAAAGTAATGAACGTTTAAGTTAAATGTCAACAAAAACATGACCAGTCAACCTCTCTTGATATCTTGCTCTTTAGGTGTTCAAACACACACATATTTTCAAGACTGACTTTGACCTTGACATGAATGTCATAGTGTATGAAATATGCAAAAATAGTACTAAAGAAATTGCTTATTGAAAAACATTTAAGGGAAGTCTTGAAAGTCTGAAGAAAATCCAGTGAACCGTTCTTGAAATATCTTGCTGACAATTCAGGTTAACATGCTGAAATCTTCAAAGTGTCGCTGTGACCTTGAAAATTAAGTGAAGGTCACCAAGCCCTGCGCCTTCCCTGGATGAAGCTTGGTGTCAAATATGAAGAAACTCCAGTGAATGGTTCTTGGGGTATCTCGCTGACAAGCATAACCTGCAGGTTAATAGGTTGAAATCTTCAAAGTGTCTCTGTGACCTTGAAAATTAAGTGAAGGTCACCAAACTTGACTGGGTCCTGCACCTTCCCTAGATAAAGCTTGGTTTAAAATATAAGACAATCCAGTGAACGGTTCTTGAGATAGCTTAACATGCAGGTTTACATGCTGAAATCTTCAGTGTCGCCATGACCTTGACAATTATGTGAAGGTCACCAAAATCGACTGGGACCTGCTCCTTCCCTAGATAAAGCTTTGTATTGAATATGAAGAAAATCCAGTGAACGGTTCTTGAGATAGCTTAACATGCAGGTAAAACGTGAAAGTCCCCTTGTGACCTTGAAATGAAGGTCAAGGTCACCAAACCTGACTTGAACCTTTCTTATACTGTGATGAACCTAGGTACCAAATATGAAAAGAATCTAGAGAACGGTTCTTAAGATATTCCAATTCGTACGGACGTACGGAGCCTAATACTATATCCCCCGCTTCGCGCTAAACGCGCGGCGGGGGGATAATAACCTGTATAACTTCTATAAATAACCTGTATGACTGGCGCCTATAAGTCTTTAAATAATCTTATAACTTCTTCAACTGGCGCCTATAACTCTATAATTAACCTGTATAACTTCTTCAACTGGCGTCTGTATTCTTTACTTCTGACGTCTATAACTCTCCAACTAACATGTATAACTTCTTAATCTAACGTCTGTATTCTTTCCAACTGAAGTCTATAACTCTCCAACTGACGTGTCCGGTTTCACCTATTAGTTTGTTTGATACAGGAAGTTATGAATCCACAGATAGGACACATACGATGTTTGTGGTGAAAAATACGTCCAAATGTTTTTTAAGGGAAAATCGTACTATTTTGATGTTCCACCACGCGTAGGTGTGTTTGTTCAATTTCTCTATAAGTTGTGGTTTTAGAGGTTGCAAAGCGCATCCCTCTGCATACAGTTCTATATGTGGCCTTGAGTTTGTCCTGTTTAACCGTATCACTAACTTTTAGACTTTTGTCAGAAAATACTCATTTCTTATTTATTTTGGTAATACGAGTGTTGTCAGTAACCTTCAACAACATAACCATATTAAACATTCGGCGATACATTGAGAAACTATATACACGAGAAACTACTCTGATTTTCCAATGAACATACATCAACGTCATATCGCAAAGTTTTATCTCATTGTTAACACCGAAACCAAACCGAATTCTGTAGCGTGATTGAAACAAACATGCTATGTTTTGGACAATTTGAAGCATTGTGTTGTGCATCTCTGCCATCTGTACTCCACGAACATGTTCAGCACGCGATCGAGTCGCCATAAATAAAGTTAGTATGATGTATTGATATTTTAGGTACCTTTATAGTTGACAACAAAGGCTTATATTTTTACCCACAACCTCGGCAATTACTTGGGGCATAGTTCATGGTCTACTGAGCAGCGACATGTTTCGATTCCTTGATTCTGCTGCTGTTATGAAACGTGAGGGACGAACTGAAACAATACGTAGCTTCCTTGTAAAGGTATGACACTATCATTTATCCTGGTGCAATATTGACGCTGATCCGCCCTTTAAATTGTACAAATGTGATTGAGTACATGCGGAGGAGGTGAATTCAAACTTCGTACTGGTCACGGAAGAGTCATAAACCTTGTTCCAATACTAACTAAATGCCATTTTGAATACCAAAATGTGGTATGGTTACGTTTCATGATAGGAGGGCCAAACGGATATAATACTTAATTCAAATAAAAGTCTTCGCAAAAAGGACAATCGTATGTACCCATAAGATAAGACCTCTTTTCAATTCATGATAATTGACTTTTATTACACAATTCGGTTCTTTGCGATCCACTTTTTCAAACAAACATAAATACATGTTTGTTTGCAAAACGATCTGCCATGTTCTGATAAATACCTAATCATGATGTTATAACAGTAAGATTTATACATAAAGGTTCTGTTTTTCTTCAAGATATACGAGAGAAAGTGAAGGATGGTGTTTTATGTTAGTTTCGAAGCATATGATACGCAATGTTCAATGTACATTGAAATAATGTTGTGTATGCACCATTCCAGAAAATCGCTTTTTAAAGAAACTGATACTGGGAAAGGTTAACATGAATTTTTTACAATATTATATTTATCTTTCTATACATTATGGGCTGTGATTAGATTTATACTGAAGATTAATTACAATTTTCCGATTTTACTGGACCAAATACGTCACAAAACCTGAAGTTAAATGACAATAGGTTTTAGTCCTGATACAATATTTATCATTGTAGACGTCAGCAAGCCAAGTAGAGTGATTTAATGATATTTGACATGACGGGCGAATATTGTTTCTCTGTACCATTTAATAAATGAAAACCGTTGTAACTGCCGAATATAGATGAATTCATTGAATATAAGGGAGTGGCCATTTGGCGAGGTACTTAAGATTCAATTATATTCGCATCCCGAGCCTTTGTCCTGGTCTGCAAATAGATTCTATATATTTCATGCTTCGCCGGCTGATGCTATTTTAGAAACTATTGATAAATTAAGCGTGACATTACGTTACATTTGACATGAAACAATCTATACATTTCTTCCAGATATTATACCAGCAATTAGCTGGGTGCGTTATTGACTCGCACCCTCTTCCTAAACAATTGTAGGGGTATGGGGTACTTGTGAGGGGGCGGCCTAGATTTGGGGAGGGACTCATTTTTTTCCCCTTTTAAAGGACATGTATGAGTAAATGATTCATTTCATTGCATCGTAGGGAGTGTTTATTCGCGGACATATGTTTTGTCTGCATTGACGAAACGTCGTATGCGTTTCTTTGTATGAGAGATGAGTATTTGGATATGAAGCTGGTCTTTATTTAATAATATAATGAGCGAGATGTAGGTTAGTGGAATGGTCTGATGGCGAGTGGGCGAGAGGCACTGAAAGGGGCACGGCAGTACTGGTGATCACGCTATGATTGAAGGCCTGTGACTTTATAATGCATATTAATTCATTTACAGTCGTATTCGCAGATGCAAAGGTGTATGTCAAACGCAATATATCACTGTTTGAAATAATATTTGTCGCTAATGTAATGGGCAGACATTTTATGCTAAGTACAATAACGTGTGAATGTGTTTATTTGTAGAGATTACATTACACTGAACTTCAACAAACGATAAATCAGACGTTTCTACAATGAAAGCCCTTTAATCTTTATTGTCTGACAAATAGCTTTACATTTTGCCAGCGTGGAGGAAATTAGAATTGTTTCCTCGATATTACCCAACAATATTTTGAATTTAGAATAAGATATATTTCTTTGTGACAATGTTGTAGGTAACCCCAGATTATAGATTTTTTAACTGACCTGTCTGAAAGTGAAGTGAGCTTATATCGTTGTGCTTCTCTGTTTGTCAGTGCGTGCGTCGTAATCTTGAACTACACAGTACTAGACTGAGGCTGAAAGCTGCCTGAATGAATAGGGTCATTTCTGTATGCTGCATTTTAGTTTCTAACATTTTCTCACAGAATTGTTTCAATACTAAATCTGGGGGCTGGGGGGTAGCCTAGTGGTTAAAGCGTTGGCTCGTCATGCCGAAGACCCGGGTTCGAATCCCCATATGGGCACAATGTGTGATGCCCTTTTCTGGTGTCCCCCGCCGTTATATTGCTAGAATATTGCTAAACGCGGCGTAAAACTAAACTCAGTCAGTCAGTCAGTCAATTCTAAATCTGACTTTCATGTTGTAAATCTATTTTCTACACTGTTGTAATTTTTTCGTTTATAATACTCATAAATTGTAAATATAGAAATGCTTGAAATAACAAATGTTTTTATTATAGCTTGCTTATGGTATATTTGTCACAAGTTGAACATTTGACCTTTATGCTTTACTGTTGACGCTACCATGGTAGTCAGACTGTTCAGGTAATGTTGGTCTTCTGCATAGAAAGATGTGTCAGTGAGTGTGAAATTGTATATATTTTTGAACATGTGAAGATGTTTGTTCAGCAGGGAGAGGTCGGGTGGTCCTGGCCCAGTTTGGCTGGTAAAGGTTCATCATCAACACAAGTACTTTATCCCTTCTACACGCAGCCCAGACAGCGAATGGGACTTCTCCCTGATGCGCTGCCTAGTCGAACCCACCAAGAACTTTCCGGAGAATATGGAGACTCCCCAAAACAGCAGCATTCTGCATTATCCATAGTGTGAGGAAATTTGTGCTCCTGATGGTGACCCCGGGCACTCTCCTGATCTGCGCCAAGAGAATAGGAGGTACCAAACCAAGGGGACCGAGAAGAATGGGGAGTGTCCTTGAGATGCAATCAAATCATTTCAAAGGCAAGGTTCGCATATTTGCTTTTCCTGAATCTTGGCAATCATATTGCTGTCAAAAGGACAGAAAATTCAAAAACTTAAATACAATCATTCTTTTTGGCTTCACAGAAAACAACAAGGTATGGCTTGTTAGCAGGAATTTGTCTTTGGCTGTTTATGGGAATACTCCAAAGAGGTTTAAAAAAGAATATTTTCCATGACACCCTGGACATGTGCAGGGTCGTACCATGGGTGGACCTCGGAGTCTGTTCCACAGGCATAGTGAAGACGGTAGTGGAAACAACGACCCATGCCATCATGTCGTTCAAGATATGCTGTTTGTGCCATGGAAGGACATCCACTGACATGGTCCAGCAATACATCGCCATCAACAGAGTCAACCTCATGAATTTGAGATTCTGTCTCGCATCACCAGAAGATCATGCGCTAAATAAATATGTTGGCATATATAAACGATTAAGAGAGGTGCTGGGTGGTGGGCTCTGTTGCCATACATGACACTTCTAGTAAGGCGGTCAAGACTCTGGATATCTTGCTTTGTCCAATCCAAAGGATTAGGAAAGGGCTGGTATAGCAAAGATATTTGTGACTTTGAACTTACCTGAGCTCCAGGTTGTCTTTAAGGAAGATTTATACTCAGCCCGAAGTGTTTCTTGAGTTTGGGCATGCTGGAGCTTGTCTTGAACTTGCATTCCAAGATAGGTTCAGGCCTGATCTTCCGCAAGATGCTCCCCCCTCCCCCTTGTAACTTGACCGATCCACCATTCACTACATTGCCACGTTTCGAATGAAGAATATTACATTGTCGAGTCCTATATCATTGGAAAAGGACTTGACAAAAAAACCTGTTCTTTCATGTTGGTGTCTCCTTTGGCAAGGAGCTCGATGTCATCCATGTAAAGGACGTCAGTAAGCAATGTTGAGGATCTGTGCTGTGGAGGTCCAGGATGGCATCTCTTCTCCTTAATGAGCAGAAAACTCAAAGGATTTCATGACAAACGAAAAAGCAAAGGCCTTAAGGAATCCCCTCGGCATATGCCCCTTCAGATTCTGCATTCTGCACCTGCCCTTGCAAGTACATTTCAAGTCTACCAGCAACTCATAAAAGACTTAAGTAAATGATGTAGGAGGTCAATACAATCAAGAAACTCCTTTCGTGAGGGACAGCATCTTATACATTTTTGTAGTCAATCAAACACATGGAGAGGTTGTGGTGATATGGTTTAGCCTCTTCCCCAAAGAAATTTGTACAAGAAGTTGATCCTTCAACCCTCAGCATCCCTTCCTCGCCCCCTTCTGTTCTCCATACATTATATCATTTGAAGAGCGGTATGATGACACGAGGTTTGTAAACACCTTATGAAGATTTAATATTGTGTATTTAAACACTGCTGGAAGTGTTTGGGAGCAGGGGTATTGTGCAACCCTTGCGGAACCACCGAGGAACATTCCCTGAACCCACCAAAGAATTGAAGCAATAAAGTAATGGTGTTTGGACACATGGGAACCGTTTTCATTACCGGTTTGACTGCCGGCCCTGATGCTGTATTAGACTTTTTGACTTTTTGATAAGGCTCTTCAGGCAATCTGGTGTGATGTAACACAAAAACGGCGCAGTTATTGTCTCATGCATTGCATGATCGTACTCATGGACCCATATGGTGCCTCAAGGTTACAGTTGACGGGTACAGACCACCGCTGTTTCAAGAACTTTTCAGTGGCATCCACGAGAGACCATATATTATGCTCACCACCACCCTTTTTTCTTTGTTGCATTTCATTATTTCAGTCAGTCCAAAACTTTAATTTTGCCTTAAGGGAATAAACAGTTTGGAGAAATATTTATTCTTTCGTTGGTTTGTCTTTCAGTTTAAGTTTTCTCCAAATTGCGTTTTGACATTGGATTTCATGATGATCTTAATTTCAGACACGGATCAATCCAGGAAATGTGTTGTTCTTTTTTCAGTCAGTTTTACTTGAAACTGTTTTTTTCTTTGATGTTTTTTCCTTGTATTAGATTGTTTTTCCTTGGAGACTATGAACTTCAGAGTTCGAGCGGCAGCATAGAGCAACAATTAACTTCATGTAATGAACAGTCCGCTGAATGTTTAAAAGAAATAATTTCATTTGACAAATTATTTTAAGTTTGGGAATAGACATATTCGTTTGTTTAATTGCCTTCCGTTTTTCTAAAGGTAAATCACATATTTCATCATAAAGAGTAAATAAATATATATATATATATATATATATATATATATATATATATATATATATATATATATATATATATATAAAGAAAGTGATGAGAATACCGAGCGTACAGTAGTACATATATAAGAAGAAGTTTCTGAAATAATTACACAACACGGATCTTCTCCAACATGTTTCACTTTTATCTTCAGGGAGAAGTGATTACAGTAAACGGATTATGTTATGACGTCAATTTGTCATGACGTCACAATGCAACTGTATACAAATGTTGTGACGCGGCGTTGCCATGACGTCACATTGGCGGCTTTATATTGTTTAGTATCTGTAGGTTTATAATATATTAATGAGATACTAAATAATATTAATAATAATATTAATATATTTAGTATTCTCATCACTTTATATATATATATATATATATATATATATATATATATATATATATATATATATATATATTTATATATATATATATATATATATATATATACATATATATACAGGATTTTCAGCGAGACCTGCAGCTGAGGAAGAAAAAGAATCATGTTCGGAAATTTCGGGGATAATTTCCTCTGAGCCAGTTATACTTTGATCGGAAAGAGAAACGTTTGTGTGGAAGTTTTGGGGTATGCGGACACGTGATTGTATTGTTATTATAATGTTTTACAGATTAAAATGAAAATGTAGCAGAGAGGGTTCGGGTGATCCTGGCAGCCAGGCTGGTAAGGCTCGTCATCAGCTGAGGACCCGTTCTCCTCCTGTTTAACGCATTTATGCCTTTCTGATACTCTATAATATTCATATATTTAAAAATATGTATTAACCCCAGAACAACGTTTGTTTGAAATGCCATGGTTATACCAAATACATATATATATATGACCGAAATATTTGTACTTAAACATCTTAAATGACGAAAAAAAGAAACACGCCCAAATATAACCTTGGCCTACGCCATGTTGTTTTCGTGACCGTATTACATTTACTATGTAACTGTGATGGGTCAACAAACGCACGTTTGCACTAGCCTCTAATACACGCTGTTAATTTCGTTTTGACAAGAAGAAAGTAAAATTCATCTCTTCATAATTTAGTTTTGTCCCTTTCATCTTTGGCATATAACGTTCATTTTGACGCCTGTCTATATTAACCGACATTTCAGTTTTCACTAATTAAATATGTTTCCTGCTTGGTGTTTTCCTTCACCCAGATGACAGAAGCGTTGACTGTTCATCCCAGCCCGCACAGCGGGTCAGGGTCGTTGTCAACCACCCCCTTGGGAGCCTTCAGGGAGGCTAATTGCGTTGGAGTTGATATTTTCCATGCATTTTCAGCAAGCTCGTAACCTTTACATGATCAAATGTGTTTAAAGTGCTCTTTCAAGCACTTTCAACATGTTGTCAAACCTAGATGTACTGAGGCATTTTCAACATGTTGTCCAACCTAGATGTACTGAGGCTACAGAGAAGGCTAAATGTTTTAAGGTCACGATTTACTAATCTAAAGAATTAGGGAGTGGTCGGTGTTGTCGAGTCATGGGAATAATGGACACTGGTCAGTCACCGAGGTTAGTACTTGAAATGTGGCTTCAGCAGCAATTGGTATTTTTGAAATGTGGCTTTCCAGGGCGGACACCGTCACTACAGATACCCGTGAAGATCCGGGTTAGAATATTGGCCTTCAGTAACCCATGCTTGTCTTAAGATGCGACTAACGGGATCGGGTGGTCAGGCTCGCTGACTTGGTTGACACGTCATCGGTTCCCAGTTGCGCAGATCGATGCTCATGCTGTTGATCACTGGATTGTCTGGTCCAGACTCGATTATTTACAGACAACCGCCATATAGCTGGAATATTGCTGAGTGCGGCGTTAAACTCAACTCAACTCACTCACGTCACTACAGAAGTCGCGTATATTGGCGATAGCATATATTCATTCCCGCGATACTTTAGTGTTAAGACACATTAATAAGAAACATCCATATCTGCTCGTTCAAATTATCTCTGCGGGATGATAAGATGACATATAAAGTCACCATTACGTTAACGTTCTGCCTTCGCCTCTCAATGAATTATATAAGTAATAACGGAGAGACAGACATCTTCGGTGTGTCAGAATTTACCTTTTGGCGATACTGAATACAAGGGCAGTTTCCTGAAACTGTCAACTACATTCAGCTTGTTGTTCTTTTTATATTTCACATATTCAGTTAATATTATAGTCACCAAGAAGAAACCTCTACAGTGTATTAAAAGCCGACGAACGCTCACCTGAGTATCGCCAGGATGTACAAGGGTCTCTTGTTTTGTCAGCATCCGGTTTTCGAAAGGTTTTCATCACATCCAGTTATTAATAGACAGCCAGGGGCGGTGGGGTAGCCTAGTGGTTAAAGCGTTGGCTCGTCACGCCAAAGACCCGGGTTCGATTCCCCTCATGGGCACAATGTGTGAAGCCCATTTCGGGTGTCCCCCGCCGTGATATTGCTGGAATATTGCTAAAAGCGGCGTAAAACTAAACTCAGTCAGTCAGTATTAATAGACAGAAGGTTTTAAAATAGAAACTTTGGGATCATGAAATATAATGTTACTATGGATTGTCAGATGAAAGATCAGCTTTGACAAAAATAACTGCCAGAGATAGAACTAAGTCCTAACTCCCAACACACCCGAAACCTTCAAATGTGAACCATATAATTCCCTAGTGCAAGCACTTGGGTAGGGGGGCCATTCATCATTTTGATGCTTCATTAAAAGCTCGTCATAAGGCTACAGGCTATATCAGGGACTAACTCCTTCGTGCCATCGTGGTTGTGTCGGCCGCAGAAAATATGACTGTTTTAAACTTTTTAATCTACTCTCCATCCAAATGGGGGCGTTGGGGTAGCCTAGTGGTTAAAGCGTCCGCTCGTCACGCTGAAGACCCAGTTCGATTCCCCACATGGGTACAATGCGTGAAGCCCATTTCTGGTGTCCCCCGCCGGGATATTGCTGGAACATTGCTAAAGGCAGCGTAAAACCACACTCACCCATTCACCATCCAAAGTGCCGTCCAAGAGTGCGTGATGAACGCTGAAGGGGTATTGGCATACCGTAAACTGGTATCTTGTATGTTCACTGTGTCTTAGTCTGTGAATTACAGACTTTGGAACATGTCCATTGCTAATCAGAAACTAGGCGTTAGGAAGTCAGGTCCAAACGCTCAATCAAGTCGCTGATCCCCTTGCATTTACGGACCATATAATTAAAAATGAACGGCAACCACGTGTTGTACGACCGTTAACTAGTAGACAACTCGCAGCCCGACACCAATGGTGCTTAGAATAAGTCGCCGGTGTTACAGCGTAATGTTTTCAGATGTGACCAGATACACCCTGGACGCTCTGGACACGCGTGTCTGGAGGAGTCCAAACGAACGTCATGCGAACATGACAGATTTGGGTTGGGCGATGATAGGGGGAAGGATCACTATGACTGCAAGGTCAATGGACAGAATTACCGAGAATAGACACTGCGCCAAATAGCGTGCCAACGCATGTTTGTCCTTTATAGGTGATAACGCTAGTGCCCAGCGAGCACGTATCGTAACGGACGACTCACAGCAGCAAGCAAATGGACAAGCATGACTTCTGGTCTTTTCCCCTTAGTGCTCGTCTGGCACATGATCGGAAGACATTTGCGCAAAGGTCAAAGGCCACCCGCGGTACCAGGCCATCTGTCACAAGAGAAGTGGACAAGACTCCATCAAAATGTCATCTGGAGATTGATTCGAACCATTCCATGCCGTGAAATCTTATGTTTGACGGATGCGAGAACCTTTATTTATTAGGTCATCTCAAACGTATATTTTTTAGCATAAATCCTGTAGTGTTTCTTGGTTGTTTGCACCTTTGCAAATGGTCTACTCCCATTTGTGGGAACTCCCAATTGTGAGACTCCCAGTTATGAGACAGTGGACTAGGTATTTAACAACGAAAACACACCATACTCCCCTGTATGATAGAATGGATGAACCCGAGCTAATTACTGATTTGCTATGTAAATGAATTTTGTGGAGGTAACTTAATGAAGGTTTATACGATAAATTGATTAACATACTCAGGTAAATGTCTTTCAAAATTAAACACTTTGTGTAGGTAATTTCGTGATCATTTGAAAGATTAATTAATTTTCCTAAGCAGTAATGCTTGTTCACCAATCTCAATTCATTTTCATAAATAACAATATATGTTTAAACCAAAATGACTTTCAAACTTAATAATAGTCAATAAAAATGGAAGCACCACCTATGTGCACTGAACCATTAATTAATGTGTCTCACAACTGGGAGTTCTCACAAATGGGAGGACACCTTGCAAATTGCCGCCATAATGCCCTGTTTATTGTCTCATTACATCTAGTCCAACAATCACTCGATGACTCTTTGTATTGCGACTGTCATGCTAATATTTCCTAATATATCCTTCTTATCAGTAAGAGACATTCGTTCTCTAAACAAGACCAACGCTTTGCAGTCATATTGAAGAAATAGTTGAGAAAAATGAAAAAGGGGTTTGTTCCTGGGTATATTAAATATACTGCACCGGAGCAATGAGCGAGGGTCACTTGGCATCTGTTTCAGTGGATGCTGAATAAACATAGTAACATTATGTGAATCGTCTGAATGTTTATAGCTGAATGTTTAAAGACTGAAGTCGCAGAGCAGGAGTACTGCTATGTAGCGATAGGCAACAGACACATACTTGATCTTCTATGTAGCGATAGGCAACAGACACATACTTGATCTTCTATGTAGCGATAGGCAACAGACACATACTTGATCTTCTATGCAGCGTTAGGCAACAGACACATACTTGATCTTCTATGCAGCGATAGGCAACAGACACATACTTGATCTTCTATGTAGCGATAGGCAACTAAAACATACTTGATCTTCTATGCAGCGATAGGCAACAGACACATACTTGATCTGCTATGCAGCGTTAGGCAACAGACACATACTTGATCTTCTATGTAGCGATAGGCAACAAACACATACTTGATCTTCTATGTAGCGATAGGACACATACTTGATCTTCTATGTAGCGATAGGCAACTAAAACATACTTGATCTTCTATGTAGCGATAGGCAACATGTAGCGACAAACACATGACTTATCTGCAGCGATAGGAAACTAAACATACTTGATCTTCTATGTAGCGATAAGCAACAGACACATACTTGATCTTCTAGCGATGTAGATCTTCGTAGCGATAGGCAACTAAAACATACTTGATCTTCTATGTAGCGATAGGCAACTAACACATACTTGATCTTCTATGTAGCGATAGGCAACTAAAACATACTTGATCTTCTATGTAGCGAGGCAACTAAAACATATAGGCAACTAAAACATACTTGATCTTCTATGCAGCGATAGGCAACAAACACATACTTGATCTTCTATGTAGCGATAGGCAACAGTAACATACTTGATCTTCTATGCACCGATAGGCTACTAAAACATACTTGATCTTCTATGTAGCGATAGGCAACTAAAACATACTTGATCTTCTATGTAGCGATAGGCAACTAAAACATACTTGATCTTCTATGTAGCGATAGGCAACAAACACATACTTGATCTTCTATGTAGCGATAGGCAACTAAAACATACTTGATCTTCTATGTAGCGATAGGCAACAAACACATACTTGATCTTCTATGTAGCGATAGGCAACAAACACATACTTGATCTTCTATGTAGCGATAGGCAACTAAAACATACTTGATCTTCTATGTAGCGATAGGCAACTAAAACATACTTGATCTTCTATGTAGCGATAGGCAACAAACACATACTTGATTTATGCAGCGATAGGCAACTAAAACATACTTGATCTTCTATGTAGCGATAGGCAACTAAAACATACTTGATCTTCTATGTAGCGATAGGCAACTAGAAGATACTTGATCTATGCAGCGATAGGCAACTAAAACATACTTGATCTTCTATGTAGCGTTAGGCAACAGACACATACTTGATCTTCTATGTAGCGATAGGCAACTAAAACATACTTGATCTTCTATGCAGCGATAAGCAACTAAAACATACTTGATCTTCTATGTAGCGATAGGCAACAAACACATACTTGATCTTCTATGTAGCGATAGGCAACTAAAACATACTTGATCTTCTATGTAGCGATAGGCAACAAACACATACTTGATCTTCTATGTAGCGATAGGCAACAAACACATACTTGATCTTCTATGTAGCGATAGGCAACTAACACATACTTGATCTTCTATGTAGCGATAGGCAACAAACACATACTTGATCTTCTATGTAGCGATAGGCAACAAACACATACTTGATCTTCTATGTAGCGATAGGCAACTAAAACATACTTGATCTTCTATGTAGCGATAGGCAACTAAAACATACTTGATCTTCTATGTAGCGATAGGCAACAAAAACATACTTGATCTTCTATGTAGCGATAGGCAACAAAAACATACTTGATCTTCTATGTAGCGATAGGCAACTAAAACATACTTGATCTTCTATGTAGCGATAGGCAACTAAAACATACTTGATCTTCTATGTAGCGATAGGCAACTAAAACATACTTGATCTTCTATGTAGCGATAGGCAACTAAAACATACTTGATCTTCTATGTAGCGATAGGCAACTAAAACATACTTGATCTTCTATGTAGCGATAGGCAACTAAAACATACTTGATCTTCTATGTAGCGATAGGCAACTAAAACATACTTGATCTTCTATGTAGCGATAGGCAACTAAAACATACTTGATCTTCTATGTAGCGATAGGCAACTAAAACATACTTGATCTTCTATGTAGCGATAGGCAACTAAAACATACTTGATCTTCTATGTAGCGATAGGCAACAAACACATACTTGATCTTATGCAACGATAGGCAACTTGATCTTCTATAAAACATACTTGATCTTCTATGTAGCGATAGGCAACTAAAACATACTTGATCTTCTATGTAGCGATAGGGCAAACACATACTTGATCTTCTAAAGCGATAGGCAACTAAAACATACTTGATCTTCTATGTAGCGATAGGCAACAAAACATACTTGATCTTCTATGTAGCGATAGGCAACAAACACATACTTGATCTTCTATGTAGCGATAGGCAACAAACACATACTTGATCTTCTATGTAGCGATAGGCAACTAAAACATACTTGATCTTCTATGTAGCGATAGGCAACTAAAACATACTTGATCTTCTATGTAGCGATAGGGCAATACTTGATCTTCTATGTAGCGATAGGGCACATACTTGATCTTCTATGTAGCGATAGGCAACTAAAACATACTTGATCTTCTATGTAGCGATAGGCAACTATGTAGCGATAGGCAAAAACATACTTGATCTTCTATGTAGCGATAGGCTACTAAAACATACTTGATCTTCTATGTAGCGATAGGCATGTAGCGATAGGCAAAAACATACTTGATCTTCTATGTAGCGATAGGCAACTAAAACATACTTGATCTTCTATGTAGCGATAGGCAACTAAAACATACTTGATCTTCTATGTAGCGATAGGCAACTAAAACATACTTGATCAACAAACACATACTTGATCTTCTATGCAGCGATAGGCAACTAAAACATATGATCTTCTATGTAGCGATAGGCAACTAAACATATACTTGATCTTCTATGTAGCGATAGGCAACTAAAACATACTTGATCTTCTATGTAGCGATAGGCAACTAAAACATACTTGATCTTCTATGTAGCGATAGGCAACTAAAACATACTTGATCTTCTATGTAGCGATAGGCAACTAAAACATACTTGATCTTCTATGTAGCGATAGGCAACTAAAACATACTTGATCTTCTATGCAGCGATAGGCAACTAAAACATACTTGATCTTCTATGTAGCGATAGGCAACAAAAACATACTTTGATCTTCTATGTAGCGATAGGCAACAAACACATACTTGATCTTCTATGTAGCGATAGGCAACAAACATATACTTGATCTTCTATGTAGCGATAGGCAACTAAAACATACTTGATCTTCTATGTAGCGATAGGCAACTAAAACATACTTGATCTTCTATGTAGCGATAGGCAACTAAAACATACTTGATCTTCTATGCAGCGATAGGCAGCAAACACATACTTGATTTATGCAGCGATAGACAACTAAAACATACTTGATCTTCTATGTAGCGATAGGCAACTAAAACATACTTGATCTTCTATGTAGCGATAGACAACTAAAACATACCTGATCTTCTATGCAGCGATAGGCAACTATAACATACTTGATCTTCTATGCAGCGATAGGCAACAGACGCATACTTGATCTTCTATGTAGCGATAGGCAACTAAAACATACTTGATCTTCTATGTAGCGATAGGCAACTAAAACATACTTGATCTTCTGTGCAGCGATAGGCAAGAAGACATACTTGATCTTCTATGTAGCGATAGGCAACAGACGCATACTTGATCTATGCAGCGATAGGCAACTAAAACATACTTGATCTTCTATGTAGCGATAGGCAACTAAAACATACTTGATCTTCTATGTAGCGATAGGCAACAAAACATACTTGATCTTCTATGCAGCGATAGGCAACTAAAACATACTTGATCTTCTATGTAGCGATAGGCAACAAAACATACTTGATCTTCTATGTAGCGATAGGCAACTAAAACATACTTGATCTTCTATGCAGCGATAGGCAACAAACAAACACTTGCGCTGCTGTGCAGTAAATTGTATGAGAGGCGAGAAGAAATACTTTCAGTGATCCATTCCTATAATGTTCACCACTGCTTTGCCTTATACTGTAAGGGTTTCAGCAGATAATCGAAACTGATGTTTCTCTGGCGTTGTATTCACATTTGTAGGAGGACAATGGGCGTGGGTAAGTACACATTTGCTTCAGAAGATGCTAAATGTTATGTAGTACGGCAATGAGCTGATGTTACTGGGCATTTCTTGGGAATGTGCTGCAAACATCCTTCATAAAGAGGCTCTTTAACTCGATACATGACAATGTGAGAACACTTCATTTCACCCTGGTTCGTATCATGCATGCAAGGATACATAGGGGCATATACACTGGCGCTGGCCATACTGAGAACAATAATTATGGACACTATAAAATTGACAATTGCCATGCCGATAACTGTTAACAACGGTATTGTACCTTTGGTACGAAACGTGATGGTATGAAATTGGTCATTACACATGATGATGGTATAATTCATTGATGGCGTGTAAAAGCGATAGGTCATTATTGAAATCCACTCCCAGCCAATCCAATATTTTCTTTGTTAATGGCTGCGGTGCCCGTCCGGATAATCATACCTTATGTTGACAGTACTTTCTCTAAAGCTCAATGTTTTGTTTAAAAATACTATAAGGATGAAAGAACCATTAATGGCATTATGCTTAAATTGGGTCTGTACTAGCCAAAATAGCTATAACCCTAGAAGAACTGTTTGACTTTCAGTAAAGACGATGGCATTATTACAAAGAATATCTTGGTCAGAGTTTAGGCGTGGGCAGCGAGGTGATCTCCGCATATCAATATTGATCATGACGTTAGGAAACACGTAATTAGGATACACATGTTACTGTAACACATTAACATTCTATATCAAGACGCGGTCATAAGTGCAACAAAGGAAGAAGCCGAGATGTCGTCGTCACTGATGGTCCTGTACATAACAAGAATTTAACAAAATATTTTTCACGGGCATTACCAACATGTAAGATTGTTATATGTGGGATTACACTTTCTCTGTTATGTACAGATTTTAGTACTTTGTTTGTCACTCTCAAAGTGAGGCTCATAATCGCCAGGACATGAAAGAGTGAGTGAGTGAGTGAATTTAGTTTTACGCCGCTTTTAGCAATATTCCAGCAATATCACGGCGGGGGACACCAGAAAGGACATGAAAGAGCTGACAACTTGGAGTCTAGATCACAGATCACGTATACTTTGGGAACCCCTCTGACAAGTGTAAATTGGCATGGCTCCCACGGCCGATTACCATGAATGCACAAAATACGTTATCGAGCCTAACAGTTGTCAGACTTCCATTTTGTGGGAGCCGCAGCAGCTGAGTGGGTTTGATCGCTGCCTTTCTGTGCTGGCGATTAGCTTCTTCATTCTGGGAGTGTGGGTTCGAATCCCAAATTGGACTCAACCAGGCATTGTAAATGGTTTATTCCACAGCCTTATAATATTATAACATTAAGATACTTTCGAGACATCTGGCGAGTTAAAGTTAAGTTTGTATATTTAAGGATACGATCTTGAGCGGTTACACAAGGTAAAGGAACACTCTGTAAAGATCTGTAATCTGGTAATGTATTTTTGTACAAAGCACACGGAGATCGAACCACCAGCCTCCGCTCTGTGGGAGATGATCTGTTCATTACACCACGAATGGGAGTGGTCTCATGTTTGGAAGGTGACACACCCGATTGTTGCGATCACAGGCTGCTGGTCTTTTACAGATCGCAAAACTCTGCTCTGAGCTTAGTTGAACAGCATTATTTCTGGCAGCGTGATTCAGTTTCGGCATGGATATTTTTCATAATACATTCTTTTAACTCAGCTATTTGTGTCAACGGTGTATTTCATCTGGTTGCCCAAGAAACCGTGACAAATGTCACGATGTGAAAAGTGTTGTTCTTTTTCCCAAGAAAACAAACCATTCAGTATCAACTGTCATCGATACCTGTGACAGAAGATATATTGTTTTTTTGACAGTAAATAAGAGCATGCTTGGTTTATTTTCATGAAACATTGTAAAGAAGCATACTTTCCATCCAGGGCTTTTACTTCGCTTTAACCTGTATGTGTTGTTCAACCTGGGGAATAAATAACCCTTGGAGAAACAAGATTTGCAAATGCAAATATCTACAGTTCTCTATGAAGCTTAATATCAACATGAAAGTGAAGAATCACAAAGTTAATAGTGATGCCACAACAAAATCATACACTGATTGGTAGGTATGAGATGTAGTGTGGTGAATCAAACTACGCTCAAAGGTATTAGTGCATTACTGCTACATTTTCTAAAAGTTACTTAGTATTAGGTAACAACAGTTAGACGGCATATCAACAGTTAGACGACAGGTAACAACAGCTAGACGGCAGGTAACAACAGTTAGACGGCAGGTAACAACAGTTAGACGGCAGGGACAATCTGGACTGGGTGGACAATATACCACGGGAAAACCTGACAGCAATGAAGAACTTGACAACATGGGAAAACTTGTTGTTTGATGGGCATTATAGAAGTTGGTGACTCAAAAATCAAACATACAATTTTATGGATGACAACTTCTTATTTATTGCATAAAGCGACGTTTCGATGTAGATTCTTACATCGTTATCAAGCTAATGTTGCAGCCTTGAAATAGTGGTGCTCCGTAATTAACCACAGTCTTCGGGTTGTGGGGTCAATATCTTTTATTCCGTAGTGGAAGAAGGAAAAGTAGTAGACACTCTGCAACGATAATAATTAAACAATGTATATGTGTACGCTAAAATCATATCCGATGAACATATGCCTTCACATTTATATGTAGGTATAAGCATCTGATAAAAGCATATCTTCATATATACATATCAGAATAACATATGTCTCCATAAAGACTTAAGTAAACAATGTACCTGTCTAATATAATCTCACGCAGGTAATGAAAAATGGCATATATACTATAATTGTTATTATTACAAGTGACATTTCATGTGGCATATCATGAAACAGACTATAAAACAGACAATGAAACCTACCCTGTGGGTTGCACGGGAGTGTGCTCAAGCACCCAGCAGCCGGGCAGCCAACACGTGCAATAATCCTACATAACATAGGATACACTGATGAGAGGTATTGTCCATGAGACAACACATAAAATAATACCATTATACCAACATATATACATAATTGACAGACAGACAGACAAATGTATTCTGTGAAAAGGCCCTAAGCCCATAATACATGATACATTACAAACATATTATCCTGCATGCATTAAGTGTAAGTTTTTGAGGATGTTTTTATGGTGAATACTTGAGATAGATAGAGTCCAAGTTATATGATACATCTTTGTCAGTAGATTCCAACTTCTAACAGTTGAAACTGGAAGACACAACAATATACCCCATGAAGAAAGAATTTGTGATTACTGTTAAGAGACTAATATAAAGACTGGGGGAAATGAATACCATGTACTTCTGAAGTGTTAAAAATTCTCTCATCTAAGAAGAAGATATCTACCAGCTCGCTTTACATACTACATAATTGAGGAACAAACAACATACAGAATTGATGAAATAGAGCAATCTTATATCATATAGAGTATTTGTAAAACAAGAACTACAAACCAACATAAACATATAGCAAAACCAACCATACGCACATTCATACAGGTAAAATAGCATACTGTGTAAGTATTTACATTTGTCTTGAACATGCCTATGTTGTACAATTATATATTAGAGTTTAAGTAGCTATGTATATAACAATTACAAATGTATCATTACTAACCTTAGACCAAAACTAAATCTTCTAAACGGTCTCATGTAGAGACAGTGTGGTGCAAACTGATAATTAACATGGCGGTGAGAAGTATATTTGAAATTAAACCAATCAACTGAGACTGACTGACTGACTGAGTTTGGTTTTACGCCGCTTTTAGCAATATTCCAGCAACATCACGGCGGGGGACACCAGAAATGGGCTTCACACATTGTACCCATGTGGGGATTCAAACCCGGGTCTTCGGCGTGACGAACCAACGCTTTAGCCACTAGGCTACCTCACCGCCCTAATCAACAGAGAAGCTGAGCCTGGGCTATTGTTAAAACAACTAAAGACAATGACATAAAAGTAGATCGACCCAGATACCCTTAAATATAGTATAGTATGACCAGAAATTATTGAGAATTTTAGGAATACGTTTCATTGGATTTCTAGTATAAACAACCTTGACCAGCTATCAAGTGCAAGAATTCCATAACCGATCATGAAACCTGAACAAAAGGAGTGAAGGTTGAACTGGTGCTTACAGCATAGAAATTTTAACTGGGACAATGTGATTTTCTCAGATGAAGGTTCTGTGTGGCTGTTTCCTAATACACTGAAATTCTGGACCAAACAAACTGGAAAACCTTTGTATCAGCGCCCAAAGTACAATTCGAAATTTAACGTGTGGGGTGGCATATCTGTGTTAGGGGCAACGACCCTCTGTGTATTTGAAGGGGATATGAACAGTGAGCGGTACACAAATGAAGGGTTGCAAAGCAAAACCGCCTATGTCATACTTAGGTCATTTTTGAATAATAGCACAAAATGATTGCTTAAGTTGGCAGCTACCCTTTGATCCAACTGTGGTCTTCATATGAATATTAGTTTTTGAAATATAGCTCTTCAAAGTTTCTTGAAGTATGCTAAAATGGCCTTAGTCAGACTTAGGTTGTTTTGGCAGGAACTTATTTCACTTTGGTCTTTTTGCTTGGTAATGATTACACAACTCTTCTTCAGGAGGTATGAAAGTGACTTTGTCCACATGTTTTTGGATGCAGTGCTTCCTTGAAGAATGTCCGACTTCTCCATATTCTGGAGAATTTGAGGTGAGTTGTTGTATGTAGACGACAAAGAGCAATCCCGTTTCAACAAAACCCAACCACTTTTGATGTAAGATTAGCTTCCAAATGAGAAAAATGGTTTAAACAGATCTTTGTGACTTAGGTTTTTCTGCATGTAATTTCTTTTTCATCATTATTTTCAATTTTATATGGCTACACCTTGATATTAGAGAATCCTAACTGGGAAATATTTCAATGGGTAATACTTCAACTTTAGCTGTTAAATATGATATTGTATTTACTGAAGTTAAACAGTGAAAATGGATTTTAGTGACAAGTACCTTTATTTATCAATGTTAAGATTTTACACTGTAGGTTGGATAGAAAACAATAAAAGAACCATCAAAGCTTTATTTCTCTAAAAAAACCTCTTATATTGGAAAACTACATGACAACATTTCTTTTATTATTTCAGTTCCCTTCAGAAGTTTTGGTTGAGATTTTCCAGTACCTCTCCCCTTTTGAGATTGTTAGGGACGTTGCCTCTGTCTGCAAATATTGGAAACAGATAGCTCATAGCAAATCCCTATGGTCGAGACAAACCTGGTTGGATCTGCAGTTGTGTGATTGTCGCAAAAAGTTGAACCATCACATTGACCTAACTGAATACCTACCCCTTTGTCTGAAAGTTGAAATACTTCTTTTAAGCACTGTACATCTAACATCATTGCACAGTGTCAGTTTACTGAACAATTTGAGGAAGTTAACTATCTCTGGATGGATCGGATATGATATCAATGATGTATCTAACAGTCTTCAGTTATGTTCAGGAGTAACCCACTTGGTAACCCATGGATTGCAAGATCTCAAAGAAGAGGATCAACTCAAGATTGTGAAGTCCATGCCAAAGCTACGGTGTTTGGAAATATGCAATTCTTTACCAGTTTCTCCATCAACAGCACGTCAAATGTTGGTTCACAGTACATATTTGGCTTTTCTTGTTGTCAACCCAAATGGTGACATCAATCAATGGTCACAATTGGTTTACGATTATGTTGGAGAAGTTTGCTTTGGACATTGTATCCTACAGTCCTTATCAGAGCCCCGTTTGACACACCGCAGGTGGGTTTACTCCATATCTTACCCAACATGATCCACTCTGGAAACTGAGGAAGGCACAAAATAGATGTAAAAATGGAAAAACTTTCTACTAATGATGTTGTTCGCATGATTTTTTATGATGACAGTGAAAGTGATCCGGATAGTTTCTCAGATGTTTCTGACGGCAAAGATCCTGAATATGTGCCGGATACTCAGGACTCATCAGAAGAAGATGAACACCCTAATTGTGAAGAATGTGAAGATAAGGCTCTGTTGGTGGTCGACAGTGATGTTGTTGCTGCCCAAGTCGATGTATCTTCACTTGCTGGTTTTGCTGTTACAACAGTGGTTGAAGATTCACAACCATTAGATGGTACTGCTGTTACAACAGTGGTTGAAGATTGACAACCATTAGATGGTATTGCTGTTACAACAGTGGTTGAAGATTCACAACCATTAGATGGTACTGCTGTTACAACAGTGGTTGAAGATTCACAACCATTAGATGGTATTGCTGTTACAACAGTGGTTGAAGATTCACAACCATTAGATGGTACTGTTACAACTGATTCACAACCATTAGATTATTGCTGTTACAACAATGGTTGAAGATTCACAACCATTAGATGGTACTGCTGTTACAACAGTGGTTGAAGATTCACAACCATTAGATGGTATTTGCTGAAGATTACAACAGTGGTTGAAGATTCACAACCATTAGATGAAGTACAGTTTGAAGATTCACAACCATTACTGCTGTTACAACAGTGGTTGAAGATTCACAACCATTAGATGGAATTGCTGTTACAACAGTGGTTGAAGATTCACAACCATTAGATGGTATTGCTGTTACAACAGTGGTTGAAGATTCACAACCATTAGATGGTATTGCTATTACAACAGTGGTTGAAGATTCACAACCATAGAGATGGTTATTGCTGTTACAACAGTGGTTGAAGATTCACAACCATTAGATGGTATTGCTATTACAACAGTGGTTGAAGATTCACAACCATTAGATGGTACTGCTGTTACAACAGTGGTTGAAGATTCACAACCATTAGATGGTATTGCTGTTACAACAGTGGTTGAAGATTCACAACCATTAGATGGTACTGCGGTGAAAGTATTAAAACCTGTCAGTGGTAATGAATGTTACAATCACTAGATGCATTTTAAGTCACATTTTGACAAAGACAGGGGGGCACTTTTGAAGTATTAAAGATCAAACGTAACCTTGGCTTTTTTGGCATGAAACTTTGCTGACTAAGGTCATTTTGCTTTGCAATTTTGATGTGACTAAGGTGATTCTGCTTAGTACTGCACATATGAAATAATCATTTTCTTCATTTTCTGTTACATTTTGGGGAGAATCGGATGGTCAGGTAACTAATTGCCTTTGCTTAAAGCATGGCTAAGGTTTAATAATGAATATTGTAAAAAAAATGCAACAGATTTAAAAACTCGATTTTTTGTTCTCCTGAAAAGTTTGAAATTGTGACTAAGGTTGTTTTGCTTTGGACCCTTCATATATTCTCGAGGGACATAAATGTACTTCCATCTGCTCACGTGTTCTATGCAAATTGTTTGATTTTCCAGCAGGACAACGACCCAAAACATCGTTCAAAGCATTCACAGGCCTGGTTTCGGACCCAAAATATGACATTATTAGATTGGCCAAGCTATAGCCCTGACCTAAATCCAATAGAAAATGTTTGGAAACTTTTGAGAAGGAAAGTGTCAATAAGAAAAATCTGACAAATATTGCTGAAATGAAAGAAGAGGTGGTCCGATATTGGGACAGCATGGACCACGACTTTTACATTCTTTGATCAGTAGTATGCCCCGCCGCATTGAAGCCTGCATTGCTGCCCATGGTGACTTGACAAAATACTAACTGTTCACCTGTCTTGAATCTGGAGTTATGTTCTGCTAATATTCACATTTAATACGTGAGTAATGAGTGAAAAAATAAAAAAAATTACAATCTTTAAATTCCCAATAATTTCTGGTCGTACGTGTACACAATAAACCAGCCCTGTGACACAGAACTGAACAGTTAAGGCCAAGGCAAGATGCAACTGGACTGACAACTAATTGTAACGTATATATAGTATATAGAGAAGTCGTCTGTCGGATCACCTGAAATGAGAATAAAATGAAAATGATTAATTATAAATGTATGTACACAATATACAATAGCTGGATTTATCGCTGTTACACTAACTTGGGAAAACTTGTTCGCGCTCGAGAATCTGAAGAATCTGGAGAACCTTGACAGCATAGCAGAGCTTGACAACATTGAGGACCTGACAGCATAGCAGAGCTCGACAGCACTGGGACAGGACAGCATAGCAGAGCTTGACAACATTGGGGACTTGACAGCATGGTAAAATATGACAGTTGCTAATGCCATTAGCGATTGACTATTTCGAGAACGGACTGCTAATAATATTTGTGGAATATGGTTTCCCTTAGAGTATATTTTGAAGGAAACTACATATGGGGTTATTGTCATTGCAAAATATTGTTATAGTTAAAATATTCATTTTATACAATATCTGTGACGACACATCCAACAAAACAGGCTGTGGGAAAAACGTTTAGTTGAAGTATACGCTCGTCAGTCCGAAGGCCAGGGTAGAATGTATGAAAACAGGTCTCCATCAGCCTTGTCAGCAGCAATGTTCAGCTGGCGAGGGGCGACTTGGTGGAGTGTGAGTCGTCCTACCCTACTCGGGCCCCAAACTCTCAGAATCTTCATCACAGGTTTGCACGGGCCAGCTGGATTATTGCGGAATTGCAACAAACAAACACATTTTGTAAAATGATCTCTATCTTTCAAAATATCCGCAGTGGTATCTGTACTACGGATAGATAGATGTGAGCTATGTCTATTTCTCTTTGTATGATAGTACTGATCGTGTTACTTTTGTCCTGTGTCGTTACTTATACCATATCTTTTTTGTTTACATTTAACGTTTACAATGATGCAATCATATTGCCGAGGTAGACGATCCAGAAGGAATTATGTGCACCGGATCTAGACATACCTTATCAAAAGTTGCATCCGCAGTATCGAAGACAGATCGTGACGCACTGATTGCATGCATCCACAAATAAATGTCATTAGAATGAAATGACTGGTCTGGTTATGTATCATTTAGACTTACATGTGGAGATATATAGAATTGCTAATTATTAAGTTGTGTGCTGATTGTGTCAACACTGACGATCTCCCACCGGAAGTTGGGAGGCAAGATGCACGAGAATCTCTGTCTTGAAGGCAGCCGACTTCGCGAGACCGGAAGTGAGAAACACGATCCGGTTGAAGGCGGTTAATTAGTGGCACACGTCATGTGATATACTCGCGGGCAACTGAGAACAAATCTATTGACCGCTGTTTAACACTGTGATCATATTTTTTTGTATCACGAAGTTTGATGTGGCAATATATGTGAAATAACATTCCTCCACCTTGAAATCAGAGTCACATAATGAGCGCGCACACAATATATTCTTCAGGCTTCCTTCGCAAATGTTGTTATAATGTCATTATTGAATAAGGCAAACTACTCCTATGTTTCGGGGGGTATGATTAAAAGAACATAAATATGATATCACAAAATTTTTATGATGTCCGACTGGAACCTCTGACTCTGTACTATGGTTAAAAAACAGCTCGCAAAGTTAGAAATACATGTAATTGAAGCGCGGCGGTATTATCCCCCTTAATGTAACAATATAGTTCTCCATATTTGTCCTTTTTTTATCCATGGTGAAAGTCGTCAGTTAACTGACTGCCCTCATAGACCTGATGAAGCCAATTTGTGTGGAATATAAGTTAGTGACTTTTGTTTAACGCCGCACTCAGCAATATTCAAGCCATATGGCGGCGGTCTCTAAATAATCAAGTCTAGACCAGAAAATCCAGTGATCAACAGCATGAGCATCGATCAGCGCATGGGATACGATGACATGTGTCAACCAAGTCAGCGAGCCTGACCACCCGATCCCGTTAGTCGCCTCTTACGATAAGCATGGGTTACTGAAGATCAATTCTAACCCGGATCTTCACGGGTAGGAATACAAGTATTGATAGGATTCCATGTTATGTTTATACCAATATCGAGCATGAGCATGTTAAATCGTTGTGATGCGATGTGCCTATCTTATAAAAGACAACGTAAATCCAAACTCAACTCGACTATAAACGACAAAACAACTCTAATGTGGTACCTGAGAAATTTACCGGTACTGGAAAAATGCGGAATTACGAGTTGGATTCTATACAGAACATTTTGACAGTGTTCATGGAACTCCAGGTCACTAACATGGCCTCAGTTCAGTTTCTGCATTAGATTTCGACATACTGAAAACATAAGCTGACACCATCATGTAGCAGGTTAATGGATGTGAAGCACGGTATTGTAGTGGATTCAATCAAAACACAAAAGTGATATATCAACCAAAATCGCCAACAGCTGACTGCAATTTGCAGGACATTTGCATCTGACTATGTCATAATTTGTTGGTGTTAACAAGGTGCGAATTTCCAACTGCCTACAATTGCGTCGGCTACAGGTTTACCTCGAAAACATGTTATTGGGCGTTGACCTCATTTTCGATATTCTCAGTATTTCACTTGATTTATTGTCTATTCAGGGTAATAATATGTGTTTTACTTGCAATGTCATAAGCAAAACAAAATCCTTGCATGGTAAACCGCAATTTCTGCAATGGCTTGCCGATTTATAGACCAGCGGATAAGTGCAATTTTTTCACTGAATTGTGCACTTTGTGTTACAAGCATGAAACTTGGCATGATTGTAGCTTAGACCATTCTAATTGAATAAAGATCGAGAGGCCTTGGCGATTTTTTATATTTCATGATTTTGGGGAAAAGTGGAAAAAAAATCATTTTTTATACTAATTTCGTCACATCTTTTTACAAAATTCTCCAAAGTCATATATCAAATTGTAGTAAATTCATAGCTGATCATTTTCCATCTACACATGTCTTTTTATCTTTAACGGTTAGGTCTACGGAAGTCAATTTATATCATGACTACCCGAAAATGGGAAAATTGGCGGCCATTTTTCAAAATGGCCGCCATATAGAGTACATCAGTAAAATAAGTATGAGATCATCCCAAGATCTAAAATATTTTTATCATTTCTTTGCAAATTCAATACGAGAAGCCTCACAGATTGTGGCCATTATTCATATTTGGGGGGAAAAGTGGAAAAAAATTGAATTTTCCACAAAATGTTATTTTAACTCAATTTTAAATCCTCATAAATTATGTATCTAGAATATTGTGAGAACAGATGAGAGTTTATTTTAAGGAATATATCATTAGATTTACTTACATGTATAATGTATGAGCTTGGTTGGCTATAGATCACCTATAACAACATATCAAAATCAACACAACATGAATGTCAAAGTAGCTATCTCACCAGTCTATGGAATGTTACTCAATCATGTGTAATTGTATTTAGCTTGACTGAATCAGAAAACTGCAGTGCACTTGACAGATGCTTTAACGCACTTGGACCGGTTTGAACATTTTATACACATGCATTTCAGCAATTCCCGGCGTCTCTTTCATGCCAACAGAAGAGTTGTCCATACAGGTCTAAGCTCCCCCCTAGAGTTATTGCCAACCCTATGCAGAGGGCTTGGTAACTCCTGTGATTTCATCAGGGACTTGGTTGACACTGGTGTGTGGTGACCATACTGGTGCGATGGGTCTAACGTATCGCAACTAGGTCGCAATGCGGTCGTGACCCCGGAGTAACTTTCTGGCGAGCTTCCATGCGTGCTTCTGCCGAACGGCGCCGACCAGGTCGAGACAACATCTGCGACTGACTTGCGACTTCAGTAGGAGTAGTAAGATCATTCGCCACTAGTTGCGATCGTTGCGACTCCATGCGAGTTTATTGCGACTCTAGTACGCTGATGATGCTTAATGAGGAACTTTTGGAAGACCGCATTGAGACCTATAGATATGACTTTTCCTAGACGCCAATTGACAGTTTTGGCGAGTTCGCTCCCAGAATTGTATAAAAATGACAGGGACCACATGCGATCTCGTCCTTCGTCGCCTGACAATCACTGGAAACAGTCAGATAAAGATGGATAAACACTCAGGGGATATCGTCTTGGCCCTTGTCCTGCAGACTGAGGCCATCGCACAATTGAAGGACGTTATTCACTACTCCTTGGCAATGATCAAACAACGTAACAGAAGAAGGCCACGCCCCAGATGTGGGTCCGAAACTGGCTGACGTCCATGGTGAGACCATAGAGAACACTGTCAGTAGTACTACTACCTTGTCCAGCGGTTGAAGCAAAACAATCCAAATCAGTTCAAGAACTACACGAGAATGCCCGTTTAGCTCTTTGATGAAATTTTGGAGAGAATAAGGCCCAACATCACATAAAAAGGCAACCATTACAGACCCTCTTTGGAAGCAGGGTTGAAACTGTCACTGACATTAAGACACCTAGCCACTGGTGACCAGTATCCAAGCATGGCTTACAGCTACAGAGTCATCAATACACCGCATGGTACCCCAAGTTTGCCAGGCTATCGTTGATGCCTAGAGAGACGAGGTATCCAAGACTCTTACTACACTAGAAGATTGGAAGGAATTAGCCAGACAATTCGAACTTAGATGGCAAGTGCCTCATGGCCCTGGATGGAAAGCACATCAAAATCCGTGCACCTGCACTGAGTGGAAGCTGCGACTACTGGTGTGTTTAGTAAATGCTGCTACTCCATCGTTCTCCTGGCGCTTGTAGACTACAACTACAAACTCCTGCGGGTGGATACTGAAGGTCTTGGTCACCAGTCACACGCCCAAATATTTAATGTATCGGATCTGAAAGACCGCTTGCAGACTGGCACACTCGAGCTCGGTCTCCGTCTTCCTGAACCTATTGAACAAGCTGACGCTGAGGCAGATGGTCAACCAAGGAACCTGCCATACTTCATACTGACCGATGATGCCTTTGCCTTAAGAACATTTATCATGAAGCCATGGTCTAAAAGGAAAATGAGGAGGAATTGAACTACAAATACCGTATATCAAGACGAAGACTCAGTGACTGATGTTGGGGTTAGGGGTCTCTGACCCCAAGTATCAGGACACTGAGGGAATAATGTTGGGGTTAGGGGTCTCTGACCCCATGTATGAGGACACTGAGTGAATGATGTTGGGGTTAGGCGTCTCTGACCCCAAAGTATGAGGACACTGAGTGACTGATGTTTGGGTTACGGGTCTCTGACCCCATGTATGAGGACACTGAGTGAATGGGGTTAGGGGTCTCTGACCCCCAAGTATGAGGACACTGAGTGAATGATGTTGGGGTTAGGCGTCTCTGAACTCCAAGTATGAGGACACTGAGTGAATGATGTTGGGGTTAGGGGTCTCTGAACTCCAAGTATGAGGACACTGAGTGAATGATGTTGGGGTTAGGGGTCTCTGACCCCCAAGTATGAGGACACTGAGTGACTGATGTTTGGGTTACGGGTCTCTGACCCCATGTATGAGGACACTGAGTGAATGGGGTTAGGGGTCTCTGACCCCCAAGTATGAGGACACTGAGTGAAAGATGTTGGGGTTAGGCGTCTCTGACCCCAAAGGATGACGACACTGAGTGAATGATGTTGGGGTTAGGGGTCTCTGACCCCAAGTATGAGGACACTGAGTGACTGATGTTTGGGTTACGGGTCTCTGACCCCATGTATGATGTTTGGACACTGTATGTGAATGGGGTTAGGGGTCTCTGACCCCCAAGTATGAGGACACTGAGTGAAAGATGTTGGGGTTAGGGGTTTCTGAATTCCAAGTATGAGGACAGTGAGTGAAAGATGTTGGAATTAGGCGTCCCTGACCCCAAGTATGAGGACACTGAGTGAATGATGTTGGGGTTAGGGGTCTCTGACACTCAAGTATGAGGACATTGAGTGAACGATGTGGTAGTTAGGGGTCTCTGATCCCAAGTATGAGGACACTGAGTGAATGATGTTGGACAAAGGGTTCCCTGACCCCCAAGTATGAGGACACTGAGTGAAAGAGGTTGGGGTTAAGGGTCTCTGACCCCAAGTATGAGGACACTGAGAGAATGATGTTGGGGTGAGAGGTCTCTGACCTCATGTATGGGGACACTGAGTGAATGATGTTGGGGTTAGGGGTCTCTGACCCCCAAGTATGAGGACGGTGAGTGACTGACGTTAGGGTTAGGGGTCTCTGACCCCCAAGTATGAGGACACTGAGTAAATGATGTTCGCGTTAGGGGTTTCTGAACTCCAAGTATGAGGACAGTGAGTGAAAGATGTTTGGGATTAGGGGTCTCTGACCCCCAAGTAAGAGGACACTGAGTAAATGATTTTGGGGTTAGGGGTCTCTGACCCCAAAGGATGACGACACTGAGTGAATGATGTTGGGGTTAGGGGTCTCTGAACTTCAAGTATAAGGACAGTGAGTGAAAGATGTTGGGGTTAAGGGTCTCTGACCCCCAAGTATGAGGACACTGAGTGAATGATGTTGGGGTTAGGGGTCTCTGACCCCCAAGTATGAGGACACTGAGTGACTGATGTTTGGGTTACGGGTCTCTGACCCCATGTATGAGGACACTGAGTGAATGGGGTTAGGGGTCTCTGACCCCAAGTATGAGGACACTGAGTGAAAGATGTTGGGGTTAGGGGTTTCTGAATTCCAAGTATGAGGACAGTGAGTGAAAGATGTTGGAATTAGGCGTCCCTGACCCCCAAGTATGAGGACACTGAGTGAATGATGTTGGGGTTAGGGTCTCTGACACTCAAGTATGAGGACATTGAGTGAACGATGTGGTAGTTAGGGGTCTCTGATCCCAAGTATGAGGACACTGAGTGAATGATGTTGGACAAAGGGTTCCCTGACCCCCAAGTATGAGGACACTGAGTGAAAGAGGTTGGGGTTAAGGGTCTCTGACCCCAAGTATGAGGACACTGAGAGAATGATGTTGGGGTGAGAGGTCTCTGACCTCATGTATGGGGACACTGAGTGAATGATGTTGGGGTTAGGGGTCTCTGACCCCCAAGTATGAGGACGGTGAGTGACTGACGTTAGGGTTAGGGGTCTCTGACCCCCAAGTATGAGGACACTGAGTAAATGATGTTCGCGTTAGGGGTTTCTGAACTCCAAGTATGAGGACAGTGAGTGAAAGATGTTTGGGATTAGGGGTCTCTGACCCCCAAGTAAGAGGACACTGAGTAAATGATTTTGGGGTTAGGGGTCTCTGACCCCAAAGGATGACGACACTGAGTGAATGATGTTGGGGTTAGGGGTCTCTGAACTTCAAGTATAAGGACAGTGAGTGAAAGATGTTGGGGTTAAGGGTCTCTGACCCCCAAGTATGAGGACACTGAGTGAATGATGTTTGGGTTACGGGTCTCTGACCCCATGTATGAGGACACTGAGTGAATGGGGTTAGGGGTCTCTGACCCCCAAGTATGAGGACACTGAGTGAAAGATGTTGGGGTTACGGGTTTCTGAACTCTAAGTATAAGGACAGTGAGTGAAAGATGTTGGGATTAGGCGTCCCTGAACCCCAAGTATGAGGACACTGAGTGAATGATGTTGGGGTTAGGGGTCTTTGACCCCCAAGTATGAGAACACTGAGCGAATGAGGTTGGGTTACGGGTCTCTGACCCCATGTATGAGGACACTGAGTGAATGGGGTTAGGGGTCTCTGACCCCCAAGTATGAGGACACTGAGTGAAAGATGTTGGGGTTAGGGGTTTCTGAACTCCAAGTATAAGGACAGTGAGTGAAAGATGTTGGGATTAGGCGTCCCTGAACCCCAAGTATGAGGACACTGAGTGAATGATGTTGGAGTTAGGGGTCTTTGACCCCAAGTATGAGAACACTGAGCGAATGAGGTTGGGTGTTAGGGGTCTCTGACCCCCAAGTATGAAGACACTGAGTGAATGATATTAGAGTTAAGGGACCTTGACCCCAACTCGAGGTCACTGAGTAAACGATTTTGGGGATAGGGTTTTTTTACCCCGAGTATCAGGACCCTGAGTGAATGATGCTGGGTTAAGCGTCTCTAACCCCCTATTATGGGGACACTGAGTGAAGGGTTAGGTTTTTTTTACCCAAAGTATGAATACACTGAGTGAATGATGTTGGGGTTAGGAGTTTCTGATCCCAAGTATGAAGACACTGAGTGAATGGGGTTGGGGTTGGGGGTCTCTCACCCCACGTATGAAGACACTGAGTGAATGATGTTGGGGTTAGTGGTCTCTGACCCCCATCTATGTGGACACTGAGTGAATCATCGTGGAATTAGGGGTCTCTGACCCCCGAGTATGAGGACACTCAGTGAATGATGTTTGGGTTAGGGGTCTCTGACCCCCAAGTATGTAGACACTGAGTAAATGATGTTGGGGTTAGGGGTCTCTGACCCCAAGTATGAGGAAACCGAGTGAATGAGGTTGGGCATAAGAATCTTTGACTCCTAGGATCAGGACAATGAGTGAATGAGGTTGGGTTTAGGGGTTCCTGACCCCCAGGTATGACGACAGCCAGTGAATGGGGTCGGGGTTAGGGGTGTGTGACGCCGAGTATCAGGACACTGAGTGAACGGTTCTGGGTTAGGGGTCCCTGACCCCCAAGTATGGGGACACTGAGTGAAAGAGGTTATGGTTAGGGGTCTTTGACCCCAAGTATGGGGACACTGAGTGAATGAGGTTGGGGTTAGAGGTTTCTGACCCCCAAGTATGAGGACACTAAGTGAATGATGTTGGGGTTAGGGGTCTCTGACCCCAAGTATGAGGACACTGAGTGAATCATGTTGTGGTTAGGGGTTTCTGACCCCCAAGTATGAGGACACTTATTGAATGTTATTGGGCATAGGGGTCTTTGACCCCTAGTATCAGGACATCGAGTGAATGAGGTTGGGGTTAGGGGTCTCTGACCCCAAGTATGAGGACACTGAGTGAATGATGTTGGGATTAGGGGTCTTTGACCCCGAGTATGAGGACACTGAGTGAAAGATGCTGGGTTATGGGTCTCTGACCCCCAAGTATGAGGACACTGAGTGAATAAGGTTGGGTGTTAGCTGTTTCTGAACCCCAAGTATGAGGATTCTGAGTGAATGATGTTCGCTTTAGGGGTCTCTGACCCCAAGTATGAAGACACTGAGTGAATGATGTTGGACATTGGGTCCCTGGCCCCAGGTATGAAGACACTGAGTGAATGAGGTTGGGGTATGGGGTTTCTGATCCCAAATAGGAGGACACTGAGTGAATGATGTTGGACGTAGGGTCCCTGGCTCCAAGTATGAGGACACTGAGTGAATGATTGTGGGGTTAGGGGTTTCTGACCCCCAAGTATGATGACACTGAGTGAATGATGTTGGGGTTAGGGGTCCCTGACCCCACGTATGAAGACACAGAGTGAATGAGGTTGGGGTTAGGGGTTTCTGACACCCAGGTATGAGTACACTGAGTGAATGATGTTGGTGTTAGGGGTCTCTGACCCCAAGTATTTGGGTTAGGGGTCTCTGACCCCCAAGTATGAGGACACTGAGTGAATGATGTTGGGGTTAGGGGTCTCTTGCCCCCAATTATGGGGACGTTGAGTGAATGATGTTGGGGTTACGGGTCTCTGACCCCGAGTATCAGGACACTGAGTGAATGAGGTTGGGGTTAGGGGGCTCTGACCCCCAAGTATGAGGACACTGAGTGAATGATGTTGGGGTTGGGGGGTCTCTGACCCCAAGTATGAGGACACTGAGTGAATGATGTTGGGGTAAGTGGTTTCTGACCCCAAGTATAAGGACACTGAGTGAATGAGGTTGGGGTTAGGGTCTCTGACCCCCAAGTATGAGGACACTGAGTGAATGATGCTGGGGTTGGGGGTCTCTGACCCCAAGTATGAGGACACTGAGTGAATGATGTTGGGGTAAGTGGTTTCTGACCCCAAGTATAAGGACACTGAGTGAATGATGTTGGGGTTGGGGTCTCTGACCCCAAGCGTGAGGACACTGACAATGAGTCAGTCTCTCAGCTGACGAAAAGCGAAGTTGTATTTACTCCAAGTGTGATGATTTTGCAATGCCGTTCTATCATAAGAGTGAGACAAACTCTCAGTAAACCAAGGTGAGGCATATTCACTCCAAGTATAAGGATACCGCATTATTATCTGTCTTCCGGTAAAATAGCGGGATCTATCCATGGACATACACCGTGTTTTCAGTCACTTGTTGCAAATGAAAAACTGGACGCGATCAAAGAATCAGAGCGACTAACCTGCGAGTTTACTGAGACTTGTGCGATCACACTGTGACGATTTCGCGACCGGTCTCAGAAGTAGTGCAAGTGTGGACAACCATTCGTTACACTCGCCAAACCTAACGCGACGTGATGGCGATCGTTGGCGATGATAAAGACCTCACTGAGAGCCCGTCGCTACTCCACTACAACTTAATGCGAGGGAGTGCGATCGGTCGCACACCCGATATAAACATGGTATTAGTATCGCCATTCCAAGATCCTGGTGAACACCCTATGGTTCACGATACATTTAGAACAAGGAGAACAGTCTCGACTGCAGCAACTCCTCACTCACTTAAGAAATCTCTTCATGTAGCCATTTTCAAGATTTTACGAAGCTTCTGTCATTATATATTGTCGTACGAATTAACTGAATCAAAGTTTTCCAGGCCTCTTTAAGTTTTCGAAACTGATATTACACACCAAACCCTATAAATATGCATGTAACTATATATATATCTATATATGTATGTAGCTATATATATGCGTGTAACAATATATATGCATGTAACTATACATGTATGTAGCTATAAATATGCATGTAACTATATATATATATATATATATATATATATAGCTATAAATGTGAATGTAACTCTGTGTGTGTGTGTGTGTGTGTGTGTGTGTGTGTGTGTGTGTGTGTGTGTGTGTGTGTGTGGTGTGAACGATGTGAACAAACCAGAACCTCGATATGCAAATTAATCTCAAATTTGCTTTTTTTTAACTACAATCAGAAATAATGTGTCCATAAAAAGTAGGACATATTTTAGAAACAGTGACTTCCTGTCTCTGGTTCAAACACACTATTGCGCAGATCGATGCTCATGCTGTTGATCACTGGATTGTCTGGTCCAGACTCGATTATTTACAGACCGCCACCTGGAATATTGCTGAGTGCGGCGTAAAACTAAACTCACTCACTCACTCAAACACACTACGAAATTGACAAAAATCTGACAAAAACGACAGAAAGTGATTGCAGCGAGAAGGATGCCATTCATTCAAACACGTAGGTTGTAGGGGCTCAAGGAAAGTGATCGACTTGTACAATGTGTTGTCGAGGTTGACATTTTGATACACAGCCGAACACAAGATGACAACTCGTGTGTACAGTGTCATTGGTTGGTGTGGTTTTCACATCGCCGTTTGTTTTCAGTAATTAAGAAAATCAAATAGTGAGTACAAATTCAAAGAGAGAGTGAGAGCATTTCTAAATATCACACGTGCTAACCTTAATGAGTGAAATGGTTTATTCACTATAAACAGCGACCATAACATTATTCATATACGTAAAAGTTTCTTAATCTTTCCTGGAGCGAACGCTTCGCACAAAGACGCACTAGGCATTTCACATTTGCAATCAGCTGAATACAGTATAGGCGTCCAAACATCCTCTTTTCATTAGACCATGTGTCAGAAATATCCTCACTGATTCCAACCACTACAAAACTGAAGTTCATGTTATGTTGCTCGACCCTTTGTGAAACATGAAGGGTTCTTTTACCCAGGTGTTTAAATATATTTTACAAGGATGAAAGATACGTCAGAAGAGTGTACATTAATCAATCAGAATGGAAGCAGCGGACACCGGGCTGGTTTAATTAAATATTGACTTATTTTCCGTATCATTCTAAACAAGAATCTGGACTCATTCACTATTGCATTTTTTGTTTCAGAAATCATAGGTATTACCAATATTTGTACCAAGTTCTCATTATTGGCCTCGCGCCGTATTTAACTTTGTTTTACTCGATATTGATCGACTTCCCATCGAACGTTACCTTTCTTTTATAAGTCTCGTCCACAGGCCAGTGCTGGTCAAGCTTGGTCGATATCTGTTCGTGTAATCAACCGGAAACCAAACCTGTTATTTGGTCGACCGGATGGAGAAGGTCGGGCCATTGTTAAAGGTTTACTGGGCTGGTTGGGCTAACGAGAGCGTTGGTGGACTGTGTTAAAGTGATCCACTTAGTGAGCCAGGTTCCAATACACTGATAAGTGTTGATGAAGCAACCAGGGACTCATTTAGTACAGTAGTAGGCATTAGTGGTACCTAACGTGCTCACGTCGTTTATTGAGAGTTAACCACGGTCGCTGTATTCAGTCCTGAAAAGTCATCTGTTTAACTGTATAGTCTTAATAGCATGGGCAGCTGCATATTCGAGATATTGTTCTTTTCTTCGCTGAGTGAACACGCCGGAGTGTTTCACCTGAATTAGTTTGTTAGTTCACGTTCTGTATGTCATCACTGTACATATAGAAGTTCTCACGTTCTGTATGTCATCACTGTACATATACAAGTTCTCACGTTCTGTATGTCATCACTGTACATATACAAGTTCTCACGTTCTGTATGTCATCACTGTACATATACAAGTTCTCACGTTCTGTATGTCATCACTGTACATATAGAAGTTCTCACGTTCTGTATGTCATCACTGTACATATACAAGTTCTCACGTTCTGTATGTCATCACTGTCATCACTGTATATACAAGTTCTCACGTTCTGTATGTCATATGTACATATACATCACTGTCATATATACAAGTTCTCACGTTCTGTATGTCATCACTGTACATATACAAGTTCTCACGTTCTGTATGTCATCACTGTACATATACAAGTTCTCACGTTCTGTATGTCATCACTGTACATATACAAGTTCTCACGTTCTGTATGTCATCACTGTACATATACAAGTTCTCACGTTCTGTATGTCATCACTGTACATATACAAGTTCTCACGTTCTGTATGTCATCACTGTACATATACAAGTTCTCACGTTCTGTATGTCATCACTGTACATATACAAGTTCTCCAATAATAGTATGGTTGGTGTCACTTCGAACTTCGATTAATCTGCCATGTTGATTGACAAGGCGCAATAGGTTAAGTATGTATGTTCACACATATCCATTAAACATGTAAATAGTCATATGTGTGTAAGGTATGTACAAATCATGTTGTTAAACGACACAAAAAATCGCGGAAATGACATGATTAGTAAGAATTGTTAAATTCTGCATTAACACTAATGCGACTCGGGAGACGAGGCTCAATCTGTACCTTGTGTTAAATGTAATCGCAGTGATATTTCATTATGGGAGTGAATGGACACTTCCTACGAAAACTCAGTTCATTCCAAATAGACTCTACCATTATGGAACTGTTCTACAAAGCATGTATACACTCTATTTCAACTTGTTCAGTACAGTGCTGGTATGGACCCTTCATGCTCCAGAACAAGAACAAGCTGAATACAGTTGTGAACGTTTGAGAGAAAATAGCTTTTTGTTATTTTGGAATTTTAGAAACTGTTTTTAATCTTGCCTCAAGAATTGTAAGTGACCCATCTCATGTTTTAAACTCTTATTATAAGCTTTTACCCTCTGGTTGTAATCCCCAATGCTAAATCTTAGAGCAAAACAATCTTTTATTCCTGTTGGTACATCTCTTTTAAACCAATCTTATATACCCTGTTGTCTGTTGTTTTAGGCTCGTAGTTAATTGGTTATAACTTATTAATATGTTTTAGGAATCCCACATGTGCTATTGCTGTGGATGTCTTAAATGTTATTGTTTGTTTGGATGGCTGCTTGTATCGTGCTTTCTGTCTTATCATGTCAGATATCTCTGATGTACACACATTTCATTCACGGGTAATAAAGTATTATCTAATCTTATTTTATCTTAACTTCTTTATTAGTAATGTCGGTGACGGCGGACGATGGCGAGAGTAGGGGAAGCATCACACACGTCACGCGTCATTGTTAGATTAGTAATACACAATGTCATTTAGTGGTCAAGTGTAACACATGGTATAATTGGGATTACACTTTCTCAGTAAAGTACAGATTCTAGTACTAAATACTTGTGGAAGTCGCGCTGGCTGAGCGGGTTAGGCGGTTGACTTTGTGTGCTGGCGATTAGGTGCCTGACTCTGATAGTGTGGGTTCGAATCTCGGATGGGACTGAACCCAACAAAAGTACTAGAATCTGTACTTCACTAAGAAAGCGTAATCCCAAATATAACATGTGTCATTGTTAGAGCTTATATTCTCCTCGTGGAAATACTTGTTGATATGTGTATAGTATGTTCCTGTTCATACAAGACGTATTTTGTACCCCTTTTGTCAAATCCTGACAATGATTTAGTTTTAGATGTTAGTAGTTATCGATGGCGACCTCCGATGTCCCCGCTCACCTTACTTACAACTCTACATGGCTTGAAGACCAGTTTGATATATTGCCACCAATGCCAAGTAACATCATAAAATGTAACCCGTCCAAGTTGCGTAGGACGATGCTCATTCTGTTGATCACTGGATTATCTGGTCCATACTCACTTATTTACAGACAGCCGTCATATAGCTGGACTATTTGGGAGTGCGGCGTTAAACAATATGGAAATATGCACCCTCTCCACCTGAAGTGAGGTGAGGTGAAATTGGGTTTAACGTCGTGCTTGAGAATATTTCGCTCATATGACGACGTGCATGCGTGTGTATGTGTATGTGCGGCTGATTGTACTAGCCCAGACTTAAGCTGCTTTTATAGTGCTAGCCCACTGAGATACCACGCGGCAGTGAAGCATGAATACCCCACTCAGACACATTATACTGACTCCGAGCCGATCAGTTCTTAACTTGTTGTACCCATTAATGCAGAGCGCCAGACAAGGACCAACAAGTACCATATTTTAACGTCTTTTGGTATGACGCGGTCGGGGATCGAACCCGCGACCTTCCGCTCTCCGGGCGGACGCTATAACCACTACACCACGGAGGCGGTCCTCTCCAACTGATACGCTCGTAGTTCGTCTGTCAGTTATCCATGTCATGGCTGTACCAAGCTTACAGAGTCGATCTACGTTGCAGAAATGTTTCAGAGATACGAACAGCAAAAAATCTCCTTAATAATTGCTGATTCAATACACAGCTGCTGTTCAAATCTCACTTGGTCCAGGCACAACTAGTCCAAAATACCAGCAGCAAGGGTTCTGTGCTTTACCTTCAGACACGACCCAATGACCCATATGGAAACAGTATAACTTCGGTTTAGCCATTTCCTTCATTCGGTCTGTGTGTTTGCTTGATCTTTGTTCAGTGGATTATGAAGCAGTATTACCCAGAACCGTTCGCTGTTGACCGGCGTGAGACAGGTGTATATGCTGTCACCGGTATTATTCTCAATATATGTGAACGACGTAGTCGATATCATCGCGCTCACAGCTCCGGGTGAGGCATCCCTGAATCAAATGTTTTAGGAACAAGTACCACGTGATTGGTGTGGCTGGTGGAGACTTTACTAATTGAGATATGCCCCAGATTGTGAACTTCAGATCGAAGTCAGTACATAGATCAAGCACATGATCTCCATTGTGATCACGAACAACTATGCACCAAAGTAAAGTGTATATTATATTATTGACTCAGTGAACACTTAATGATCAGTAATTCTGTCAAGACACTGCTCATCTTCAATCAGTGAGTGATTATGGTTTTACGCCGCTTTTAGCAATATTCCAGCGGGGCGGGGGACACCAGGCTTTACACATTGTACCCATGTAGGGTTTTAGTCGAACGCTTTAACCAACTAGGCTACCCCAGAGCTAAAAATGTACGATACTTCAAATTTGCAAGTGCCAGTGCTTTAACCTATGATATGTATACTAACCTAAGTACAAGCCAGTATTGTTGATAGTGCTGATAGAGCAGATACATACACGTACGGATACACACACAGGTGATTCAACATACAGATACGTGTGGGTAATATACATATCTTAGGATGAAATAGGTTGACCTTCAACCGAAGTTCAATAGTAGACGGAGCTATTCTTTACAATGAAAAGGTTACCAGATCATTGTCAAAACACCCATCAAGATCCGGGTTAGAATTGATCTTCAGTAATCCATGCTTGTCGTAAGCGGCGACTAACGGGATCAGGTAATCAGCCTCGCTGACGTGGTTGACACAAGTCATCGTATCCCAAGTGTGTAGATCGATGCTTATGATGTTGATCACTGGATTGTCTGGTCCAGACACGATTATTTACAAACCGCCGCCATGTAGCTGGAATATTGTGGAGTCTGGCGTTGTATAACAAACAACCATCATTATTAAAGCAGAAATCAGATAAGAACTTATATAGATAATTTACAATACATACAGATAAAACTATTATAAACTGAGTGCATACATGCAGATATAAGTTGGGATGAAGCAGAGAAGGCGCGCAGAGAATACAGTGAGCAGAGACAGTACAACAGAGAACTGTAGACTACAGATATTTTACGAATGCTTCAATTATTTCTAACCGTTGTGATCTTCACTTTGCTTTATATCTATCACATGTTACTCGACTGCAATAATTTATTTGCATATGCTCACCTTGCTGGAATGAGTGGAATGTTGTCGTGTTTTAATTGGATGTACATCATATAGATATCAAATATGACTATAGGGGAAATGAACGTGTGGACTGTCTGTAAGGTGTGTCATTGTACCATGTTCAACTTGGGCGAGTGCAGGAATGTGTCATCTGATAAACGTGTGGACCGCATGTAAGGTGTGTCATTGTGTCATGTTCAACTTGGGCGAGTGCAGGAATGTGTCATCTGATAAACGTGTGGACCGCATGTAAGGTGTGTCATTGTGTCATGTTCAACTTGGGCGAGTGCAGGAATGTGTCATCTGATAAACGTGTGGACCGTCTGTAAGGTGTGTCATTGTGCCATGTAGGGGCGCGGTGGACGAGCTGGCTAAGGTGCCAGGCTAGTGATCCAGCGAGCTTGAGGTGTCGGGATCGAGCCCACCTGTGACCGGGTGTAAAAACCTCGGAGTCAACTTTGTGTGCAGACTCTTTCAGTGTTGTCACAACCCCTAGTGTACAGTACACATCCCTGTGCACTTAAAAGAACCCACGAATCCGTTGGTATATGACCAGATGGTGGCCACATGAAGACCTACAAACACCAAGTTGCGGGTACAGCAACGTGCAGTGAACCTGGACAAAGTACTGTGACTATGTGTCCCAGTCCACCCAGCTTTGAATGGGTACCTCGTTAGGGTGAGAAGGCCACAATAACTTCATGCGCCTAGTGGCTGCAAGAGTTGTATGCTCCCCAGGGAGTTGAGATTGATAACACGATGTGCCGTTGAGACTGACATTCAATGATCGAGGGAAAAAAATACCAGCGCCTTGAGCAAGCACTAGTTGCCTGGATATGTGCGCTATATAAATATCATATAATAATAATAATGTTCAACTTGGGCGAGTGCAGGAATTTGTCATCTGATAAACGTGTGGACTGTCCGTAAGGTGTGTCATTGTGTCATGTTCAACTTGGGCGAGTGCAGGAATGTGTCATCTGATAAACGTGTGGACCGTCTGTAAGGTGTGTCATTGTACCATGTTCAACTTGGGCGAGTGCAGGAGTGTGTCATCTGATAAACGTGTGGACTGTCCGTAAGGTGTGTCATTGTGTCATGTTCAACTTGGGCGAGTGCAGGAATGTGTCATCTGATAAACGTGTGGACCGTCCGTAAGGTGTGTCATTGTGTCATGTTCAACTTGGGCGAGTGCAGGAATTTGTCATCTGATAAACGTGTGGACCGTCCGTAAGGTGTGTCATTGTGTCATGTTCAACTTGGGCGAGTGCAGGAATGTGTCATCTGATAAACGTGTGGACCGTCTGTAAGGTGTGTCATTGTACCATGTTCAACTTGGGCGAGTGCAGGAATGTGTCATCTGATAAACGTGTGGACCGTCTGTAAGGTGTGTCATTGTACCATGTTCAACTTGGGCGAGTGCAGGAATGTGTCATCTGATAAACGTGTGGACTGTCTGTAAGGTGTGTCATTGTACCATGTTCAACTTGAGGCGAGTGCAGGAATGTGTCATCTGATAAACGTGTGGACCGTCTGTAAGGTGTGTCATTGTACCATGTTCAACTTGGGCGAGTGCAGGAATGTGTCATCTGATAAACGTGTGGACCGTCTGTAAGGTGTGTCATTGTACCATGTTCAACTTGGGCGAGTGCAGGAATGTCATCTGATAAACGTGTGGACTGTCTGTAAGGTGTGTCATTGTACCATGTTCAACTTGGGCGAGTGCAGGAATGTGTCATCTGATAAACGTGTGGACTGTCTGTAAGGTGTGTCATTGTACCATGTTCAACTTGGGCGAGTGCAGGAATGTGTCATCTGATAAACGTGTGGACCGTCTGTAAGGTGTGTCATTGTACCATGTTCAACTTGGGCGAGTGCAGGAATGTGTCATCTGATAAACGTGTGGACTGTCCTGTAAGGTGTGTCATTGTACCATGTTCAACTTGGGCGAGTGCAGGAATGTGTCATCTGATAAACGTGTGGACCGTCTGTAAGGTGTGTCATTGTACCATGTTCAACTTGGGCGAGTGCAGGAATGTGTCATCTGATAAACGTGTGGACTGTCTGTAAGGTGTGTCATTGTACCATGTTCAACTTGGGCGAGTGCAGGAATGTGTCATCTGATAAACGTGTGGACCGTCTGTAAGGTGTGTCATTGTGTCATGTTCAACTTGGGCGAGTGCAGGAATGTGTCATCTGATAAACGTGTGTGGACATGTGTCAACTTGGGCGAGTGTGTCATCTGACGTGTGGACGTCTGTAAGGTGTGTCATTGTACCATGTTCAACTTGGGCGAGTGCAGGAATGTGTCATCTGATAAACGTGTGGACCGTCTGTAAGGTGTGTCATTGTACCATGTTCAACTTGGGCGAGTGCAGGAATGTGTCATCTGATAAACGTGTGGACTGTCCGTAAGGTGTGTCATTGTACCATGTTCAACTTGGGCGAGTGCAGGAATGTGTCATCTGATAAACATGTGGACTGTCTGTAAGGTGTGTCATTGTACCATGTTCAACTTGGGCGAGTGCAGGAATGTGTCATCTGATAAACGTGTGGACCGTCTGTAAGGTGTGTCATTGTACCATGTTCAACTTGGGCGAGTGCAGGAATGTGTCATCTGATAAACGTGTGGACTGTAAGGTGTGGATGTTCAACTTGGTCGAGTGCAGGAATGTGTCATCTGATAAACGTGTGGACTGTCCGTAAGGTGTGTCATTGTGTCATGTTCAACTTGGGCGAGTGCAGGAATGTGTCATCTGATAAACGTGTGGACTGTCCGTAAGGTGTGTCATTGTACCATGTTCAACTTGGGCGAGTGCAGGAATGTGTCATCTGATAAACATGTGGACTGTCTGTAAGGTGTGTCATTGTACCATGTTCAACTTGGGCGAGTGCAGGAATGTGTCATCTGATAAACGTGTGGACCGTCTGTAAGGTGTGTCATTGTACCATGTTCAACTTGGGCGAGTGCAGGAATGTGTCATCTGATAAACGTGTGGACCGTCTGTAAGGTGTGTCATTGTACCATGTTCAACTTGGGCGAGTGCAGGAATGTGTCATCTGATAAACGTGTGGACTGTCTGTAAGGTGTGTCATTGTACCATGTTCAACTTGGGCGAGTGCAGGAATGTGTCATCTGATAAACGTGTGGACCGTCTGTAAGGTGTGTCATTGTACCATGTTCAACTTGGGCGAGTGCAGGAATGTGTCATCTGATAAACGTGTGGACTGTCTGTAAGGTGTGTCATTGTACCATGTTCAACTTGGGCGAGTGCAGGAATGTGTCATCTGATAAACGTGTGGACCGTCTGTAAGGTGTGTCATTGTACCATGTTCAACTTGGGCGAGTGCAGGAATGTGTCATCTGATAAACGTGTGGACTGTCTGTAAGGTGTGTCATTGTACCATGTTCAACTTGGGCGAGTGCAGGAATGTGTCATCTGATAAACGTGTGGACTGTCCGTAAGGTGTGTCATTGTGTCATGTTCAACTTGGGCGAGTGCAGGAATGTGTCATCTGATAAACGTGTGGACTGTCCGTAAGGTGTGTCATTGTACCATGTTCAACTTGGGCGAGTGCAGGAATGTGTCATCTGATAAACGTGTGGACTGTCCGTAAGGTGTGTCATTGTACCATGTTCAACTTGGGCGAGTGCAGGAATGTGTCATCTGATAAACATGTGGACTGTCTGTAAGGTGTGTCATTGTACCATGTTCAACTTGGGCGAGTGCAGGAATGTGTCATCTGATAAACGTGTGGACCGTCTGTAAGGTGTGTCATTGTGTATTGTGTCATGTTCAACTTGGGCGAGTGCAGGAATGTGTCATCTGATAAACGTGTGGACCGTCTGTAAGGTGTGTCATTGTACCATGTTCAACTTGGGCGAGTGCAGGAATGTGTCATCTGATAAACGTGTGGACTGTCCGTAAGGTGTGTCATTGTGTCATGTTCAACTTGGGCGAGTGCAGGAATGTGTCATCTGATAAACGTGTGGACTGTCTGTAAGGTGTGTCATTGTACCATGTTCAACTTGGGCGAGTGCAGGAATGTGTCATCTGATAAACGTGTGGACTGTCTGTAAGGTGTGTCATTGTACCATGTTCAACTTGGGCGAGTGCAGGAATGTGTCATCTGATAAACGTGTGGACTGTCTGTAAGGTGTGTCATTGTACCATGTTCAACTTGGGCGAGTGCAGGAATGTGTCATCTGATAAACGTGTGGACCGTCTGTAAGGTGTGTCATTGTGTCATGTTCAACTTGGGCGAGTGCAGGAATGTGTCATCTGATAAACGTGTGGACCGTCTGTAAGGTGTGTCATTGTACCATGTTCAACTTGGGCGAGTGCAGGAATGTGTCATCTGATAAACGTGTGGACCGTCTGTAAGGTGTGTCATTGTGTCATGTTCAACTTGGGCGAGTGCAGGAATGTGTCATCTGATAAACGTGTGGACCGTCTGTAAGGTGTGTCATTGTGTCATGTTCAACTTGGGCGAGTGCAGGAATGTGTCATCTGATAAACGTGTGGACCGTCTGTAAGGTGTGTCATTGTACCATGTTCAACTTGGGCGAGTGCAGGAATGTGTCATCTGATAAACGTGTGGACCGTCTGTAAGGTGTGTCATTGTGTCATGTTCAACTTGGGCGAGTGCAGGAATGTGTCATCTGATAAACGTGTGGACTGTCCGTAAGGTGTGTCATTGTACCATGTTCAACTTGGGCGAGTGCAGGAATGTGTCATCTGATAAACGTGTGGACTGTCTGTAAGGTGTGTCATTGTACCATGTTCAACTTGGGCGAGTGCAGGAATGTGTCATCTGATAAACGTGTGGACTGTCTGTAAGGTGTGTCATTGTACCATGTTCAACTTGGGCGAGTGCAGGAATGTGTCATCTGATAAACGTGTGGACCGTCTGTAAGGTGTGTCATTGTACCATGTTCAACTTGGGCGAGTGCAGGAATGTGTCATCTGATAAACGTGTGGACTGTCCGTAAGGTGTGTCATTGTGTCATGTTCAACTTGGGCGAGTGCAGGAATGTGTCATCTGATAAACGTGTGGACCGTCTGTAAGGTGTGTCATTGTGCCATGTTCAACTTGGGCGAGTGCAGGAATGTGTCATCTGATAAACGTGTGGACGTCCGTAAGGTGTGTCATTGTGCCATGTTCAACTTGGGCGAGTGCAGGAATGTGTCATCTGATAAACGTGTGGACTGTCTGTAAGGTGTGTCATTGTACCATGTTCAACTTGGGCGAGTGCAGGAATGTGTCATCTGATAAACATGTGGACCGTCTGTAAGGTGTGTCATTGTGCCATGTTCAACTTGGGCGAGTGCAGGAATGTGTCATCTGATAAACTGGACCGTCTGTAAGGTGTCATTGTACCATGTCAACTTGGGCGAGTTGTGTCATCTGATCAACTGTGGGCGTAAGGTGTGTCATTGTACCATGTGCCATGAATGGGCGAGTGCAGGAATGTGTCATCTGATAAACGTGTGGACTGTCTGTAAGGTGTGTCATTGTACCATGTTCAACTTGGGCGAGTGCAGGAATGTGTCATCTGATAAACGTGTGGACCGTCTGTAAGGTGTGTCATTGTGTCATGTTCAACTTGGGCGAGTGCAGGAATGTGTCATCTGATAAACGTGTGGACTGTCCGTAAGGTGTGTCATTGTGTCATGTTCAACTTGGGCGAGTGCAGGAATGTGTCATCTGATAAACGTGTGGACCGTCTGTAAGGTGTGTCATTGTGTCATGTTCAACTTGGGCGAGTGCAGGAATGTGTCATCTGATAAACGTGTGGACTGCCTGTAAGGTGTGTCATTGTACCATGTTCAACTTGGGCGAGTGCAGGAATGTGTCATCTGATGCTGGGACATTGAGATATAGCATGTATATATTTCAGTGAAATGGTGGGAAGGGTTTTACATTACCTTTACTAATAAGTAATATATTAGTTTGGTTTCTCATTACACAAATTTGTAACAAAAAGAGGCGAGACATGGATACAGTTTGTCTTTGGTACAGCAGATAGCGAGGTATTGATCACAACGGTTAGGCTAGTCTTGTTTGTAACTCCGAAACATTTTTTCTTAGAAATACCATGCATACCATAGTTAAACATGTATATCGCACTCACAGCCGACAAGCCCTTGTTTTATTTCCACAAGATGCAACCATCTTTTACGACTTCTTGGTACGACGCGACTAGTGATCTGAGGCGACATGTTGTCTGATGCTACTTGTAGTTATCCCATGCGCGAAATATTTCTTAACGCAAAAAGCTAAAATAATGTTGAAATATGTCCTCATATATTCCGTTACATACGTTTTGCATAATCGATGGCCACATGTTGTAATTAAACAACACATAACTTGAATTAAAATGAGTATATACTTATTCCGACAATTGATGACATCACATTTTGGTCAAGAGGTTTGATTCCGTGTTTATGGAAGCCGTATATAACAAACCCCATTATTTATGGCCTTACTCAGCTTTGATTCAAGTGTCATGAATGTAACAATCAGCACTGGTATAAGATATGTTTCATATTTGCGCAGGCAGTTTTGACGTGTTTAGTATATATAGCATGGTATGTATGACATGTGTTTAGTATATATGACATGGTATGTATGACATGGTATGCATGACATGTGTTTAATATATATGACATGGTATGTATGACATGTGTTTAGTATATATGACATGGTATGTATGACATGTGTTTAGTATATATGACATGGTATAAATGACATGTGTTTAGTATATATGACATGGTATATATGACATGTGTTTAGTATATATGACGTGGTATGTATGACATGGGGCGACCTTCATGTATATGTTGAGGGTAAAAGATATATATCTGTGTGTTTGTATATGTGGCATATATGTTTCTTTATGAATCTTTGTGTTTCCAGGCCGGTCGGTGGGAGATTTGTATCAACATTCTATGTAGTGACGTATGTCCACATTGTCAGATCGATAAGACTGTATCAAGTTTCCCTGCCGCGATTGAGCATATGATTGGCCCGTGTTTTGTATAGCACATTTCAAACCTGCGTGTCGGGTTATCGGGTCACACTGTTCGAGAATTTTAGCCATACACAGTCGCATGTCACGATAAATAGGATTTCCTTGCATGCCGTTTCGAGATTCTCTACCTGGTCATAGGGACACTGCAAGCTAACCAAGTGGTTACCTTTTCTTTATACATTTACCTGACAAACCAATCAGCATTCACGCCTGGTATTGTGGTACCCCAGCTGCCATCTTCAGGTTGTTCGCCTGGGTGTTTGGTACTCCATCCGCCATCTTCAGGTTGTGAATTATTCATTTCGTGGAAACGGTAAGAATGACGAATGTCGTACCCAGACGCTTCCGATGGATGAGGGATAATCTGCTTTGTTTTGTGTCGGGTGCATGTGTGGTTTTCATAATATTATCCTTCTATGGACCCCACAGTCGCAGAAGTCGTGACGACAACCATGACGTTCTTGTTTCATCATTGTCATCCCAAACATTCAGTGTGATAAAGCACAAAGATGGCGAATGGATATCTAACAATGTGTGCGAGACAAATGAGTCGTTCAAGAAGACAAAGCTTCATACCCCAACAGGAGATACTGACATATTTCTGTACCCCCCGGAACAAGATGTGTGGGTGTCGGGATTTATCTGGAGGGAGGGTAAATGGGAACTGGATCTTGTTCATATTATGCACAACCTCATGATAGAGCACTCCTAGTGGGATTTTCATGGACGTGGGTGCAAATATCGGTGTGTATACTGTGTCCATGGCTAAGGCAAGCCGAGAGGTGATAGCTATTGAACCACTTCCGTCAAACGTCAAGAGACTCTGTCGCTCGTTGAAGGAGGGTCGGTTTGTGGGAGTTGTACATTTGATAACGAATCCTGTGTCGGATTCTAGGAGACCTATTTCTTTTGGAGTAATGCCTTCAAATGTTGGTGGAACTTTCTTGAAAGACGTTCCAGACGATTCAGAGAAAGGATCCGCGCAAACGATACTCCTCGACGACTTGGCCCAGGTGCTGCGTGGCCGAACGGTCGTCATGAAGATAGACATAGAGAAACACGAAGCAAGAGCTCTGAAAGGGGGAAGGAACTTCTTCCAGCTTGTTGACGTCAGATATCTCTTGATGGAATTCAATACGGAAAAACACCAGGATGACTCTGTTAAATGGGTTGTTCAGTTCTTAAAGGAACATTATATGGTACCTGTAAAACCAGGGAATTTCTCACACATGCTGGACCCTGGCAAGCTGTTGGATTGGCCATCTGACGTTATGTGGATCAAAAAGAAATTAACTGATGATAAATAACTAATATTATTAATTAATATTTTATTAAGGCATTGAAACGTGTTTGTATTACAGTCGACAACATCCGATATACATCACAGAAGCTATACATAATCCAGTCTGTGTGCTACGTTCCCTTCTCAAATAATCAGGTCCTAAGGAAATCAATGGTTGATAGTATGAAAGACAGTACAGATATTCAGAAACTGAAAGGCAGGAATGTCTCAGTTATATAACAACAGACTGTAAATGGTCAGGCTTGGATAAAAAATTCCGTTGGTTGACAGCATGCACGCATGTATCTGATGATCTAAGAGGAAGGTTCAAGGAATCCGTTTTTTGACACCGCATACAAGCATGTATCTGGTGATCTAAGAGGAAGGTTCCGAACGGATTCGTGAGGTTATACTGAATATTGCTATTTTATGCATTATCATATCGCATGCCGTGCAGATATGGACACAGTGAAATATCACGTTGGTCACACCTGGACCAAATATCATGTAATGGATTCAGTTTTCGACACTCCCTCACAATAAAATGCGTTCAAGAAAATAAACGAACTTCAAAACAGTCAACGAAAATCGTAAATTGCTGGCTATATATAGTTTGAAAATGTGACATTTTATTTATCGATCTATGCTTCGTCGGTGTTGATGTGAAACATTAAAAATGTATGGTAACATATGGCAAACCTCGCGACGAACTCAGATCCAGGTCGCATTCGTAGTGAGCTTCGATTTGAACATTCCACTGTGGCAAACGGGATGGTTTTGGGAACTTTATCTTGAAAAGTAGACTAATGTTGCACTCCGGTTTTTAGCACGTGCCTCATTGTTAAACATGTATACATACATATTTCACCTTTCACGTGAGGGGCGGTGGGGTAGCCTAATGGTTAAGGCGTTCGCTCGTCACGCCGAAGACCCGGCTTCGATTCCCCACATGGGCACAATATATAAAGCCCATTTCTGGTGTCCCCCGCCGTGATGTTGCTGGAATATTGCTAAATGCGGCGTAAAACCATACTCACTCACTCTTTCACGTGGATGTCGGATTGTGATTGACTTAATTGTAATGTACCCCACTAACATGAAAGGTACATTTTCAAATTTGTATCTCGAATCAGTTATGAGAGACAACATAATACTTCTGGACATTTGTTCTATTTTCCGAAATGAATAGATCTGGGGGAATAACTCTAAATTTTCTGTTGTCTGCCACACATGCCTTGCTGTTGTATTGATTCCGAGTTGGACCGAGCAAGCATATGGCATACCTGCAATAGAACTAGGTGTCTGGTGAGATAGATTCGTTGTTCTTCGGCCCGCCAGGTGACATGGGTTGATGTACACGGTGATACAGCCAGATAACTGTAATGTTTACAGCCAAGCCACCAATCCTGACCACTTATGAGGGCGCCCCTAACTGTTTGGTGGAATAGTATATTCCTACGTGGAATCCCAGCAAGTAGAACACTTGTGGGTAATAGGATCATTACACTTCAGTGTAATAATCACCATGCTATACAGCGACTGGTAGTTAGCAAACAATAACATGGTTTATCGATTTGCTATTCTCAGCGGAATTTATTTGGTAGGTTAAAATTAAAGCTAAGACACACTTTTCTTGCTCCATTTACTTTTAATGTGTTTGACATGAAGTGGTTTGTGTCGGAAGGGTTAGCAATAAGGTATAGATACTTTACCTGTGTAACATTTACATTGTTCATTAAGTGTCAGAGAAGCTTTAATCTTCTGTGTGTGGGGTTCCCAGGGTCCGGAGATTACATACATAGGCAGACCATGGCAATTATTCCTCTAGGCTTTCAATGGAGACTTAATAGCTGCATCTTCATAGTTTTCCTATCCTTCTAATCAATGACAGAGCATTCAAGAAAAAAAGAAGATATACTTATGAAAACAAATAAAGGAACACATGAAAGTACAAGTGTTCCTTTATTCTTTTCCAGGTTTCTTCACAAGGTATGTATTGCACTGTGTGTGAAATTCTGGAAATAAATAAGGAACACTTGAACTGTCATGTGTTCCCTTATTAGTTTCCATGAGTATATATTCAAAATATTTGTGATTTGTTCTTTATCGTATCTTTTGTCTTCAGTCCATCGAAACTAAGATTTACAAAAGCATTAATTTGTCCTGTAGCTGACACACAATAATAGAATGGAAATGCGTTCAAGGTGGTGTTTAATCACTCACTCACTCACCTTCAACCATATTTGTGGCATATGCACTTCATTGTTGAGTGTAACATGTAGCAGGTGTTACATGTATCTGTAACATTGTCCCACAGGGGGGTTTATACAATGCATTCCGTAGGTGGGACAAGATACGTGTAGCATTCTGCAACACCTGCTATCATCACTCTTTATATAGTCTCTGTACACATCAGTCGGAACCGTACTATACCATTTCTTGCTCCGTACTATACCATTTCTTGCTCCTGTAGAAAGAGTTTTGTCGCTTTTATTTACGTTATTCAGGTTTTCCCTTTCGAAATATTGATGGGAGTTTGGGTACCTCAATACTTATTGCAAGGTTGCATTGGCGGAGTGATTTTTGGAATCAATTTCTTCAACACCTGAACTCAGTTACATTCAACATTGAAAATGTTATTATATTTGATATGGCTGACTTTGCTTGTTATCCACTGTGCTTTCGTTTGAATCGTCAGGTAGAATACCCTGGGTTGTTCAGTTGAACGCATAACATCTCCAAAATGAGATTTATTGCTTTACCAAATGGTTCAGAGTATCACCAAGACACTGCTACCAGTGTGCTCAAGCATATGCCCTGTAGTACGTTCTGCCACCGAGTGTGGAGAATGGAATTGTTACAGAGCGTGTGTTTAAAATGCATGTCATATCAAGCTGTTATAGATAATCGTCTGCTTGAATAGTTGAAAGAAAGGGATTGTGTGATTCAGATCATCTTAAATGATACTATTTTCTCAAAATCATCATTGTCTGAAATCTGAAAGTTCGTGTTGACACCTTAACGCACGTATGGTTTCAGTACACGATCTCTCGTGGCTTATTATTAATTTAATGGTATATTGATTTTTGTATTGATTACACCATCTTAATTCTGAACGAGCAATGTCATGGTTTAGGGTCATTCTCTTCTAAACATATACGACAAGTATATATATTGAAAGCAGTTTTGATTAATCACTCATGTTTGTAGAGACTAATGTAATGATATTTAGTGAATGTGAGCTAAACATAGCCGTTGTTTCATTATTTTTCTGGGATACTTTCAATGTTTGCCCTCCGTTTCCGACATATTTTGAATATTGACCTTTGCACTTCACATACTCAAACCTACAGTGTAATTACACTGCTGATATGTAATTTGGTAGTCCAAACTACATGCACTATTTTTATATTTTCTACAACAGGCCTGTTTTCTTTTCGTTGAAACGGATGGATAACCTAGTGGCTAAAGCGATATCTTATCATAGTGAAAGTCCGGGTTCGTGTCCCCGCATAATTAAGCCCGGTTTGAATTGGACATTCAGCTTAATCACGTGACTACAAGTAATTTCTTATCCAAAATACCTGTACAGCCTATATATCGCATTACCTAAAACAAGAAAACCTGTAAAATACAAACACAACAGCAGCACTAGTGACCCAGGGTTTTATATTTAACCTTAACCTGTTGTCACCCTAGGCTTGGCTTGTTCCATACATCGAGTCCTCAAGTCGTATTACCCACGCCACATTCATGTTTACAATATCCAGCATGTCTACAGAACGATAGCTTATTGGGGTTTGAGCGTGTGAGAGTATGTGCAATTGTCACTGTGTAATAGATTGGGTTCTGGATATGAATATGTTTTTCTCCATGTGTGACTGTGTGTATGTGTGAGAGTATGTGCAATTGTCACTGTGTAATAGATTGGGTTCTGGATATGAATATGTTTTTCTCTATGTGTGACTGCGTGTATGTGTGAGAGTATGTGCAATTGTCACTGTGTAATAGATTGGGTTTTGGATATGAATATGTTTTTCTCCATGTGTGACTGTGTGTATGTGTGAGAGTATGTGCAATTGTCACTGTGTAATAGATTCGGTTCTGGATATGAATATATTTTTCTCCATGTGTGACTGTGTGTATGTGTGTGAGTATGTGCAATTGTGTGACTGGGTTCTGGATATGAATATGTTTTCTCCATGTGTGTGACTGCGTGTATGTGTGAGAGTATGTGCAATTGTCACTGTGTAATAGATTGGGTTCTGGATATGAATATGTTTTTCTCCATGTGTGACTGCGTGTATGTGTGAGAGTATGTGCAATTGTCACTGTGTAATAGATTGGGTTTTGGATATGAATATGTTTTTCTCCATGTGTGACTGTGTGTATGTGTGAGAGTATGTGCAATTGTCACTGTGTAATAGATTGGGTTCTGGATATGAATATATTTTTCTCCATGTGTGACTGTGTGTATGTGTGAGAGTATGTGCAATTGTCACTGTGTAATAGATTGGGTTCTGGATATGAATATGTTTTTCTCCATGTGTGACTGCGTGTATGTGTGAGAGTATGTGCAATTGTCACTGTGTAATAGATTGGGTTCTGGATATGAATATGTTTTTCTCCATGTGTGACTGCGTGTATGTGTGAGAGGTACGTACGTAAATGTGTACATGTGTGCGTGCATGCGTGCGTGTCTACAAGCGTGAAGGTGTGAGTGTGCGTGTGCGTTTTGTTCATTTTGTTGAGTGTCTTAGAGTGTGTGTACATGTATGTGTAAGAGGTTGTGTGAAATTTGTTTTGTGTGAGTACATTGGTGAGAGAGAATGTGTTTTTTCAGTTTTCATGTTTGATTAGTTGTACGTGGCTGTAATCATGAAGATGATGTTTTTTTGCATATAATTATGGATGGGTGGTTGTGTGAGAGGTGTGTTTTGCATGTGTCTTCGCGTTTTTGTATATGTTACTTTGCTATTTTGCCACTCAAATAAAATCTGTTTCGGTATATATCTGGACATACTCTGTCCTTCTTGTTATCAGTGTCTCGGCATACCCTTTGGGTAACATACATACGTGTATTCCTCTTCTAATCAGAGGGTGGTACAGCAGTAGAGTCTGGTGCTGAGATATATTGAAATGTAATACTGAAGAAAGTAATTCAACCGCTGTGTTATGCCTTCTAGCCCAGCCTTTACAATCTGAATCTGCAATGGAAAATCCGAAGTGTATATACACATGGGTAGCCATAGCACGGGCAGGCTGATATCGGTACCGTGGATATTTTACGTTCACTTCCATCACTATACGTCACAGCATGGGCTCGGTGGTCTCCCTACGTTCTTTCTGTGGGTTTTGTGTGAAAGTGTGTTTGATTATTTCTATATTGTCTTATATTTAAAGGCAAGTCATTTTCAGTCCAGATCTTCACGTAGTAATAAGTGACTTACATGATACTGGGACGGTTAAAGTAGTCATCTACGCTTAGATAAAATACTAGTATACAAACTGAGTAAGCAGACAAAGTTGTGTTTTGACATTTGAATTGGGTGCCAATGTCAACATTCGGTCTCCCTGAATCCCTCGGCACTGAATCCTTGTACACTGTACCAAAATTAAAGAAGATGATCAAGTAGGCAAATACAGCCAGTTTACCTTCATATAGACACATTGGTGCATGCTAAGCACCACCACTTCTTTGTTTTCCAGTCTGACGACCTTTTTTTAATATGCTCAAAATTAGAGTTTGATTGTTATAATTTTGCCTTTATAATGCTGGTTTGTGTACATGGAACTGAGCTGGGGAGTCTCAATCTGCCGTTGCACGTGAACTCAATGTTCACCAGATACCACTAAGGATAGGTATTGAGGAGAATTTTTATATTGCGATGCGAAAGCATATATTGCTATATCTATTGCAAGATCTTGCAAGAAAGTGTTCTTTAACACACAAAAACCCTACTTATAATTGAGTTAATGCGTGATTTATAAAGAGAAAACACAACAAAATCACCATTCCTGATTAAACTTAATAAAAACTTTAAATCTTGACAAAATAAAAATGTAAATAATATTTGGCACAAATGAAACTAGGAAAACAACAATTTAAGATCAACACAGTGGTTACTAGTTTGAACTAGTTTCTCCACTCTCAAAAACAGCCCTGATATTTTAGACAGCAACTTGACCTGGTCAGGACATGTCAGAGATCACTGGTCATTAATCAGTAAATATTTAAAACATTCAGAGCCAATACATTGCGAAACACCTGAACAAAAATTAAGAACACAACTTCAAATTGGAATTAACAATCCAGTTAAATGTAGTTTTCACCACGATCATAACCACCACAATTGCCACAATTATCAAGATTTCCGAGTGTTACGAAGTTTTCAGAATGCATGTCAAAATAACGGTTTTCGATCAGCGTATCGCAATATGTATCGTTTTCATGTCTGAACCGGTAAATACCGGTAAACCGGTTATATTACGCAGCCCTAGATACCATCAGTTGTTTGTGGGACCGACATCAAACCATTTGTACGCAAGATCGGCCTCGAAGTGGTAGACCTCGGATTACCACTAAAGCTCAGGATAGGTACAACAGGGAACTTCATATGCGGACTCGAACTGTCATAGCAACTGCAACTGCAAGTGCTTGGTTTGAGGGGAGTGTTGGCACAAACCATTCGTAAACGTTTACGAGAAGCTGGACTTCGAGCCGGAAAAACCCTATTTTGGCCCTGTGCTGCGATGCTTACATCGACGTCGTCGAAATTGGTGAATATTGTTTGCGTTTATAAAATAACCCCAATGTTTTGAAGCTTGTTCTGACTGAATTTTAAAGGATGCCACGAAAGCAATTTCATCAAAAGTGGAATGCTTTCCTAATTCAGAACCGAAGTTTGTTAAAAGGCCGAACTTTTCATTGTCTGAAGCGCACGTATAATCTCTATTATCTTTCTCTCGTCGTTTGGACTTTACGAGTGGTAAATTATTAGTCGACTCTTCTGAGTGAGTGAGTGAGTTTAGTTTTACGCCACTTTTAGCAATATTCCAGCAATATTACGGCGAGGGACACCAGTAATGGGCTTCACACATGTGGGGATTCGAACCCGGGTCTTCGGCGTGACGAGCGAACGCTTCAACCACTGGGCTACCCCACCGCCCCCGACTCTTCTGAATATTCGAGACGAAGTCAATAGGGACGACGGATACTAACATAGAAAATTAAAGGTGTCCGTTTTACTTGCAGAATATTCACAATCCCACATGTTACGTATTGGGTGGGATGGAGGGCCACATGGGTTTAAACGAGCCGTTATTAGGCAAAAGAAAGAAATAGCTAAGGATAATAATAATGATAATGAGTCATCTTCAAAAGCGCACAGTTTCCAAACACCAAGTGTTTGCTCGCGGCGCTTAATCGGAATTTGATTCTTATTATCCCGGAAAACCCAAGCTGCCTGTTAGGCGCTAGAAGGTTATAGCCACATGATTTTATTCAACCGGGTACCCATTTTGAACAAACTCCCTTGCCTAAGGTGAGACCACATGTGCTTCGTTATGGGGCAGGACTGAAGTCCTAAAAACTCTCAGGAGTCAAGGACTGTCCGAGCTCGACGTTGCTTAACTTCAACTGATTCGTGACCCAAGCTCTGTGCACAGGACCACACGCCACATACTTCACTTAATAATGATAGGTGTGAGTGGGTGAGTGTTTTAGTTTTACGCAGCACTCAGCAATATTCCAGTATATGGCGGCGGTCTGTAAATCATCGAGTCTGGACCAGACAATCCAGTGATCAACAACATGAGCAATGAGCATCGATCTATGCAAGTGGGAAGCGATGACATGTGTCAACCAAGTCAGTAAACCTGACCACCCGATTAAAGATATGAACATCAGTACATATTTAAATCATACACATATGCATTGGGAGATTAGGAAGCGAGTCAACAATGAGTGAGAGAAAGATGCACAAGTGATAATCAGAAATATTCTTCTGATATCATTTAATCAAACAATCGGTTCATTCGAAAAGAGGTCACGAGCCCATTGTACAGTACAGATTTCACTTTGTAAAGAGTAAGCGCCTAACGTGTATCTTTTATTGAGAGCTGGATATATAAATGTATCTGTTGTTTTATTGCAACAGGCTGAGGCCTAGAAAACAATTTCAATGTTTCTTTTGTATGATTCTTCGTTGAGAATGGATACCGGTATTCTGTTTCAGCATGTGTGATTTTTTTTCTTGTGTCTTAAGATTTTACTAGTTTGAATTAAGTGATAAATATATTTCATGATATACTTGCATTACATTACGGACGATCGATCGACTACAGCACGTGTCGTTCTTTCATAACATACAAACATACATTAGTGCAATTTTATTAACATTCACAGCAATATTTATTGATTGATTTACATAATTTGTTTTGAATTACGAAATTGCACCCACATGGGTACAATGTGTGAAGTCAATTTCTGGTGTCCCTCCGTGATATTGCTGGAATATTGCTAAAAGTGGCGTAAAACCACACTCACCCACTAAATTGCAACACTTTCCTGATACTGCTCTCACTCTGCACGAATTACTGATCAGCGGTTCTTCATACGTTTTCGATGACGCGTGGATGGGGTGTATTTTTAAGGGGTGAGGGAGTAATAACTCATTGAATTAAATATTTCAACATGGACAGTGCTGATATTAACCGAACTGATGTTTAAAAACATTAACGCTAACAGTAACGCTAGGCAATCTTAGGTTTAAATGACATTTTGCCTTTCGTTTTTCTTTGAATATCGGCCAACGCTGAATTAATTGAATGAAATTGTGACAAACTGAATATCACTATCATGTCTGATACATAAAGTGCAAAATGACCGTCAACAGAGCGCGCAATGGATGGGAAAGCCCTCTTATCAAATCCTTGAGATTAACTCCCCTTGGCATCTATATAAGGTCAAGGTCGACCATTTCAAGCGTGATAACCGACATTACAGTTGTTCTTTAAAAGTATGATTGGAGCTGTTGTCTCTGTTTTCGCTAATTGGTGTAGATGTGTGAAGCCAATTTCTGGTGTCCCCCACCGTGATATTGATGGAATATTGCTAAAAGCGGCGTAAAACAAAACTCACTCACTAATTAGTTTAGGAGTGGGATATAGCTGGGACAGTGTAACGCATTCCTTTATTTCATCCTTGTTTTAGAGCAGGACACGTACCAACGTTCACGACTTTTGTATCTTTCACACATTTACTGTTCCGCCGGACATATGCTGTGCTCCCTTCACTTGGAAACTTAAAGTAGTTGGGCTTTGTTCACAACATGTCATGTAAAATAATTATTGTCTGACACCTGCATAGAGACGTGCATATAACAGACAAAATGGTGGAGCAGCGACTGGTGTCCTATCTCTTGCGGTATATATTCTGTGCATCACGAGAGAGATGCTGACAAACCAAGAATCAAGATCCGTCCGATTTTGAAATTTGAACCGATAGTCACCGGATCCTGGCGCGCAGCACAATGAATTGCGGTGAGACCATTGAATCAGTGTCCCCTTAACTTTCATTTCATTTTTTTATATTTGCGAAACATGATCCGAGACTGATACGACTGAATTACTCATTCACTGGGGCAGGTGAAATGTCCACCCGCGCAGGTCGTGTAAAGAGCGTCGCTGAAAAATAGCGTTAATACTTCCTTGTTCAGGGCCTGTGTCCCTTTAAATGAACTTCTGAACATGTATATGTAACATTGATGTGATTAGACGTATATACGCGTTATCAATGACTGATAATGCAGCCGGCATTGTACGTCACAAAGGTTACAAGGTCGACACATCGGCTGAGTAATGACAAGTGCACTGTCAAGGTCGACTTCTGCCTAGACTTCACACATGACTGCTGACGGCAAAATTGGCCAATCATCACTCAGTCACACAGCGTCTACCAGATCCTGGATGGATATAACAACCTTGGTGCACTAATTGGCGAGAAATAACGAGATGGATGTTATCGGCCGTATTGTCATACGGAAAAGGAACGAAAAAAATAGTAATTAGGCGGAGAGTTTGGTGGGAAAGTAGTATATCTCTCAAGACAATACTATACTGTTCAAGGAGCGTGTACGCAATGGGATACACAATGGGTTTGGCATAGCCAGATGACGTCCCACGACAGTCTATAGACTATAGTATACGTACCTGACGACTGGTGTCACAGGTGGCAGTTTTCAGTAAATACGAACAATACAAATCTTATCTATTTTTGAAAACCTTAAAATAGACTGCAGTTTGATTTTAGGTATAATGACTTCACTGTTGATTATATTGAAACTTACAGACACCTTGGACTTTGTTCAACTAGACCTGATGATAGTGAAAGAACTGCATGTCATGTTTTATCACAACTATTAATGTAGCTAGGGACAGGTCATGTCATGTGTTTAAGAAGCTACACAGACACCCTGTTCAATAAGAGTATTTTATGGATCGGAATTTTGAGATATAAATACTTATAAAGAAATATATTTTGTACAAAATAAAGCTTGCAAATTTTGCTTTCGCTTCACCACAACCTTGCTGCAGTCGGATAAAGTTGCCTTTCATCTGGAACGCTGTCGTCCACCTGCATGTCGCTTACACGTTGATCCAAACGTCTAGTCTCGAGTTCAAACCCTGCTGATCACACCTTTCCCAACACCAAAGAAGTTCGAAACGGGACTTTGAGTTGACCGAATTTCAAGCATCATCATGCATCCTCTAATTCAGACGACGTCTTTGACAGTGAGGAGACAAAAGGTCATTCAGTCAGTACAGTCCTTAGTTGGGTATGTTGTGCTCCACGATAATCATGATGGGCAACGATTCTGTCCAAATACAAGTTTCCAAGCACCTCGTGTCCATCGTACCCATACTGCATGTCTCTATTCGTATATTATGAAACTGTATTGTATGGGTTACCCAGTTATTGTTGTCTGGGGCAATTCAGTTATTATTTGGTGGATGATCATTGAACTTTTATACATACCATATGAGTAGTATCGGTACAAATTAGCCACGTTTTAAACAGTTTCGTTTTGCAATATCATGTCCTTTTTGTGAAGGTTAGAAAGACTTTTGAAGTATTATAAGGTATTTTAAGTTATCAAACCAAGAAACGCGCCCCGGTCAAACCGAGACTGGAACCCACAATCATGGGTTTCTCGCGTGCCCAGGGGACGCCACTTGGCGGCGAATCAGTGTTGAGAAAATATGTTCCTTGAGCTCTTAAACAGTGGTCGGGGTCCTTAAGCTACAAAACGTTCAGACTGTATTAGACGACACACTAAAGATGCGCCGATATCGCCACACCAGTGGCTACAGATATCACACTGCCGATATCGCCACACCAGTGGCTACAGATATCACACTGTCGATATCGCCACACCAGTGGCTGCAGATATCACACTGCCGATATCGCCACACCAGTGGCTACAGATATCACACTGCCGATATCGCCACACCAGTGGCTACAGATATCACACTGCCGATATCGCCACACCAGTCGCTACAGATATCACACTGCCGATATCGCCACACCAGTCGCTACAGATATCACACTGCCGATATCGCCGGTTGTCTTAACTGTGGACGCTCAAGTACAATCATGACTGGGCGTCTATTGCTAGCATTTTGTCGTTCGAAGCAGACTCAAAACGGAGCATCCCCTCCCTTGTTTTGTTAATCATGATAATTTCCTCAACGGTCTTATCATAAAGCGGGGCGGTGGGGTAGCCTAGTGGTTAAAGCGTTCGCTTGTCACGCTGAAGGCCCGAGTATTATTCCCCACATGGGTACAATGTGTGAAGCCCATTTCTGGTGTTCCCCCGCCGTGATATTGCTGGAATATTGCTAAAAGCGGCGTAAAAACCCAACTCACTCACTCACAATCATAAAGCGTTGCATGTGGCTATGCTGGGTTATGTCCACTCACAGGGAGCCACAGGTCGTAGGAACTTCGGTACACACTCCTTGGCAGTGAGTATCAGCAAATAAGTTATTGAAAAGTCAAGGATCGCTGCGGGATGTCTGTTCAAAGTGTTCGCAGCGTCAGTGTAAGCTCACATCCCTTGCTCTAATATGTTCGTCATACCTTCTCCTAGTTAGTACACTTACAGCAGAAGGGTGACCAGGGGCAGTAACGGTACTTTACTTATGATGAGTATGGTTCTACGTCGCTTTTACCAACATTATAGAAATATTACGGCGCGGGATAACAGAAACGTACTTCACACATGTGAGGAATCGAACCCGGGTTGTCGGTGTGACGAGGGTGTAACCCTTTAACCACTAGGCTATTTCACCGCCTCGTTATATAGCTCGTGGAATAGCTACCACAACTATCACAAAATGGGATCGAAAGCCACAGAAACTGGACAAGCTTGTTCACGTCCAGGTGTGCTCTATTGTATTCCTTTAATAACCTATAGAGTTCCATTATATGATGCAAACTGCATCGATTGGTTGATAACAATATTCATAGACTCATGTATACATACGGAATATTGTATCGTGTGATCCTGTGCATTATGATTCAAGTGATTCGACCGTGTAACTAGTACTGAATGGCAGAATAAAATCTAGCTTTGTTTAACCGACCTCGGGGCTAGCGCTTTGTTGAGCGATTGAACACGCTAGTATGTATACATCAGTGCAATTAAACACGGGCATATAAATGATGAATAATACTTTTGCTACAGTTGTTGATTCCCATTGTAGGAGACGCGGGTTCTTTCCCAGATCACAGCATGTTACCCATGTCGTTAGACAGAAAATAGACACTGCCGAAATGTGGCGCTGGGTGTTGTTGTACAACCTTAGGGCTATGACTACCTTAAAGGAGAATACGAACGAAAACAAAACTTTTGATATATTGTAAAGAATATTCTAAAAGTCACCATCCGTGATTAAAACTGAACAAAAAGTTTGTAAAATAGCAATAAAAACACAAAAACGTACTCGTATTTCCGCCTATTACGGAAACACCGGACATTCATTCTAATTTGTTCAAATTTATTTATAATGATTGAATATATGCCGTAAATGCATAGTTTTTGTCAACTTATTATGATATTATGTTCTTCATATAAAAGTTATTAGGAAGTAATATTTCTGATAAAGGTTTCATTAGTAAACTCATAACTATGTATATACTTTTATATGAAGAACATAATATCAAAGTTGACAAAACTATGCATTTATGGCCTATATTTATTCATTTTAAATAAATTGGGGCATTTTGACTACCCCACTGGGGCAATTTGACCAAATTTGCTGGGTAATTTTGTAGCGGGGGCAATTCGACTGGCAACCGGACTTGATTTAATTTATGTTAAAAATACCAATGACAGTAAGTTGTTACAGGGAATGATGGAGTATAAATGAATCTCGTGGATACTTTTTCCTTCTTCAGCCTAGCTTGGGGATTTCCATACCCCATGCGTGCATGTCTCTTTCATATGCGTCCGACTCGGAATGATCAGCGCATTTCTCCTGCCGAAATCTGTCATTTCACTTGGAAAACGGAAGAAATGGTGGTTCTTTCCCATGTTCGATGATGCCGTGCAACCCCAGGCAACGCAAAACACCGTCGTACCATTTAAAAGAACGACAGAAACGACACGATTTGTACTACTGTAGCGCTTGGTCTTTGGCAATATGGCGGACTCCAGGCATATGGCTATGCTCGCTTTGTACAACGGCACCCTGGTCAGCATAGTTTGATGATAGATATAGTGACTGAAACCAGCAGTTACACATGTTCATATTATTCATGTTCATTTACCATTCTACCCGTGAAAGTCCGGGTTAGAATTGACCTTAAGTAACCCATGCTTGTCGTAAGCGGCGACTAACGGGATCGGGTGGTCAAGCTCGCTGACTTGGTTGACATATGTCATCGGTTCCCAATTGCGCAGATCGATGCTCATGCTGTTGATCACTGGATTGTCTGGTCCAGAATCGATTATTTACAGACCGCCACCATATGGCTGGAATATTGCTGAGCGAAGCGTAAAACTAAACTCACTCACTCACTCACTCATATACCATTCTAAAATCAGCTTTACATAACCGTAAAATATACTTGTTCAGGTATAAACAGTTTTGGTTTTGTGCAATGTGGACATAGGCATAGTTTGACAAGTTTGCATGAGTACATCCTTTATATTTCATGTAGGTCAAAATGAAAATTGACTTGTACGTCATGAGAGTGTTATAAGTGTGCGTCATGTGATCACAGGACTTGTACGCCATGAGAGTGTTATAAGTGTACGCCATGTGATCACAGGACTTGCACGTCATGAGATCGTTATAAGTGTGCGTCATGTGATCACAGGACTTGTACGTCATGAGAGTGTTATAAGTGTGCGTCATGTGATCACAGGAGTTGTACGTCATGAGAGTGTTATAAGTGTGCGTCATGTGATCACAGGACTTGTACGTCATGAGAGCGTTATAAGTGTGCATTATGGGATCACAGGACTTGTACGTCATGAGAGTGCTATAAGTGTGCATCATGTGATCACAGGACTTGTACGTCATGAGAGTGTTATAAGTGTGCACGCCATGTGATCACAGGACTTGTACGTCATGAGAGTGTTATAAGTGTGCGTCATGTGATCACAGGACTTGTACGTCATGAGAGTGCTATAAGTGTGCATCATGTGATCACAGGACTTGTACGTCATGAGAGTGCTATAAGTGTGCATCATGGGATCACAGGACTTGTACGTCATGAGAGTGTTATAAGTGTGCATCATGTGATCACAGGACTTGTACGTCATGTCATGAGTGTTATAAGTGTTATCATGTGATCACAGGACTTGTACGTCATGAGAGTGTTATAAGTGTACGCCATGTGATCACAGGACTTGCACGTCATGAGAGCGTTATGGGATCACAGGACTTGTACGTCATGTGATCATCACAGGACTTGTACGTCATGAGAGTGCTATAAGTGTGCGTCATGTGATCACAGGACTTGTACGTCATGAAAGTGTTATAAGTGTGCGTCATGTGATCATAGGACTTGTACGTCATGAGAGTGTTACAAGTGTGCGTCATGTGATCACAGGACTTGTACGTCATGAGAGTGTTATAAGTGTGCGTCATGTGATCACAGGACTTGTACGTCATGAGAGTGTTATAAGTGTGCGTCATGTGATCACAGGACTTGTACGTCATGAGAGTGTTATAAGTGTGCGTCATGTGATCACAGGACTTGTACGTCATGAGAGTGTTATAAGTGTGCGTCATGAGAGTGTTATAAGTGTGCGTCATGTGATCACAGGAGTTGTACGTCATGAGAGTTTTGAAGTGTGCATCATGTGATCACAGGACTTGAACGCCATGAGAGTGCTATAAGTGTGCGTCATGTGATCACAGGACTTGTACGTCATGAGAGTTTTGGAAGTGAATGTAGTGAACATCATGAGGTTGTTGGACGTATACGTAAGTGGATGTAATAATCCCAGGCTGAAATCCACATGGTGTTTAATTGTGTTAACAAGAAGTGTCAGTTATTTTCCCATAGCCAAATATCACTCCAATATAATGAACTACAAGAGGGCATTCCGTGAGCACAAAAACGTCCTCCGATCGCCTCAGTGTTAAACAAGCAGGACAGGTTCACAACGATTAAATTATACGACACCAGCCGGGTTGTCTTGCGTCCGTTACGTCATGTTACTGCATTTAGAGTTAACAAGGCCAAACACGTTGTAATGTTATTCCATACCCTAATCAAGGAACAAAGGACTGGGGGTCACCTTGCCACCCCTGGGTGGGAGGGTACCCGTTATTTTTCATCACGTAACCCTCCGAGATCAAACACTACGCTCACCTTTGTGTTGACTGCGCCACTATGGCACATACTTGTGATGAACCGAAGTTAATACATACTTATAGAGGAGATGGCAGAACACTTCTCGGCTGACCACTTTAACATCTGATCGGTATTGTAAATGTGTTCTTGTCCCTGTATTTGTTTGTTTGTCTATTCATTCATTCATTCATTCATTCATTCATTCATTCATTCATTCATTCATTCATTCATTCATTCATTCATTCATTCATTCATTCATTCATTCATTTATCTTTAGTGACATCTCCGGTGGAAAATGCGAGTAATACTATTTTTAACAGTATTTCAGATTTATGATACACTTGAGGTGAAAACCCACACTAATTCAGGTATAAACACCACTTTGCTGAAAAACGTACACCCTCCATATATTTGTTCTTCACTCGTAGGTCATTGCTCCCTTTCCTTATCATCAGACACACATTCATTTATCCGTTCATATACTCACATATTAAAGCACCCATGTAGTCTGTTTGACCTCCCCACAGTGGCACAATGTGTGAAGCCCATTTCTGGTGTCCCCCGCCGTGATATTGTTGGAATACTGCTAAAAGTAGCGTAAAACTAAACTCACTCACTGTTAACCTCGATTTCATACATTTTTCTATTTGAATTTTATCTCTAGTTATATTTGTCCGAGAATAAATTCCTATTTCTGGAATATCTGTTATATGTATTTGTTTCTGTTATCCCATGCATACATGTTCAATATATACGAGTACTACTTTAATTAATTATCAGAATGGTTGTCCATGAACGCGATCTTGACCCAACGTGCATCACGTCAAGTTTATTTGTCTGATAAGGAAAACGACTAACCTGTGGAGACATGAAATGGCTGCGCTTGTATTCATATCTCACCACCTGTCATGTTATATAAGGAAAACCTCTCAAAGACTCTACACGATATCGTTAAACCCGCTGTCGCCCATACGTGGGAACTAAGTCATTTACATAGCGCTTTTGTCAACATAACATTTCACTGATAGACTTCCAATAGAGAAGTGTGACCCTAGTAAGGATTGCGGTATTAATCAGCCCTGTATAGTGACCTTGAATGTGTCACCTGTCAGTATACTAGCCAGTTAGAATATGAGGGATGTGTATTCCACACAGACAACCATGACGGTATGTATTTATCATTACGTACATGATTAACATGGATTCTTTTACATTAGAAGCGTTGTACTGAAAAATAATCCACTACCATTTGAAAATGGTATTATAAGATATATATACCGATTTATATTTCAATCAGATTAAATGACACCAAAAACATGCATGTCAGTTTGGGTTTGTTCAACGAACTTATGTTAACCCCAACGACTCTCGCAAATTCATGTAAAAACACGAGTTACAGATGTTCTGTAACCTATGAGGAACTGTACAGTTAGATGTCAGCTTTACCTTCAATAAGGGTCATAACACTCTGTCAGCTGTCAACCATTACGCTCTCCAGTGATACAAATATTAACACGGCTGTGTTGCTATGACAACTCTTCAGGAATATATATCCGAGGGATATAACAAACTTCATCTGAGCTGTTTTGTGAATGATATTAACCATTCAGACAGAACAGTAATTTCATTACCTGTCAAAAGCACAAGCAGATGTGGCCGACATATATACATATATGTATATGTGACATTTACACGAGGAAATCCAACCACCTCTACACCGCGGACCGAGAGATTTTGATATTTCGGTGGATGACGTATATTTTGTTTTTGTTAAATTTAAACGCACTGTGTGTTGTATGAAACATAGAAAGTTAAATATCTCTGAACAAGCATGATGTCTGACTGATAGTGTTGCCGGCGTATCGGTTGTAGATCTCAATACCGAAAGGGGGCGTTACCTAACCCGGCGTTGATACGCGTGGTTCAGCTGAACAGTGCTTATGAAATCACTTGTTTGCATTCACAGAGACAACCTGCGTCGTTAAAGCTTCCCTATCCCATGATATTTTACAGTTGACCGGTTGACAGCGAGGGGGGTACGTCCCAGTTGTTACCCTCCCACAACCCGATCTCAGCTCTGCGGGCGAACAAGCTGTACCAGTACTATTATAAACCGCGGACAGATAGTACAACCCTGTCGCACGCCTCACACTGTACGGAATATCTACATTGGATTCTGGGTTGGATAAAACCCCCTGTGTTCATACAACTGGATGCGTTACTGACTGTTTTTATAGCAGTACCCTGTGGCCACTCACTATTTTAGCCTTGGCTGACCCTCCGGAATAGGCGGTGATATAGCCTTATACATATTCCTCTGTCCATCACTGTACGTTTGTCGCCCGGCCTTCGGACAGTGCATAAGTGGCGTGTAAAGGGCTAACGGAGGCTGTCGGTTGGTCGCCATGGTGATCACGGACGACAGGGTGCAGGAGGAAGAACCTAAGAGTGAAGAGGAAGAGCAAGAGCCAGACGTGGAAGAAGCCGAGTCACCCCAGGTTATAACATCAAAGACAGAACCCGGAACAGTTATAGTAGTTACCAAGGGGAACAGCAGTCAAAGTGACCATCTTTTGCTACGAAGCTTGTTGAGAAATAGGCGCAGCCCTGGAAGAATAGAAAAGATCAAGATTATTCGATCGTAAGTAATACCGTTACTTTTCTATTTTTGTATCACTTAAAACTACTGCTGTGTTATATTTTATAATTAAAAAATCTAAAAAAATTAAAACCCGCAAATGCTAAAGTTAAATATCAAAGTGGTGGGTTGCTGTAATATATAGTTAATACGTTTGCTGCATAACATTGAAACTGCGTTATTGATCACCAAGGTGCACATTGCAGCACGTGTATATAAAGTTTCCGTGTAGATTTCACAGTGTACCCTTCTCTGTGTAGGTGTACATTTCAGTCACATTATAGCTATCAGTTAAGTACTTCTGATGACTAAGCTTGCAAGAGTGCCGGTTATCTTCATATCTGTAGCTGAATGTGATACGTATCAAGTGATACGAAGTGTCTCCAAGATAAAACTGCAGATCATGCATGTCAGTTCAGACACGTGTAAAACAAACGTGCTCAGTTTACCAGGAATATAACTAATCTCACTCAACGCTGTCATTTCACTGCCTATTTATCATGTCTTAAACGTTTACTGTTCACAATCTCCAGGGGCATAATGCTTTTTGTGAACGTGACCTGTTTCTTACAATTTGAACCCTGACTTCTGTCATTTTCATATCGACATTTATGCCAACCTTGCTTAATGTTGGCAACATTTGTACCACGGGTTTACAAAATCAAGTATCGCTATTAACATTGCACATTTTAATTTAATTCCAGTCGCGCTCGCTATTTTCTATTACCTGTTTTAGATGAAAACAGGTGGCAATGTATTATAGAGCACAAACAATAAGGAGATGTGTACGGCCGCAACAGATGGGACGCCGGTATACATTTATTAAATAAAAACGAAGCATATTAGTTTGCGTTGTCACGGTAGTATATTCAATGGATGCTCCATGGGGCCGTATCCAATACACTGTTGGAACAGGCTGGGTATATTACTAAAGACATTCATATTAACTGGAGCAGCCTTTCACAATGTTTAAGCTTGATATCTTTAATGGCCTGTATGTTATGTCGGGGGTGGCAGAGGGCGACTGGCTCATTTACTATAGAAACAGACGTGACAGGGATTAGAGGTCAGATGTCTGCCCACATGGCAGAGTCTGGTCCTCCCATTCACCTGTATTCAGTGGAAGCATTTTTTTTTTCATGCATATTTTTACATATTGAGTGAGTGAGTTTAGTTTTATGCCTCACTCAGCAATAATCCAGGTATATGGCGGCGGTCTGTAAATAATTGAGTCAAGACCAAACAATCCAGTGATCAGCAGCATGAGCATCGATCTACGCAGTTGGGATACGATGACATGTGTCCACCAAGTCAGCGAGTTTGACCACCCGATCCCGTTAATCACTTCTTACGAAAAGCATAGGTTTCTGAAGACCGATTCTAACCCGGATCTTCACGGGTAAAAAGTAGTCGAGACTTGAGTGCTAGGAAGTTTGAACAGCGACCCACACACCGAGCCAGTCCCCGAAACTGACCACTCGATCCCCAGTTGGCTACCCTTACCTGCTTCCATTGTAGATAGGGGCGGTGGGGTAGCCTAATGGTTAAAGCGTTGGCTCGTCACGCCGAAGACCCGGGTTCGAATCCCCACATGGGCACAATGTGTGAAGCCCTTTTCTGGTGTCCACCGCCGTGATATTGCTGGAATATTGCTAAAAGCGGCGTAAAACCAAACTTACCTAACTCAGTCAGTCCATTGTAGATAGGGGAGCTCACTCTTCTCACACGGAATTGACATAGTGATTAGGCATGATTTGTACTTTTGCTAGCATCTTGCATTATCTCACAATCTGCCTGAGGTACGAACAGAAACTCCCCGATACAACCTGAGGAAAGGAACCAAACCTCTCAGTTGATTTTATCAAAATTACCGATATCATATACAAAAAAATTGTACCGATTCTTAGTCAACATTCAAATACTTCTTCCACGTGATTTTCTTTTAAAACTATAGACTTCGACTTAAAAATTATTTTCAAAGATTCATACAAAATTCGCATGATAGACAACTGGGAGTGTGTTAGAATCTGTGAAAATCAATATATTTGCCTCTGTCAGTCGTTTCAAACGTGGTAGGGTTCATGTGGTTGAAACTTCATTCTTACCCAAGTCTCCACTGAGCCATTCAAGCATACAACTACCCAGCCATAGATTGCTTTTCATACCTGTTGCACGAATGAGTTGTGTTTAAAACAGGCATCGTCAAATTTAACAACAGGTTTTTTTTCAATTTTCAATTACCCCCCAAACAAACTCGGTATACTTTCTTTTGTTCGTCAGTATATTTCATATCCCCGTTTCCCTCGCCCCATCCCTATGTACAACATCAAGTCGACGTTAACTTTATCCTTGAGCATACTTCAGGAGTATGTGATATTGTGACATCGTTGGATACTGGATAGGGTATTGTCAGTGATTCAGCTTTACTGTGTCATAGATGTATACGGTGTAGGATCATCTGAAGTATGCAGCTTGTGATCAGATACAATATACAAAGATCGTGTAGTATGTTATGTTAGACCACGTGCACTCGTTATTAAATGTGAGATACAACCGCAGACAATTCAAAGTAATGCAGTATAAACTTTAATATAAAATGAAACTGTATGTTATGTGTAATTATACAGTAAATATTGTGAGATACTACCGTATACAATGTAAGGTCATACAGTATGTATATAATATAAGGTCGTACAGTGTAGGCCAAGGAAAACACTGTATTTATCTTTCCGTGTTTGAGTTGCCCAGGAGGTACACAGGGGCTATGTAACGTTATATAATGGGGCAAATCTGAAAAGAGGCTAAAGGTCAAAATAGGGGACGTATACGGCTCCCTCAATAAATGCAAGGCTTGACTTCACACACACACACAGAGAGAGAGAGAGAGAGAGAGAGAGAGAGAGAGAGAGAGAGAGAGAGAGAGAGAGATTTATCATAGCTGTCCGGGAGCCAATACATTATAAATGAGTTATGTAAGATCTGAATGCTGAAAATGTCAATCTACCCTGGATCTTGCTGACACAGCTTTTATAGTGTCTCGTGTAAACAATCGAACCTTTCAAACAACAACCCCTTACGTTACAAAAATCTGAAACCTTTACCCGTGTTGTGCGGGAGAATGGTTCTAAAGAGTAATAACACTGTATTATACAAAGGGTAAGCACAGTTATTGGTAGGCGGGTAGCCTCCGGCGTACACAGGTATGTGTGTTATATAAAGCAGTACCTGGTTAACGCGACAGTTTCCACACGCTCACGTGGCAGACAGGCAGTTTGAGCCTTACCTCAGGCATAATACTGCACGTGTACGGACGCACGCACGCACCCACCAACCAACGCACTCTCTCACAAGAGCCACGATACACTATTAAACAATAGATGTGTATACATATATTGGGGGAGATATGGGAGATTGCACATCGCCCTCAGAAAAACACTATCTTGACCACACGTGTGGAAACTACATCAGTATTGTCATCACTGAAGACGATGTCTGTTTAGGCCTTAACAGGTTGTCATTGAATCAGGTTTGGGAACGTGTTTATTTAATTCACTTGTCCTATTCCGTGAACTCATTCCGGAGCTTGAAACAGCATATTTAGGAGGAACAGGCAAACCTCAAGGCTATGGGCTTACGTGTCCCCGGGCGTCCCGGAGACGTCGGTTAGCGCCACAACACGTTATATTGGTATCTCTGGACGTCCTAGAGGCGCCCTGATTATGATCCCTGGTTTGTGTCCCCGAGTCGTCCCGGAGACGTCGGTTAGCGCCACAACACGTTATAGTGGTATCTCTGGACGTCCTAGAAGTGCCCTGATAATGATCCCTGGTTTGTGTCCCCGAGTCGTCCCGGCGACGTCAGTTAGCGCCACAACACGTTATAGTGGTATCTCTGGACGTCCTAGAAGTGCCCTGATAATGATCCCTGGTTTGTGTCCCCGAGTCGTCCCGGAGACGTCAGTTAGCGCCACAATACGTTATAGTGGTATCTCTGGACGTCCTAGAGGTGCCCTGATAATGATCCCTGGTTTCGTCCCAGGGACGTCAGTTAGCGCCACAATACGTTATAGTGGTATCTCTGGACGTCCTAGAGGCGCCCTGATAATGATCCCTGGTTTGTGTCCCCGAGTCGTCCCGGAGACGTCGGTTAGCGCCACAATACGTTATAGGGGTATCTCTGGACGTCCTAGAGGCGCCCTGATAATGATCCCTGGTTTGTGTCCCCGAGTCGTCCCGGAGACGTCAGTTAGCGCCACAATACGTTATAGTGGTATCTCTGGACGTCCTAGAGGCGCCCTGATTATGATCCCTGGTTTGTCTGCACCAATAACCTGGATGAGTATTTCATCAAAGCAATAAACGTCTATAGAACACACATGAAGCTAAGCCATGGTATGCTGGAAAAACTCGACCACGATACATTCATTTACCATCCCTCAAAAATGGAAGAGTATCGACTATCGCGGCTTGGACATAATTGCAGCGATGTGACATTGGGGGAATTGAACCTAGCTTTTCTGTCTTTCCCCGAAACACCAAACCAGTAGCTAACCCACCTCTGTTAGAATAGTGCCCCGTCAGCCTATTTCGGTTATCACATATTTAAGGTATGGCCATTTAATAAAGTTATCGCTAAGACGGATACAACGTCATAAATTAAACAAGTTCTAATGTCTACATGTAAATCATCCACTTGGCACAGGACACTGTTACAACTGGGCACCTGATAGGAATTGATGTCTGCAAACTGCTCCCCACATATACCTCAAAAGAACTCGTCTATAGGGGGTCAACGAGTTGTGAGGAGCCTTATTTGAATCACATCATTCGGTCAACAGAGGACAGCGACACAAGCATCTACAAACATTTGTTATCAGGTTCTGATTTACTGGTCTTGTTGCAGCTGGACCACACTTGTCCCTCGTGGAGGAACGCCTGACATGCCTCTGACCTTTCAGCTCCCGCCGTGATCTGTCATTAAGTTGACCTTCATTGAACAATGGGCAGTGAATCTGGCGCATCTATATTACACGCTATATGTTGCCGTCACTGGTCAATTCACAACGTCCACTGAGGGGAAATTTGGATCATGCTCTCTTGACCAAATGCAACAATTGACCGGTCACCTGAACTTGGTGTGACCCTCGTGTTGGTTACTGGAGTGAGGAAACGTCTATCGCTGAATCAAACCAGGGACCATAAAATTACTTTTTTTAGTTCTCTGATCAAACGTTAAGTCAATTCATCATTTTTCAGAAGATACATCCCTGCTCTATCCGCGGATAATATAGCATGACATATCTACCACAGACATATATTCTCCTGGATTATAATTTATGTATGATATTGTAATGTATGCTGATAGCATCAGCGTCACCCCTCTGATAACGAGCGAGACTTGCCCATGTGACGATAACATTGTCACAATTTGTATTCCCATTGGAGGCTGAGGATGGATTAAATGTAGTTTGACGCCGCAGTAATCAGTGGTACAGCAATCTCAAGCTGGCCTGCAAATACTCCAGTTTTGTTTTGAACAAAGTTGCTAGTGGCAGCATCAGCGACGACCCACGCCATCGGGCACGGTGACACGCATTTAGCTTAGTCAGCAACCCTTGACTTCAAATCAGTTTTGTCAACTCCTACGACAAACCGGTTGTGGAGGACCAGATTTACTCCCCCGTGGAGGAGGTGGGGGTGGGGGTTGGGGCACATGGGAAAGTCGGGTATAGGAATGCAGTTTTTTGTACACTCGTGCGTGAAATATGTAACGCATCATACTGCTATAGCAGCCTGAAATACACAAGTCATTCATTGTTTGGGTATTATGATAGGAAGCAATTATTAGTTTTTGAAACAGGCTGCGTCCTCAAATAAGGCTGCTTTTAACATTACCAATACAATACATTACAATACATTCTGCAGTACGCTTTAGTTCTGATGCTATCGCTTGTCTGACGTCACGGAATATAAGCTTTATATAGCCAGGCTATAATTCAATGCCGCATATACTGACGGCATTGTGTACCTGTGCAAAATTTCAGTGGGTTAATTCAATGTTATCCTCGACAGGGAATTGTTTTCGAGTCGTAGATAAGCATCGCACATAGATATGTGGCGTTATTGAAAATAATGGGCGTTCTGTTATAAACATAATGGGCATGAAAACACATAGTTATTGATACTGGCTGTACATATATGCACTCACAGGTTGTATTATTGTGGAAATTGAAACTGGCAGATATGGTAAAGTTGCATACTGACTGTTCCACTCAACACAGGAAACTTTGTCAACAATCAAGTAGACTAAGTAAACGAAGGGACCGCGATATCACTGTGAGGCGCAGACATATGGTTGGCCATTTAATCTCGGCTGAACATTATCTGCAACATACGTGCAAAAGAACATACGTGTTGTACGAATTTAGTTTACTGTTTGATACCCATGAAGATCCGGGTTAGAATAAGTCTTCATCACCCCGAAATGTCCATGGATGCAGACTTGGTCTCGTCGCTATATGTCTGAAATAATGCCAATGTGACGTAAAACTCAACTCAACCCAACTCAACCTCAACTTCACCAACCCATGCAGCCATGCTTGTCTTAAGAGGCGACTAACGGGATCGGGTGGTCAGGCTTGCTGACTTAGTTGACACATGTCATCGCATCCAAATTGCGTAGTTCGATGCTCTTGCTGTTGATCACTGGATTGTCTGTTCCAGACTCGATTATTTACAGACCGCCGCCATATAGATGGAACATTGTTGAGTGCGGTGTTAAACAACAAACAAACAAATTTTAGTGTTTGGAGAGTACGAATGAGCCAGTGAATTGTTGCCTCCCTTGGATATGTGAGCGAATGCTCGAGCCTTCTCAATTATTGTATTAGGCTGGTCTGTCTGCACCTGATCTGTCATCCACACGGGGAGTGAAGCAAAACAAACGTCATGTTGTGTGTAGAGTTATGCCCCTTTGTAGACTCACGAACACGCATTCGTGACCAACTCGTGTTATACCGGGACTAGCCGAATAGCTTACGGAAAGGGGCGAGTGGTGACGAATGACGGACACGTTCCCCGACCCACCTATAGCTAGGTCAAGGTCAATGCCCACGTTTGGGCCGTATGTTTATAAAGCATGAAGAGTTGTGTGTACATTCCCAAACATAACAGAATACATTCCCACTATTTTTAAGGTACTTTATCAATCGATTGCTCATTTCGTGAACTGTAAATATATGTTTGTCACGGACGAGGATGTATTTTATCAAGAGACTATCGAGGTGTGCGATTACAAATACATTTGTTATCTAAGCCTTACAGGACGGTACAAATGTTTGTGATGTTAAAAACTGTCTAATATTCACACTACTTGATCATGTGCCATGGTTGTCGAGACCAATCGCCACACGTCCGTGAGATCAAACCATACTGCGAAGATTCCAACCGACCTTGCGCGAGCTAGTCCAGAGGTATGATACTGACAAAACAGTGTGTGAGATGACATGTCAATGGAAGTATAGGTATGGCCAATGGAATCAACAGTCAGTGCACCTTTAAAAGAAACCTGGCAGTGTGTAGAAATATTGTCCGTCAGAGATATGTTTAATATCTATGGCAAATATTCTTTATCATCTAAATCTATGTCAATTATTGTTAATCAGGCAGATAGACGTCATTCCAGATCATAAAAAACAACGATAAGAGAGTTGGCCTATAGCTTTAGAAAAATATCAAAGACAAAAAGGTCTGCCGATAACACAAGTGAACTCACTTTACTCGTCATTCCAAGTGACTGTTTGGTCAACGAAATATCAAAGGCATAAACCGCTCAGATGCGGTTCCGTCTCTCATTTCGGTCATTCCTTCGTGGACTGCCTTCCCTTGAGGCATTGCATACACCAAAGCATGAGCAGTAGGGGAGACCGGGGTCAATTGTAACACTTTTTACTTAACTTCTTGTAATTTGATACTAGTCGACCGCTCACAAAGTTAATCGGTACTATCTAGTACATTGGCATCTTGGGTTTAAACCTCAGTGTCATTTTAAAATTCACTATTATGTCGTTACAAAGTTATTACGTATCAAATGCAATTACTGCATGTGTTACAATTGACCCCTAGCACGGGGCAATTGTAACAGGTGGATGGGACAATTGTAACAAAGAAGGTTCAAATGTAAAAATCTGCTTACATTCCAAATAAAATCAAAATAAAATATGGAAAGATGTTATCTTGATTAATTGAGGTGGAAATGAATTAACATTAAACCTTTGTAACCACCGACATTTTACATGTTTTTGGTTTAAAATTCTTGATTTTGTATACCCAAAATATGATAGAAAGACTAACACCAAAAACTTTCACCCGAGGGCTGATACTATCAACATAAGACTGAAAATGTCCTACTATGATGAAACTAGTAAAGAACTAAAATAAAACCAACATCATAATTTGCTTCATCATCATAACACAAGGGAAAATTAAATGGGGGCAATTGTAACACAGTGTTACAATTGCCCCCGATGATAGTAGCCATGTTTCATGCCACATCACATGTTAACAACTTTGGGCTTCTCAAATATTTCTACTTCAACATATGTCGTAATACCTCAAGTTTACGCTTGAACAGTTAATTTCATTCCAAGCAACATTTACTGCATCAAGAACGTTTTATTACGTTTTGTGAAAAAATTACTTTCCTATGTAAAAAACGATTTTTCGTCAACAGTTCTCGCCATGAGCGTGCAGCTGAAAAACGCCTGTATGTGGACCGCAGGAGAGCAAAGGGAAATAACTCTACTCACCTACACTATGCTTGAGCAAAAATTGTTAGAGTAATCGCCCTTGTTACAATTGCCCCGTGTTACAATTGCCCCCGGTCTCCCCTACTGTTTTTCCCTGTGCAGTGAGCGTCCGGAACAGGATCATATCAAAATGTCATAGGGTGAAGGGTTTGTAATTAACATATGATTTTATTCATAGCTAAATTATTAACACGAATAAGACCACGCCATTCTCGCTTTTGAACCTGTCCGTGAATAACATGTCACTCAGGACCTGACATAGACTAAAGCGTAGTCTCTGAATATATATAATTTTGATAGTAACAAACATCCTATTTAAATTGAAAAGGAGCCCGATTAAGGTGGAAGATTTAGAGCAACCTGAATCAATCTAGATTTGTTTCATTTTGGGCTTTATCACTGCAGGGAGGGCAGGGCAGTAGGGAAAATAATGTGGTTCAGGGACTGTGAGACAGACAAGCCCAGACACCTTGTGCTGTTACCCAGACAAGAACTTACAAACTTCCAGACGTTGTGATTAAATCGGTATATTATGTCCGCTTCGCGTGTGATTGACAGCTCTAGACTGTAACATCTCACATATGGATTCTTTATTCACAGCTTATATTGGGCAGTGTGTCGCCACCTGTTTGGACGTTATATAGTCTTTTATGCCGTTATACGTCCGATACAATATTTAAAGGTTGTTGTCTGTTAGTTTAGATATCGTACCGATGGGGCCAACTAGTCTGTCACACCGTCCCTGAACTACATTATTTTCCCTTCTGCCTAGCCAGGGGCGTAGCTACCATTATAGAAAAAAGCCCGGGCTTACACGTGATCGTTGCTAAAAAGGTTGGACAAGCCCTCAATACTATCTAAATATAAAGCTTTACAACCTATCGGGCTTACACGAAAACGATTGGCTTGCTACGCGCCTGCTAGCCCTCGATGCAATGCTAAAGCTCTAAATGAAGCAAATGAAATTCCCCAGGTTCAGGATCTCCCAACTCACTGGTGCTCATTTTCAATTTAAATGCGTTTATTTGTTACAAATTAAATATATATATATTTAGAGAATAAGCATAAGTCAAGGGCCAACACAGAGACGGTCATTTCACAGAGGGCTAACAACCAAGCTAATGTTAATGTATGGCACTTACGACTATCTTAGCGCTAAGAGAGCTTCGAAAATCTAGGCCCTGCCTCGTATGACACGCTGATTGGCCAGGGAATATTTGAGGAGTCGACGGTTGAAATGGGTTTGATATGAAGTGCCATAACATTACCTTTTCATCATGAACCATAACACACACATGTATTGCAAGTGAAGGTGAAAAAAATTACCTTGTTTGGAAGATATCGTCATTGGAACTCCTCCCGAGCAGACGACACTAAGGGAGGTAACTCTAATTTCGTACCACCTGCGGTGATGTCGATCGTTCGTTCAAAATGCTTTGTGTGAGTGAGTATAGTTTTACGCCGCTTTTAGCAATATTGCATCAACATCAAGGCGGGGGACACCAGAAATGGGCTTCACACATTGTACCCATGTGGGGAATCGAACGTCTTCGGCGTGACAAGCGAACGCTTTAACCACCAGGCTACTATGGCGCCACTCAAAATGCTTTGAACAACCGCATTAGTCGATAGGTGGCGAAATACAGTGGTGGTAATTACTCCCTGTATTGGCTCTGTAGTATATATACTAAATGCCCTCAAATGGTCTCGTATGTGGGGTACGAAATGATTGCGAATACAATCTTATAAGTATTGTTAAGGAATGAATATTTCATACACACGTTCTGCCCAGATAGGATTTATATCCAAGAGAGTACGCGCATGTGTTGCTGAAGCCATATAGCTATCAGCATGCTGTAGAAGAATTGATTTAGATGTTTGGAATCTCAATTCAGTGTGGGATTTTGTTCTGAGTACTATATTGTCGAAGGACACCATAACCCTTAAATTTACTGATACCAAAAAAGAAAGTAGGTCAGTTTTGCTCTGGATTGATACTTGATGGGGTTGCTTTTGATATGACATCTTTCGAATCCTAAACGTTGTTGATCTCTTATACATCAGTCTAGTCTAACCATAGCTGTCAGACAAGCAAAGTAGTAAATGTACCCGAGGCATTGTGCTTTAGTTCATGTGCCTCGGTACAGTACACAGTTTCCTGGAGTTACTTCCCTTTGTATGGCCATGTATCGTATATGATACTTCTGGCGTTGTAAGTCAATAACATCGAAAAAAAATATTTCCTTGTACTTTTTTAATCAGCAATGTCTGCTTGAGGTTTTAATACAATCAATAAACTGATCACGAAAAGGATATATTTCTACAGGAATATATAACGTTTATTATTGGCGAGTCTTGGGGTTGTCTAGTAGGTACAACTTTGGTCGTCACAAAAGAAGACCTGGGCCCGATTCATAACATTTGTTTTGTCCCCTGTTGTAATATGGATGGAACAGCGCTAACACCTGCGTGCAATATTTCTTTTGTAATATGATCTCAGTTGGTATTCACGCCCATATGAATATAATGCAAAATGTAATTAAATTTGAAATTGCAAAGGACAAGGATACTGTTTGGTGAAGAACTGTATCAGCGCATATCATGGGCTTATGCTCCACTTCAAGTTCACTACATGTATCCGATATACTTTATCAGCCATAAATCCCCAAATATGTCCAGTTTCGTGGTATAAATTCCGATTTATCTCCACAATCATAAGGAAACGTTTACCTCTTTACAGGCCGGTTTCATTTGAAGCATGCCTTATTCTGTGTTCATAAGTGTGCAAATCTTATTTACTCTCATGAAAAATTCCACAAACTGACCTTCAGTGTTTCCAAAAGCAAGCACGGGAATTCCCCTTCAGTTGATGTAATGTTACTAAATATAGCCAATGACGAATTTATTCAACTATCCAATCAGCTCGCATTTTCCACACACCTGACTTTCTCCAGCCAATCAGATATTATTACGCAAGCCAAGCGCATTTGGGGCAGAGGAATCTACCCTAGTTGTCGTTTATTTCTCAAAAACAAGAATACAGACAAGGAATGGTGGACTCTGGCATCGAAATCGACCTTGGGAGTCTGCTCGGGGTGGACGAGAACTCTTCGGACGGCGCCTACTATGAGCTGAAGAGCAAGACGGTCACGGAAAGGTGAGAAGTGCGCGCAAGTTCCAGCTATCCTGAAACGCCCTCTCGCGCCAGGCGCGCACGATCCACACATATGATCCGTGATATAACTGTATGTTTGACCCGTCCGTGGCTGACATCCCGACAGTAGTTGCGTAACACACCGAGTTAACACACATATGCCTCTGTTACGCTACCAGGTGAAGTTTAGGAGTGACATTTCATGTGTGTACCTTATGACTTGACAAAGCTGTCAACTACGTCAGTTGTCACTGGCCTTGTCAGTCACTCCATGTGCAAACTTCATTCACAAATCTAAAGAAAGTAATCATACTTTATTATAGTCAATTGTCATTTACACCTCTGGCTTGATAACGATGTGAGAATCTACACCGAAACATCGCTCTATGTAATAAACAAAAGCTGTTATCCATAAAGTCGTATCCTTCACCATAGCCGAGAGCCGCGATGCTACCTTCACCACAGACTATGGCATAGTTCATTCCTGTTTTTAGATCATATCTACATATGCATGACTTGTTCTAGAGTATTGAATGAGTGTTTGCTGAACTGTGTTGGGCAGTCAATCATGTCATTAATGAGATAAATAGGATTCTGTTTTGATATGCAGAATGAAAAAAACGATATATGATTATATCATTGTATAAAGATGTTTCATTACAAAGAAAGCTCATACCTTTATAATGAGAATATGACAATACAGGATTGTGTATATTTACTTGAGTACTGTAATTAAATGTTTGATTGATTTTTGTCAGTGGATTCAGGGAAACTGGTGAAATATCCTACACAACAGAAACGTTATTTACTCTGTTTTGTTTGTTTCTACAGTAGATATTTGTGATGTGCTTTCTCTTGGATGTATTTTCCAAAATACAATCAGATGCATTTGGTGTTGTCATTGCAGTGTCCCATTGAGCCATAGATCTTAGAATCATTGTTTTGTGTACAACCAGGGATTTACCTGGAGTCCTGTATTCGAGGGTCCCTGGGACTCATACTCTTAATTTTCAGGGGTCCTGGACAACAAAATGGGGGTCCCAGACACTTAAATACTATTCTTAATAACTGTTATTGTATTGTGTATCATGATCATTGCATTGTTACAATAATTAAATTGCAAATGATACCATAACCCAGCTAGTAGCAAACTCAGTGATAACTTATCGTTACTTTATTGGAATTTTTACAAAAAGTATTTGGACTTTTTCTGTGTCCCTGTGGATGCGCTAATAAATTTTATTTGCGTCCATTGTCAATTTTTATGCGTATAGGATACAGGAATTTGCGTCCTGTAAATCCCTGGTACAACTGTAGATGAAGCATAGGGTTGTCTATTATGTGTGTCAGTGTGCATCAACATTTGGCATAAAACGTATTAAAATGATGTGGATGAAGCTTGTCAAATGCCGATGAAATATGTTATAATTATAGGAATACCATTTACAGCATTTGCAAACCTTTCCATTGACCCTGGTTGTTCCTCTCCACAGTTAAGGTGGAAACAAGGGGCCCTGGTAGTGATAGTGCATTAACTACATGGAGTATTTCATCATGACCCCGCACTGGTGGCATTGATTGATGCTCCCACTATCAACCACTGGTTTCCTGGTCAAGTAACACAACATTGTGCCATACACATGACTACTGTAAAATATGAGAGGGCAGTGTACAGAAAATGAAGACTTCTATGATGACATTCCTGATGTGTATGCATATATACCTACTTGATTTACATGTGTTACATATGTATATACATGGCTGGATTGGGTCATTAGCCCCATAGAGATTCAGAGAGGGCTAGGTCACTGGTGTGCCCTCTTCCATTATGAATTGTGAAGACCTGGGTTAGAATTTATCTTCTGACATCAGTAACTCATGCTTGTCGTAAGAGGTGACTATCAGGATCGGGTGGTCAGGTTCTCTGACTTGGTTGACACATGTCATCGTCTCCCATTTGTGTAGATCAATGCTCATGCTGCTGATCACTGGATTATCTGGTCCAGTCTCAATTATTTACAGACTGCCGCCATATAACTGGAATATGGTTGTGTGCGGCGTAAAACTAAACTCACTTACTTACACTCATTTTTTCCAGTGAGGCTATATAAACACCATTAGACAGTGAGACTATGGTATTGTTTCTCATGCTAACAGGCACTAGTTTGTCTGGTCCAGATTTATGTATTTACAAGTCATGAAGTAATTTTCCCTCACTCACTTACAGCATCAGATGTGTAACTTTGTAACAAACTAGTGTCACAAGCTATCACTGTGTTGATATCTTTGAATGTAGAAGTTCCTCAACAGTAGACAATACTTCAGTAATACATATGTTTACATGATTCAACAATGTAACACTTTATAGTTAAACTAATGGTTGGTATTGCTGTAATTCTGTTTTCACCCCAATATGATTGTTATGTCAGAGGTACAGATAAGCTGCGTATCTGCATAAATTACGTAAATATTTATGTGAAATTTCAATTCCTGTTAAGTCTATTACATACAACTACGCTTGAATTTTTGCAAATACTCAATAAGTGTGATCTTACATGCATACACATAAAAATGTCAAATCTTAGCTTACGTACCCGTGGATAGATAAAATAACTGAGGTATATTGAGAGATTCTATTTCAGGACATGAACTTGACCACTTGCAGACTTTCTTATCGTTTCTCATATTACAGATCAAATATCAATAACAAACACATTTAAACGTTATTATATTTTTTAAATTAATGGAAAATGGCAAAATACCCAATTGAGTTTGAGTGAGGTGAGTACAATTTTATGGTTACTCAAAGGAAAATTAGGATACCCAATTGAGATACACAAGCAAGTACTTAACTCACTGACCCAAAACGTTATCTGTAGCTCTGTATGTGCACATGTTATATTGTTATTTATATGTTGCACAGTTTGCCAGATCCCCTTATTTTTACATGATAATGATAGACTTAACATACTTTGTAAATGGTTTTGATAACAAGGTTATATTTTTTTTAATGTATGTAATTTACTAACATCAAATACACAAGATGTGATGAATATTTCAAGAAGTTAAAATAACAGTTAATGGGAAATAAAGCTAACTAAATGAATTTTTTCTATTATCATTGATATCATCTCTGTTCTGGTAACTTGTCATTGTTCTTTGGGTAATATCTGTCCTGGTTACTGTCATTACGGAACATGAGGGCCTGTTTGATTTAATTTACTGCAGTTAGAGGGGAAAATACAGTAGTCAGTAGAACAGTGGTTAGCAGAATAATTGGTGTTATACTCTCTGTCCAGAAAAACTCTAGTCCTTCAGCTGTGATGTCAAGATATCTTTGCACAACCAACATAACATCTGGAGAAATAGATTAGCAATCCCTTGCAGCCATTGTGACCACCCACTCCACATTTTGTGTTAATTTGAGCTTTTTGCACCAAACAAACCTCACTTTAATCAATTCATTAATGCCTGACCTTAAACTCAGGGAGAGCAGAACTTATAGCAAGTATGAAACTGGTTTTGAGAGTTCACTAAGCAAAGCAATATGTCTTTTGTGTGAGCAGTTTATGCTGGCTTTGTGTTATTTCATGTGACGCACACTCCATACAGTTCTAACAAGGTAGGGTGTTATATGTGATATGAGTCCCAGTGTGGTCCATGGTTGGCTGCACTCTATGTATTTAGGAGTATACTGCAGCTAGGTAATATCATTGCCATATTTCAATAGTTATTTTCCTCGCTTGCGTCGGCAAAGTATGATTCATTTCTGCCTTGGCTGTACGTGGGGAAGCTGACACATTCTGTTAGTGACATCAGAAAAAGCCACAATGGTGGTGGAAGTGAAGTTGTCAGATTGACAGGACATATAAGGGAAGCTGTTGATTGTCCTAGATTTTATGTAAGTAATGACTGTCGTGACATCAGCAGGATGTACTGCAGCGTAAATATACTGCACATTCTTGGTAAATGATTTCAGCATATTGTCTCTTAACAGAAACATTATCAGTGAAATTGCATATGTAGAGCAATAAATGAATACAATAAGTGTGTTAATTGTTCTTTTCATGAAACATCATGAAGTTTGATGTACAATATGTGTCTGACACTGTATATTTATGTCTTGAAATTACTTGCAATGATGGTTTATAGAATACTTCAAGAGATCAATACTTTAAAGTTTAAATGTTTTAACATTGTCGATTTTAAAGCAGAGTTTTATTAAGTTTTATACTATAACATTTTAGGCTAACTAATATATGCAATGCCATGTCATCTTTTAATATACATTTGACTACATTTTAATGAACTCAACAGGACCATTAATTTTGGTTTGCTAAAACTGTAGTTCATTTTCATACAGGTTTTGTTTTGATATTTTCAAGGAAATTCTCACTGGGAAGGAAACAAGTATTGGATCAAATCTTGAAAGTTTAAATGTTAAATATTAAGATATTTTGAAGCAGAGTTATTATTAAATGTTAGACTAACTAATGGATGCAATACCATGTCATCTTGTAATACATTGGACTACATTTTTTATTAACTGAAAGGGACCATTAACATTTGCTACAACTGAAGTTCATTTTATGTATTTAACTGAAATACGGTGCAAGTTGTAGGGACAACAGTTTGTTATATCCGTCAGTTCCTTACAAGCATGTTCATCATAAGCATAATGTACTGTATTCCACACCACTGAACCTTATCATTCTAGTTTCCAGTCATTGTAACTTTCTACCTCTTGTGCTTACTTATAATTATTTTCATTTTGGAGACGGATAAACAGGAAAAGATATGACAAAATAAAGAAGAAATCAATTCTGTTTACAAATCTGACATGATCAATTCTGGGGTATCAGATTGACAGCTATGTATTGCTGACAGCAATGTATGCATCATCGCTTGGTAGCAGGCTGTAATATTGAGTTTGTGTGTACCAGGCTGATGTACATGCGTAGTTATTGTGATCTGGAACATAGCCAAACAGTTCCCCCCCTTCTCATCCAGCAAACAACAAGTGACGTGGACACTTTCACAGGTCCTAGGTTTCGTTTTGACATTTTCAAGGAAATTCACTCTGGGAAGGAAACAGGTTTTGTATGTGTTGGTAGATCTGCAGCTATAAATACCTTGGATGACTTGGCGGAGTCAGCTGACAGGTGCCCCATGACAAGTGCCCCACATAATGGGTAGGCATGGATGTACAACCTATGTAACATTCTCATGTTAGTTTAGCTTGAGTGACATTTGAGAAGGATGTTTGCTGTTTTCATAGATATCTGCTTGAAGGATGACCTTCAATGTACTTTAAATGTTTGATGCACATTAAGTTCTGTTTCCTGTTAAAATTCAATAGTGACCTATTTTAGTCAACTGCAGTGTCCTGTTAAGTTGACTGGTGTTTGGTTGGTGGCGGTATGTGAGGATCCAGGGTAGGACTAACACACTGACATGAATGGATACATTGTAACTACACCAGTACCGCACACAATACTGGACTACTTTCAGATACATGAAACCATGGCGTGTATGAGTTTTGAAGAACAGGTTTAGATCATGCTTGGAGTGAGTTATTTGTCAAAAAACAAATTCTGACAACTTAAATACTGTCAGTTTATGGATAGAAAGATGCATAGATCAGTGTTTTATGTATAACACTGTGGGACATGACACCCAACATAATGTCTCCATACAGAGAATGCCCTTGTTTTTATACTAAATGACTGATTTCAAATCATTTAACTGTGTATCTTACATTACTTTTGTCGAACTAAAATACAGCAAGAATTAGAAATGCATGAATCTTGAAACTCTAAAGATAGTGTCATCAAGATTAAGCAAATATCGGCAAATCAGTGCTATTTTGATATCACTTATTAACTTAAGCCAAGGTTTTACAATCTAATTCAACATTTAATGAACAATCAAAAGTAGGAAATACAGTTAAATTGTAAAACAATTTGGGGTTTGTTTCATATTTAAGTGATCTCCCTTTGTCTTACTGGGTTATGGGTCAGTTTCCTATTTGCATATCGCTGCTTGTTATTGTGACATTGACACCGTAAAATGAAAAACAAATGTGTAGCAATGAACCCTGGAACCAGTTGATTTAGTGATAAGATTTACATTGGTGATAAAAGGTTAAACAATGGGAGACAACGAGTTGTAACACTGAACAATATTGTGCAATACAGGGGAGTGTCGAGTTGATATGTATATGAGCGGTATATGCATACTGTCTACCTGATAAGTGTTATCGGTTTCTTGAACTAGCGCTGGGCATAGTCCAGGCTGGAGGCGGGTAAAGTGATACAGCTCATCAGAAACCTGATCAGTCGGAGGCACTGAAATAAAGATGTTGCTGAGGTATAAATGTATTCATGTATAAGGTTTCAGATCCAATGTATTATCAGTATACTGTACATCATATCATAAATCGCTGCACTTTGATGATACCACTGTTTGTTAGATCTATCTTGTGTAAGTCAAGTGTTTTCATCCTAGAAATTTTATTAAAATAACCAATATTAACTGCATACATGTAACATTAATATATTTTCTGCATTTTTTGGTTAATTTGAACATATAAATGAAAAAATAAAATTCTCAATCATGAATGTGAATCAAACACCAGTGTATCTTAAGGCTTTGTTTTCTATTGTAACCATGGTAAGTTGATGAAGTGACCCTGCGTAGGTCCTAGCCACAGCAGCAGCGGTAGACGCAGTAGGTTAGCAGGTACAGTTTAAATGACTGGAGTGATCTCTGGATGATAGGGTGGAACTATCAAAGTTCAGTGTGACCTACTTGTGTGTGGTACACTGTGTGGATTAGTTGTGTGGCGATGGAGGTGTGTTGTGCACCAGACATACGGAGCGGGAACCATGCAACCTGTCGATCTAACACTACCCAGGAAACGGAGAACATACTGTGTACGACAGAGGACAAGGTACGCCTACGTTCACGGCTGAGTCAGTTTGTCACCCTGACATATCTTTAATTGTGGCTTGTGTGACGCACAAACATGAAGCTTTACGATATATATCCTTTATTGGAGAAGTCACAAGATAGACGGTCCTGTTTGTTTAAATACTTCTTTGGCTATTTTTGAAGTGCACGTGATTCACGGTTGACAGGACTTTGTTATCTGTGTCCTTGGGAGATGTTTTCCTGTTGTTGAAATTGTGTTTTATAGCTGATAACATGTGTAGTTGCCAGTGATGGGCAATCCCTGTAACTTTTATGTATGTGAACTTATGTTGATATTTTTAATAATTTGTAATTGAAGTTAACTTCCCACAAAGCACATCATATGTACAACAACATTACTGGCCGTATGTTGGTATTTTATCAAGGTGTAGTCATGGTAATCTTTGACACGATTAGCTTGCTGTACTGCATTTTCAACATTTCTTAAACTTAGGGTTAAAAAAGCTTTTTTGTAAAGGATACTAAATCTTCTACTAAACTTTATAGAACTCAATCAAACTTCAATTTGTCTCATTTTTTTTACATTACTTGTCATTGTATGTATTTTAATGTAATGTTATTTATTCACTCTGTTGTAGCGAAACATCTGTGACTTCATTAAAAGTAATGTTAAAATATTCTAATAAATAAAATAGTAATATTTAATCATTCTCAAAATATTCCGATGAGCTGCTGAGTCTTGGGGTTTTTCGGAAAAATGTAATAGAAACTTGTCAATCATCACTGGAAGGTTTTCACAGAAGTTCCACAGGGGTGACAACATGATATTTTTTGTTTATCACAAAAACAATTTTTATTTATTGCATGAAAAGAATGTACCAGTTATGTAGTATATTAGCGATGGTCGTATTTCATCTGAGATATATTCCACAGTTGGGGTTGTTGATCATGTGGACATGTGTGAGATCGGATTGATAACGGGAAGGTATTGATGCACTTGTTTTGATGGACATGTTTACTGACCACAGATGACCTTGGCTTGGTTCTGGCCACATGTGGCCTGTGATGGCTGTAAGGTCACTCAAGTGTTTATGAATAATCATGGATGTTGTGGTCAGGCCTGTGTCAGATTACTGTGTCGGTTTATCAACTAAATTGATAGCAATAATAGGTGTGCATATAGAGATGGACTACTAATACTATTTATCTGAAAATTGAAAAATCTAGGACTGTACTTAGCTTCTACAACTACAAGTTTTGATTGACACAGGGGTTTTGAGAATGACATGTTAAACCATTAAAACAAATGTAAGTAGAGTTCTGAATATTTATTCACTATCTTTCTACCAGATGATAAAAGAGTAAATAAATAATTATAATAATGGCCATTTATACAGCGCCTGTTTCCACACACTTGTGCATGCTCATAATTCTAACACGTTGTTACCCCGGATAACCCAAACTACCTGTTAGGCACTAGAAGGTTATAGTCACATGACATATCCCACTGGGTACCCATTCACTGAACAGAGGCAATTTTGAAGACACTTGCGTGCCTAAGGTGAGACCACATGTATCACATGTGCTTTGTTTTGGGGCTGGACTTAAGTCTAAGAAACTCTCAGGAGTCAAGCTGCCAAACAAGGACTCTCTGCGCCCAACGTTGCTTAACGTCAACTGATTTGTGATCTGAGCTCTATGCACAGGAGCACACACCAAATAAATCATCAATAGCTTAGAGTGATTAGCTCAAACTAAATCCAACAACACTGATCCAGGTGGATTCAGGTGAACCATTTAGTCAGGAGGGTTATTAGCAGCACATACACACCGCGTCAAACAACATTCATTGGTGGCATTTCTGGAACCTTGATGTTCTTTGGTTAGCAAGTGATCATGTTGTGAAATAGGTACCGGGATTTCCTGTATTTAAGCCCAGGGCTTAATAATGGAAAATGACCCTTCTCGTTCACAAATAAAAAACCATAATTAAGCCCAGGGCTTAAATTTGGGAAATGCTTGTAACTGAAGAAAATGTTTCTAAGACACGATAAAACGGAATGAACTTTAATATAAACAGAATAATACAGAAAACTCAGTAATTGCACTACAAACGTTATATATGATGACGTTTGCCATGTGCTGTTGCAAATGGACGTCACTCTAAACAATAAAATTTGAAATCTTATTTTAGGCCCATGGGCTTAATAACAGGAAAATATCCCCTTATTAAGCCAATGGGCGCAATTATGAGTGGGCTTAAATACGGGAAATCACGGTAGGTGGTGAAAATGTGGCCTATTTCATTGACCTAATAATGAGAATGGGTTTTCTCTATAGTCCAGGTTTTGCAAGGAAAATAGATAATGTAAGTTGTAACAGTGTAAATATGTAGATAAACAACGTAGGGTACTCCTGTACAGGGAAATAGCTTGGGGTTTGTCAAGGACGTGTTTCACAGGGTTCGTGATTTTAAAACAGCTGCCGGAAATATTTATGTAGAGTTAGGAAGAGGACTTTGACATACAATTACCTTATATGGCAGTGGACTTTGTATGAGGGGAATACCCGGGTACAAGGGCGGATGTGTTCCTTGAATATTCACACTCAGGTTTTACCTCACGCAAACATTTTTCGTCAGTGTAACACAATTATTCAAAATATCTTGTGAAGACACTGTGTCCTACACAAACATGAGGTACACACTTGACATGAGGTATTATACTTTTCATTTAATCATTTTTATGTTTTGTTTTTAAGGTTTTTCCAAAATTATTGAGATTTGTTTTGGATAGGTGCAACAAATGCTATTTTCTTCTGAACTTACATAGCAGTGAGGATGTAAATATGTATGAACTTGGATTTTGGTTAAATCTTAATTGTTCTTCTTTGTATGAAGGTGGAGTGGGACACATCGTCTTAACCTGTCTTTTTATTTCAGTCCAGTGACAGACATCCGGAATGCCAGCATGTCCAATCGAACCAACCTGCGGTTGCAGCTGATGCGGCAGCAGCTGATCGAGGAGGAGAAGCGAGAGACGGTGTTGTCATCATCATTCAAACCTTCCAGCGTCCCCTCAAAAACAATCGACATGCCGCCTGTCAGTGTCAACTCAACAGAAGTACCGCCACAAGTCTTAAGGGTGGGTACAATATTTTTCAAACATAATATTAGAGTCAGACAGTAGGAAATAATGGGCAAATGTATCATAGTTATATTGATTAGTGCCTGACTCTTTTGATCAGTACGTGTAGAGCAACGGTTAGTGAGATATCTTAGTGAGATATCTTAGTGATCTGTGGGTTCTAATGTACAGATATATTACCAGCAATGTCACAGATTTCTGTGGGAGGCCAGAATTACAGATATCAATATGGAATAGAGGTTGATTTTGTGGACAGCTGCTGTCATGAATTATGGGGAAATGTGAAATATTTTAATAATGTAATGGAATGCATTCAACAGTCTCATCCCAATCCACAGACCTTTGAAATATAACATTGTCCTTTCATCTGGTTGGACAACATCTGTCTTCTGTAATATGCATAATGGAAGGCCAACAATATCTATATTACTTGACAAATATGATCTATGAACAAAAATGCTTTCTAAAATTAAATTGGGATGTTTATGTAGACTCATAGACCACACAAAGACAATTATTAGATTTTTCCAAATCATTTCATAATTTGATGCAGTTAAACTGTTGACGACATTAACTCGGAAATAGGATAAAGCAAGAGTGTGTGGAATTGTGCTTCCTTTACCACACTCATCTTCAGCACTCATCTGCAGGGTCAGACAGGTGTTTCCGGAGGAAGTTTTATAAACATAATCATAATATGTTGAAATAATGCAGCTTAATGTAGCAGTTACCTGTCTGCTTGTGATCTGGAAATCATTTATACCTTGTATGTTAATTCCTGTACTCTGGTCCTCGTCTGCTCCAGGCATGTATTGATGTCCTGAGTAGTGTATTCCTGGAGATGTCTGATCTGGATTACAATTCAGACATGTATATCAACAGGCAAAGTTGAGAATAAGCTTGATCAACAGCTGTTGTGAAACATATACCATATCGGAACATGTATACAGATACACTTTGCATTGTAGGTTTGAATAATTACCAAACGGCATTTGCATAAATAGCGTAATGTTATAGAAAATAATGATATCTGGTTGTCTGGTGTAATGGAAACTATTTGTACTCCCATCATCTGTTCAGCTAAGTTGGTTCTGTACCATTTCCGCCCTCATCGATTGTATACCATGATCAGACATTTAATAAACCCTCACTTCTGAAACTGAAAGGATTTCCGGGATGTTTTGACTGGATACCCTTGACCTTATCACCTTTGTTACGGTGTATTATGAGGACTATACTTTGAACACTTCTCTCTGATAATGTATTAATCACTTTGACTACAGTGCCCCCTCTAATGGCAGGAAGTAGCAGACGGAAGCAGGGGTGACGTCTGCTTGAATTAGATCCCAATGTTATACGTTGTCACTTGCTGTGCCATGCACTGGTGTATTCACTTCATGCTGGGAATAAAACATTGCTCTTGGGAGATTGTTTCAAAATAACTATAAAATAATGCTAACTGACAACTATTTTACAGTGGAATGAAATTCTTAAATATTGTTTTCAGTTGTGACAACTGTCTTTTGTCTCATATGAAATCCAAATTACGTAAGTCCCATTGTTAACTACAGATAGGAACAATGAGCTTTTGTGCTTTTAACATATTGGTTCTCTGGATCAGTGTCAGAACTACTTGTCAGTAACTTTTCAGTGGATGAAATGCTTTACTATTCCCAGAAAAACAACTTTCAGACTCCGCTCTAGTGATGAGGATGAATACTGGAACAGCCGTGCTAGGTCAAGCCACACCTAAATTGTAGGATTTATCCGACTACAGATAGAGTGATGAACGGAGCATATGACACTACTATTGCAGATGTCCAGGACCTTGTTTGATTGTGGAGGTGACAAGAGTGATCTGTGTTGCAGGTGGAGACCAATCTACAGTTCCCTACCAAATACCACATGCAACAGAACAAGAAGCGACAGATTCAGATGTTCCTGAACCAGGGTCAGGTCCCTGTGACCGTGCAGTCCCTCCCTGCTGTGTCCAGCACCTCCGCCCCAGGTGATCTGGGCTTCATAGGGAGCGCCCCGGTAGCAGACCCTGATAGCCCACTGTCCATGGGGCTCAGCAGTGTAGCTACCAGCACATCAGAGGTCAGTACACAAGGTCACAGTCAATGTTTTATCAAATTAATTGCCCAAAACAATAATTGTTGTTCCGTGAAATGATTATGTATCATATTGTGTATACAATAGTTTGTGGTGGCATTTTGAAAACAAATGCTACATTTGAAGCAGTATTCTGCATACGGAAACTGTTGTTTTCTTCAGGTGGACAACTTCCTGTCTGACATCATCAGCCTGGAGTCTGTGGACGCTTGTCTTGACAGCGACCTTACTCTCATCGAACCATCTCTTACTCAGATGTCATCAACAGTAAGTGCCTAAATAGTACACGGTTTAGATCCTCATAGTAGCAATAGTAGATGCCCCTGTTCTTGTTTTAATCAGCTGAAGATGTTTCATACTCAACACCAGGCAGAAGTCCAGATCAGGTTAAGCAGATTAGTTGGGAATGGAATGGCCAGGAACTTGTCTTTGGATAGTCCAATAATTGCCAGTGGGATGGCCAACTGGATAGTACAGCGTACTGAAAAGTCCAATTATTCCTAGTGGGATAAGACAGTAATAGTTGGGATTACCTCCCCTAGCTGTCATCCTGATAGACAGGTGGATAGTACAGACCACTGGATAGTCCAGTTATTGCTAGAGGGATAGGACAGTAGTAGTAGGGGTTACCTCCCCTAGCTGTCATCCTGATAGCCAGATGGATAGAACAGCCTACTGGATAGTCCAGTTATTGTTAGTGGGATAGGACAGTAATAGTGGGGGTTACCTCCCCTAGCTGTCGTCCTGAAAGGAGACTAATGGCGGCAGTTATGATCCTGACACCGATACATGATACTGAGATAAGTCTCAACTAACAACAAGATAAAGATGCCTATACAACCAGTGCAAGTGTTCCCACCACTTTGACCTGTTGCTTATCGTGAGCTGATGATTGTGGACTTGCAATCTACTGACCTATTTGACAGCACAAATGGATCAGTATGATGAATGTTTTACACATTGTCTGATAACAGGCAACCCTTAACCCTCATCACTAGGTTGTCACTAATGCGTCACCAGAAGTGTTGTAAGAAATCAAGTAGCACTATCTGATAACTACTGCACATCTGCAGGGCTTGGAAAGATGGTTTAATAACTACCAGAAATCATCTGATGGTGTGGGCCAGTGGGGTAACCTTGTGGTTAAAGTGTTCACTCGTCACGCCGAAGGGCCAGGTTCGATTCACAGCATGGGTACAATGTGTGAAGCCCATTTCTGGTGTCACTTGCTCTGATATTGCTGGAATATTGCTAACAGCGGCGTAAAACCATACTCAGTCATCTAATAGTGTAAAGTATTTTTAGACTTCATGTTTGTTTCTGTCAGTAACTGGTTCAGAAGCAAGATGACTCTGTACAACTTTTAAATAACACCTTTCCTGACTGCAATTGTAAGCTAATATTCCTTTTGTCATGATGATGATGATGATGATGATGATGTATTCATTGTTACAGATGCCTCAATCTCAGCTCCTTAACGCATACACGGTTGACTCATCTAGTGCCAAATCCTCATCATCATGCCCGGCTGCGTTCCGGAAAGAACCGGCCCCAAACTTCATCACGGAAGATGATGAGAAGGCTTGGTACAAGGAGCGCCAGAAGAAAGATAACCACAATATGAGTCAGTACATATTAGGGTCTTTACTAGTTGTGCTTGTGTAAATTCAGATCAATTGTTCCTCTTTTCAATATTTCATGGTCTTTCTGCAATTCTTTTTTGTTTCTTCTCTTATGTTCATCTTCATGTAAAACTATAAAAATCAGGTTTATATGGGGGAGGGAATATGTGCAAGACTTTCATTACCTTTCCTCCATGTTTTGGTATTTCAAGTCATTTTATGACAATGATATTAATTTGTTGTTTCCAGTTGAAAGGAGGAGGCGGTTTAACATCAATGACAGGATCAAGGAGCTCGGGACCATGCTCCCCAGATCAAGTGATCCGTAAGTGGTCTCAGAGTTGTCTCCCCTTCACTGACAGAATACACTTTCCCACATGTCTGCAGATGTTAACGATTTAATTCCCAAAGTACTTTCCACCAAATGTGCTCAAAACCATTAGTTAGCATTAAAGCCATTTCCTCAGACAATAAATACATGATAGAAAACTGATGAAATGAAAGTTATCTTGAGTCAGTAATCTATTAAGTAGGTCCTGTTTAGCTGTTGATTGAAGGCTACTTATATTATATACACTATCTGTCACTGTCATGAAGATAGCAGAAGCTGCAAGCCACTAGAAGTTACATATTCAAGAACCAATACTAACAAATCAAAGTACGGAACTCTTGTCAGCTGTTTTTGTCTTATAATTACGCCACAGTATAATGGTAGTCTATGTTCCTACATGTGTTATGACCTGTGAAGACCTGTTTAGAATTGGTGTTCAGAAACCCATGCTTGTTGAAGGGGCGGTGGGGTAGCCTAGTGGTTAAAGCGTTCGCTCGTCACGCCAAAGACCCGGGTTCAAATCTCCACATGGGTACATTGTGTGAAGCTCATTTCTGGTGTCCCCTGCCGTGATATTGCTGGAATATTGCTAAAAGCGGCGTAAAACCTAATTCACTCACTCACTCACTCATGCTTGTTGAAAGTGGTGACTAACAGGATCAGGTGGTCACACATGTCATCGTACCCCAATTGCATAGATCGATGCTCGTGATGTTGATCACGGGATTGTCTGGTTGAGATTGGATTATTTACTGACCGCCTCCATACAGCTGGAATATTGCTGAGAGTGGCGTTAAACAACAAACCAACCAACATGTGTTGTGACCTGTCTGGTCCTCTGTTGACAGAGACTTGAGACAGAACAAAGGGTCCATCTTGAAGGCCTCCGTGGACTACATCCGCAGGCTGAAGCGTGACCAGGAGAAGGTGCGGCAGTTGGAAGACCAGCGGAGGCAGCTGGAGGCAGCCAACAGAAGATACATGCTCAAAGTACAGGTGAGTCGTCTCCCTTTGACTGTTACCAACCTGAGACACCTCTGACGTGAAATTATTATTTGAATTATTTTGCTCATTAAGAACTCAAATTTATACATAATTTTATACTTGATGGAATCAGTAATGTTGTTATGTTTAAAGGTTAACAGTTTTTATATTTATACCAGATTTTTATTGCTGTTGAGGAAATTCAGAGCTTAAGAGCGAAGCCAGCTCATGAATTGCAAATTCCTTTCTCAGGCACGTAACTTCATACCCATTTGTATGATTTAAAGTGGTCAAAATGTGCATGCTAAAAAAATAACTACACATACCTTAAAATGGTTTCATTTTCTTGAATGAATTGTTCACAATATCAGCATTTTCTATATAAAGCCAGTTTGGCGTGAGATTTATCAGTTTTGTCGTGAGCGAATGACATGAGTATTAAAAGTACTTGTCTCAAGCCAGAGGTGTGAGAATTGGCAGGTATGGAGATTACATGTATGGATAAGATTGGCCTAAATTTAAATGGATGACAGTATAATTTATCACCCTAAATTTGACAACAGCTGGTACTTCAATGTTGATTGGGATCTTGTGTACTCAGTTTCATCATGCAACAAACCATCACACACGATCACTGATAGTCAGCTCATAGCAGATATTGTTGACATGGTGTGTAACGTCTTGTGTATCTTCTTCCAGCAACTGGAACTCCTGATGAAGGCCCATGGAGTTTCCACAGGCTACACAGAAGACATGATGTCCCTTACCACAATGATACCTCCCAGTGCTGTCAACTTTCAACCTAAACAGGAAATGGACCAGTCCGACATGTTCTCATCAACACCTACCAACAGTTTGATTGAGGAAGAAGACTCTCCGGTCAGCGGCGACCCGATGATGATGTCCGCACCGGTCAGTCCTTCTCTCGGCATGGACGAAGATTCAGACTTCTTGTGAATGTGCTTAGACAAGGGGAGACAACTCCTTTTGTCTTTGTTAAATGTGGACTATTTCGTCTCGAGAGAAACGCTTTACAAGTCTCTACAGTGATGAAGAACTTAAGATTCAAGTCAACAAACCATTTTCATTAGCATCAGGATTGAAATGATTTCAGCCTTCTTTGCAGCATTCATCACAGTGACTCAGAGCAAATAATTGCAACTTGAAATCAGTTATAAGTACAGCTACCAGCAAAATGATCAAATGAGAGAGAAAAACATTTCATTTGCCAACAGACATATTTTGACATATTCTGTGCAATAGTTGGACAAAGATTTCCTCGATGTTTAAGAAGAATCTTGGTCCACCCAGTTCAAGAGTTCTGACTCAAGTTTGTGGTCCCTGCTATGTAGAAAATTTGATCGCTAGAATATATTTTCATCTGAACTGTTAGACAAGCTTGCGTTGCATGGGTTTTCACTCAAGAATATTTAGTGAAAAACCTGGGTTGTTTACAGTGAGTTGTTTGTTCCTTTAGAATTTGGATGGCATTTGGTGCTAAGAAGTGCAAAATTTCCAAAGGTGACAATACATCGGATGTGACCTTAAACCATTATGCAAATGTGCCACAAATGACAACTGCATCAGTTGTGGTCTACCAATTGAAATCACTATAGTGGTATGAAAACCCAGATTATTCCTTCTAGCGTCTTGAAGCAGAAGACTGAAGATGAGGAAGTACTGAAGGGAACAGCACCAGAAAAGGGTGATTGTGATGTTCAGGGCTACAAGGACGATTGGTTGGAGGGAGACCATTCCAATGTTTTGCATCGTTTTTGTAGTAGAGGAATATTCGACTTCAATGAAATGTAAATATGTAAATAGTTACATAATATAATCCTGTGTACATATCAACTATATCCGTGTTAAGACTTGTGCCACTTCATATGTTTCTGTGGCCGACACAATTATGTCCTGAAGGTCGAAAACTTTTCTTTTATCAAAACTTTCCAAGTGTTGGAGTGTTGAACTTGTTGAAGATTCTCTTGACAGGAGGTGGGGTGTTTCGTTTTCTGGATTACAAGAGATTCTCATCACTGAGCATTATTCAAGCAAAGACATCTGATTGACGAAAGATTTCAGTCTCGAAATGACAATCTTTCTGGCCTCATAACAAGTGGAAATAGAGAACATTGGCAATGTATTTTTGATACCATGCTCCCAAATGAATATTTTGAACACAAAACAAAGTTATTGCAAATACATAATTATAAAAATGTATGTTTATCTTGTGTAAACATGGCAAAAGTGAATGTCAAAATGTTTCTCATTTCTGACCTAACAACTTGTCAATTTGTCTTCAAACACAAACTAACTATTGCAAAATATACAATGGCCAATGTAACAGAGTGTGCCATGTTCTGTATTTGAAATAGTTGTGAACCACTTTTGGAACTTCATTGTATTAGGAGTCAGTTTCAGTTTCATAGCAGTGATATAGTGTGGTTTTAACTCCAGGAACATGAAGTCATCAACCAAAAGACATAAAACTCATAACATTATCATCACGTTGAATGTGGATTCACATTTTCTTTCCTGTTTTGCTCCTTGTTGTGAAACAAAGTTAACCAGAGAGAAAGTTATTCTCTCGATAAAGTGACGTGTTAATAGAGAGCAAGTAGTTACATCTCAGTAGATCACTGGAGTAACGCCATTTTTCTTATAATAAGTGATGCGTCGGGGAGAAGAAATTGTTTTCTCAGGATGTCATGTCTTAGAAGAGAGGAAGCAGTTATCTTGATATTAGTTGCATCTCTGTAGAACAGGCATCTACTGTGTTGAGAATACGAAGGAATTGTGTCTACTGTAACTGGTCTGGTAATCCTCCTTTTGAGATGAACATAGTTTCAGTTTCAGACAGGAACAGTATATATTGAAAGGTTAAAAGTTCAACTTATTTTCCCATTTAGGGTTCTGTTAAGCACAAAGGAGATACAGAGTGTGTAAATGGCATAATTCATTTTCATTGTGTATAGTTATGAAACTATTTTAGAAAGCAATGCAGAGAAGCAATACATGCACAGAAGTGTGTTGCACCTGGATGGTAAAACTTTTGTTTTTTTAAAACACAAAGAAGAAAATAAAAGAAATGTCAATCATATTTTAGTGTTTGATTATTATTGATTGCAGTAGTATAATAAATATGCCATGCACAACTAAGGCGCATATTTCATTGACTTACTTGACACTTACAGATCTACATTATTACCCTGCTGTTTGAAAAAGTGGTAACTCCAATTTCATTCTCAGCCCCAAGGAGTGCACATACACTGAGCCTGATGATGTGACTGAAAGCTTTCTCTTGCATCCCCTGCTGATCCTAAAAGGTACCCATCTGCTGACTGACATATTCTGGGCTAGCAAGACGTCACATGTCACATGATTCAGCCAGAAGCCAGGAGTCAAGCGGCTGATTGCCCAAACAGTCTGACTGGATCTACAAGCTGCCCAGATACAGCAAGAGTGTCAGCATAATACAACTCAACAGTTGAATGCAAAGTGGGGAATTCCTTGGTTTAATATTCACCTTTCTGTCGTTTATTATTTAACACCGCTCCGCAATATTCCATCTATATATGGCGGCAGTCTGTAAATAATTGAGTCTGGACAATCGACAATCCAGTGATCAACAGCATGAGCATAGATCTACGCAATTAAGAATCTATGACATGTGTCAACCAAGTTAGCGAGCCTGACCACCCGATCCCATTAGTTGCCTCTTATGACAAGCATCAGTTACTGAAGACCAATTCTAACCTGGATATTCCTAGATACTATAGTGATATACCATGCCGCATTGATATGACAGCATGCTTCAACCAAGTCAGCAAGCCTGACCACCCAATCCCATTATTCACCTTGTGACAAGCATGAGTTGCTTAAAAACAATTTGAACCCAGATCTATACGGGTTACATGATGGTGTCATCAACCCCAACAAGTAATGAGCTCGCTGAAGATCACAAAAACACCACACGTTACAAAAAAGTTGTTTATTAAGCATAAAATTAAATTTGTACAAGTGAAAAATCTCTGAAGAGTTTGGCACCAGATTCTAAGGCATATTTATAGTTTGAGTATAGAATATATTAGTTTACTATCTACAGTGGAGGTAAGGTGTCTAAATAACAGTGACAAGGCGCGTGGGGAAGGTTCAGATATCTTCTGGTTGTTCTGGTTACACGTGCCTTCTAGACAATATTTAAGACTACGTATTACTCAGGACTGGATAACTGCATGCACCATAACTGACAATTGTCCTTACCTGCAAATGTACCTTTTAATCAGATGGATGAGGATACTACAAAATGCTCTTGTACAAGGATGAAATGTTACATTTTCAAAAACAATTGGTGACGGACAATTAGTTTATTTCATACCTCTATTTTACTTATTTCAGGACAAAAATTCCTTTTGTTTACAATGTTTAGATATTGAATTTTTTTGTTTGCTGGTTATAATTATATCATTCAGAATGAAAAATGGTGATAGAAGGTGTTTTCTTTCACTGATAACGGTGCTTGGTTGGGGGAAGGAAGGTCATGTAGCAGCTCCTCCATCTGAACGTCTTAGGATCTACCAAAGATGCCATACTCGCACAGATTACTGGGAGTGGGCTGAAGTAGTTTGCAAATCGTCTGAAATCAACATCCTTTGGTCACAAATCACATAAAGGAAAATGTGTGACAGCTCCTATGTAGGCACAAATAATCCTCCAATATACTGAGTTAATCTAAAGACTTTTATCTCTTGTCCTGCAGTTCTAAGTAATGACCTGGATAATCTATAAAGGGGACTTGTAACAAATAATTTTACTTCACTTAATATTTCAAAACTATGACAGTGAATTGAACCGAATCGACTTGCTTCCAGTTACATTGTGGATGAGCGTGCACTACATTTACACTGAAACAGACTATATTTAAGTGCTATAATTCCTTACACCACTGTACAAAGATGAAAATGTGAATTATTAAATAAGTTAAAAAACATATTTAAAAACATGCCTTATAAGTACAGATAGGAATGAACACATTTTAAGATTAGTAAAAATAAATAAATATGTTCAGAAAATAATGACAATGGTCTTATTACCATGAAAACATTTCACAAATATATTTAAGAATGAATCTGCCCTTATAGATGAGCCAGCTTGCTGCATTAGGGATCAACAACCCAAACATATATACATCTTCCACTACTGTCTATTGAGTATATTCATGATCTTCCATAGCAGGACAACCGAAGCTCTACAACATGTGGTTATAATAGAGAACAATGGAAGAAAGTCTTACTAAATATCACAGAATGCTTCACTTCAGTGCTACAAACTGAGGAAATACAGTCATCCACAGCAGCTACAAGAATGGAGTTTCCCAAATAATTCACTCAGGTACTAATGTCATAGAGGAATATATTTGCTTTGATACAAATTATGTTTTATTTCATCCCAATATTTCACTGATTTCTTCAGGCCATTTATTGAAATCTTTCAAATTGACATCATTCCACAGAAGACAGGAAAACTAACCCACAATGATCGGAATCAAGACTTTGATTATATTTAAAAATATTAATGTTGTTTAAGGACAGAATTGTGTTTTTTGTTGTTTGGACAAGCCTTTGACTGTATCTCCTCAGGTCATCTACACTGAGAGAAACCACCGCACACAGATCTACTACACCCACAGGCACTGGCTATATTCTCACAATGACTGGGTTCAGGAACTATACACATTTTCATTTTGTTTGCATGACTGATCTGATACTGGAATCTCATCCACAAGGGATTTCCTGGATGCATGTGCTACCACAACACCAACTCTCATACCATGACCTGTCTGATTACAATCATGGAGGTCCTCACAGGTTGGCAATCAAAGAGGAACTCACAGATTGGCAAAGAGGTCCTTATAGGTTGGCAATCACAGATGTCCTCACAGGTTGGCAATCGTGGAGGTCCTCACAAGCTGGCATTCAAGGAGGTCTTCACAGATGTCCTCACTAGTTGGCAATCATGGAGGTCCTCATAGGTTGGCAATCGTGGAGATCCCCATAGATTGGCAATCAAAGAGGTCATCACAGGTTGGCAGTCATGGAGGTCCTCACAGGTTGGCAATCACAGATCCCCACTGATTGGCAATCATGGAGGTCTTCACAGATTGGCAATCACAGAGGTCTTCACAGGTTGGCAATCACAGAGATCCCCACTGATTGGCAATCATGGAGGTTTTCACAGATTGGCAATCATGGAGGTCCTCACAGGTTGGCAATCACAGAGATCCCCACTGATTGGCAATGATGGAGGTCTTCACAGATTGGCAATCATGGAGGTCCCCACAGGTTGGCAATCACAGAGATCCCCACTGATTGGCAATCATGGAGGTCTTCACAGATTGGCAATCGTGGAGGTCCTCACAGGTTGGCAATCACAGAGATCCCCACTGATTGGCAATCATGGTGGTCTTCACAGATTGAAAATCATGGTGGTCCTCACAGGTTGGGAATCACAGATGTCCTTACAGGTTGGCAATCACAAAGAGCCCCACAGATTGGCAATTAAGGAAATCTTCACTGGTTGGCAATCACCAAGGTCCTTATAGGTTTGCATTCAAGGAGGAACTCAAAGGCTGGCAATCACAGAGATCCCCACAGGTTGGCAATCATTGATTTCATGGGTTGGCAATCATTGATTCCCTCATAGGTTGGCAATAATGATAATGCAGATCATATGAAATACTTTAAGAATGCCACATATACCTCATGTTCCATGAAAAATTTCACAGTTGCAATGAAAACATGTTGTACATCTCCAGGCAATAGCAGACAGACTAACTAACAAGGAGAACACAGCAGGACATGTATGTACATGGACAGTTTGTGCTTGACACAGCAGGACATGTATGTACATGGACAGTTTGTGCTTGACACATCAGGACTGAGGCCATTAGGCCTAGAGACAGGGGAAATGCTGACGAGGAAGGCAACATCAATATATACGATTGTCCATCCGTACAAGCTGAGGAAGGCACAATGTGATTAATGCTTTGCTGGTAAAACAATGACAATGTTAAAGAAAGAATAATTGCAGGAAAATCAATATTTCTCCTGCTCTGATGTAAGAGTTGGCTGGTTATACCTTTTGTATTGACAAAGTCATTGCTTCACATGGCACATACAGATTTTGAATCCCCTCATGAAAGTGATTTTCAAAACCTGTCCTTTGCAGTACTGATTAATCTGTTGTACCAACTGTGTAATAGCGTCAATGATTATCATGAATACTAACAAACTAGAAATGGCATAATATATTAATAAAATATTTCTTGTATTTCTCACAACATAGAGGTCAGTGAAATTGAGACATGAGGACCATTGACAACATATACTCATGGAAACAAATAAGGGAACACCTGAAAGTACAAGTGTTCCTTTATTCTTTTCCCGAATTTCACTCACAGTGCAACAGCTTGTGAAGAAACCTGGAAAAGGAAAAAGGAACACTTGTACTTTCAGGTGTTCCCTGATTCGTTTCCATGAGTATATCTTTAAAGCAGTGAGTTTTACAATGTCTACTGACCAAACCTGCTCCTCCATATATCTCACTGGTAAGGAGATGATCTAGGTCGGACATGCTTCTCTATGTATCTCTTGATTATGCTCAATGACAATATCAGGATCATGATGAATCTTCATAGCAGCGATGTTGGTGATGTTTAACAACACCTGGATTCTTGATAGCATGCTGTTGATAATGTTCACATCCATTGAGATGATTCTTGATGGCAGAAATCTTGATGATGTTAACTGAATGAATCCTACAAGCAGTGAGCTGATGATGAGCACAAGAATGCCTCCACATATCAGTACAAGCCCGAAGATGTTCACAGACTGCATCCTAATGGCTCCGGATCCCTTTGTGTTCCTAGACACATTTGAACATCCAAATACAATCTCCACACACCGTTCCTTTAAACTATCCAATCCTATACTGACACTAACTCATAAATATATGTCAAACATTTTCACTGGTCACCACAATCAACCTTCAAATCATCCAATGACAGACAAGGAAGCAGTATATGGTCCAATCAGTGATGGCCGATCAGTTTTAAGGACATGTTCATGACGACGCCAGATGTTTGGCATAGGAGGCGTTGGGGTACATGATATGCCTCTGCCTGCACTCGGCGCTGCAGTAGAGCTTGCCCTCGCGGAGGAGGAACTGGTTGTTCATGAGGCTGCGGCCACACAGACTACAGCTGAAGCAGTGAGGGCAGGCGTGCCAGTGGAGGTCGCCGTGGTTCATGCCGGGGGAGTCGGCGGTGATGGGACGCTGACAAGTATTACACACCTGGAAGGAGACAAGGTGACAATATGAGGTGACAACAAGAGGTGACAATATGAGGTATGAGGTGACAACAAGAGGTGACAATATGAGGTGACAACAAGAGGTGACAATATGAGGTATGAGGAGACAATATGAGGTGACAACAAGCAGTGACAACAAGAAGTGACAACATGAAGTGACAATATGAGGTGACAATATCAGTTGACAACAAGCGGTGACAACAAGAGGTGACAATATGAGGTGACAACAAGAGGTGACAATATGAGGTGATAATATCAGTTGACAACAAGCGGTGACAACATGAGGTGACAACATCAGATTAAACAAATTGAAGATGGAATGTAAAAGGGTTTATACATTTCAGCAATAACATAGTCAACAAACTGATATGCTGAGAGGGAATAAATCTAAGCAATATTCCACTACAGCAAAATATACTTAAAATGAACTCAAAGGGACTACTTCTTTTAGTTTGTTGCAATGTTAGTTCGTTATACTCATTTGGACTACAAAAAAGGCCATGGGAAAAAATACTTCTTCAAAAAACAACAATTTCATCCATCAGTTATATCTGTCAGTTCATTATAAGTGTGTTGGTTATAAATGTTTTTTACTATATATCACATATATGTCTTGCATATAATCAGTCTGGAAAATATCAGTGGACAATAAGATGGGAAACATTCCCTCACGTCAGGCTAATTAGTCAAGTCGGAGCTATTCAGATGAGTGAGACTGCAATAGATACACCAGTGGTTGATAGTATGAACATGCTACCACAGAGCCTAACCACCCAATCCCCATATTGACAGTCTCCATGTGATACTAAGCACCACCCTTGTTCACAGGTGGGGAAAAAGGCTTTGAGCAACTTCAAGCAACAAAGAAGCAATGTCCATGCCGGCTTCAACAATAAACGGTTGCTCACATGGGATATTGAACCTGTGCAATTCCAGCGATTGCAAAACCCACTACTTACAAACTCAACAGGAACACAAGAGTTACTGGTTCATCATCAAAAGTTTACTCCTGGTTCAACATGCAGAGCTATCCACACCATCACTGTCTGGGGAGATAACTCTATCTGGACTGAACTCTGACTGACTATCTGGACTGACTGAACCACTAGTCAGAATTGTAACAAGTTAACCTGGGATACTGCAGAACCTTCCAGGAACTCTGACTGACGATCTGGACTGACTGAACCACTAGTCAGAATTGTAACAAGTTGACCTGGGATACTGAAGAACCTTCCAGGAACTCTGACTGACGATCTGGGCCCCGTTCCTCAAAGCGATCGTAGCGCTAAGATGATTGTAACTCCCATACTTTAACATAGGGTTACGACTGTCGTAGCGCTACGATCGCTTTGAGGAACGGGGCCCTGGGCTGACTGCACCACTAGTCAGAATTGTAACAAGTTAACCTGGGGTACTGCAGAACCTTCCAGGAACTCTGACTGACTATCTGGACTGACTGCACCACTAGTCAGAATTGTAACAAGTTAACCTGGGGTACTACAGAACCTTCCAGGGACTCTGACTGACGATCTGGACTGACTGCACCACTAGTCAGAATTGTAACAAGTTAACCTGGGGTACTGCAGAACCTTCCAGGAACTCTGACTGACGATCTGGACTGACTGCACCACTAGTCAGAATTGTAACAAGTTAACCTGGGATACTGCAGAACCTTCCAGGTCTTCAAGGTTGACATTCACCATTACCCCTTACATGTCTGACAGTAAAACAAGGTTCATTTCTAAGGGAGCCTTAAGTATTTTGTATGGTAAACAGATTTTCCTTTCCACAAAAGCAAATTTAAGGATTTTTACACTTGAAGTTATTGATCAAAAACATAAATGAGCACATTTTGTTCTGAAAATGAACTTCATGCATGCTTGATAGACATCGCAGATGACTGTGTCAGTTCCTAAACCTTCCTTGCTGCATTGGTGTCGCTCCTTAACTTGTGATAATTTCTGTGCCATTCCTTTTGAATATCTCACTGAAGAAGGTATGTTTTCTGATGTCTAGCCAGGAGTTTCAAGGAAATGTAATGATATGCTTGGTAGTGGCTAGCCAGGGATTCAGTAAAATGTAATGGTATGCTTGTTAGAGACTAGCCAGGTTTTCAGTTACATGTAGGTGCCCATGTGATGTGTCATTTCCTGACAACCCACAGCTTCAGTCTACCCATGATTCAGATGACATACATTTGAAAATGAACAAATCTAAATCGTAAAATGGTTATCCAAATATCAGAAGTTTATCCTTATTTGCTAGAGACCAACAGATGTTATCACATAGCATTAAGCCTTCCCTGACAGTACGTCTCAGGCATGTTAGCCCCCATGTCAATGTTTGTGTGACATTTACCTCGGAAATCTGATAAGCAGTAATCTCTCATAGTCTTTACAGCCTGAAGTGTTTGTGTGCTGACTCAAGGAGAACAACTCATCAGTACCCCACCCATATTGTCAGGGGCAGACCCATGAAGATCCGGGTTAGAATTGATCTTCAGTAACCCATGCTTGTCGTAAGAGGCGACTAACGGGATCGGGTGGTCAGGCTAACTGACTTGGTTGACACATGTCATCGTATGCCGATTGCGTAGATCGATGCAATGCTGTTGGATTGCCTTGTCCAGACTCGATTATTTACAGACCGCAGCCATATAGCTGGAATATTGCTGAGTGTGGTGTAAAACTTAACTCACTCACTCACTGTCAGTGGCAACTGGGGATTGGATGGCCTAGTTGATGGTGTAAAAGATCGGGAGTCTCAATCAATAAGGTCACAACAACTCAAGTACTTGCTGCAAGAAGCAGCCTAGGTGGATCAGATGATCGGGTGTCTGGTGGATCATGTCATCAGGCTCAGTTGACCCGGGACTCTGCTCATAACATCAACCACTGGCCTGTCTGGTCCAGATTTAATATTTTACACATCATCCTCATCACCTGAATCACTCTATCACACAATCGTAAACAGCTATTAGTATTTTCGTGTCGTATACTACAGAATATTTTCTGAGCCCCAACCTTGCTGAAGATCCTGTCGAAGCACAGTATGCAGTATGGGTTGTTGTTCTTGGCGATGTAGCGCTGCCCAGCGAGTGGTGAGTCACAGTACCAGCAGCAGAAGTGATGGACGTGCCATGACCGATTCTCGGCTTGCGTATATTCACGTGCAAATATCAACTGAAAATGAAAATACCATTGCCTCATCAGTTAATTAAAATGTTCATAAAATATCCATTTATCATCATGATCATATAGACAAAAAATTCATAATCACTTTTCCGTCTTTTTCTTCATCATCACAAACCACCACCACCATCATCATCATCATCATCATCATCATCATCATCATCATCATCATCATCGCCACTATCATTCAATATTTTGTCACGCTCTGCTTGTTTACATCATGTGACTGTCACGCGGATATAAATTTTAAGCCTCCAAAACGGAAGAGTGCTTTAAATTCTAAATATAAAGCACAGGGAATCCCTGGTTTCGCACCAATGTCAGTTTCTAAGAGTTACTCAGAGTTTCCTATTCCTCTTAGCTAAGAGTTACGCTCAGAGTCATTATAACTACACTTTTAAGTGTAACTCTTAGCTGAGAATTTTCTTAGCGACTTAAGAGTATCCTTAAGAAATTTCTGAGAATTTTTTTTAAATACGGCCCCAGGTCTTCAAGGTTGACATTCACCATTACCCCTTACATGTCTGACAGTAAAACAAGGTTCATTTCTAAGGGAGCCTTAAGTATTTTGTATGGTAAACAGATTTTCCTTTCCACAAAAGCAAATTTAAGGATTTTTACACTTGAAGTTATTGATCAAAAACATAAATGAGCACATTTTGTTCTGAAAATGAACTTCATGCATGCTTGATAGACATCGCAGATGACTGTGTCAGTTCCTAAACCTTCCTTGCTGCATTGGTGTCGCTCCTTAACTTGTGATAATTTCTGTGCCATTCCTTTTGAATATCTCACTGAAGAAGGTATGTTTTCTGATGTCTAGCCAGGAGTTTCAAGGAAATGTAATGATATGCTTGGTAGTGGCTAGCCAGGGATTCAGTAAAATGTAATGGTATGCTTGTTAGAGACTAGCCAGGTTTTCAGTTACATGTAGGTGCCCATGTGATGTGTCATTTCCTGACAACCCACAGCTTCAGTCTACCCATGATTCAGATGACATACATTTGAAAATGAACAAATCTAAATCGTAAAATGGTTATCCAAATATCAGAAGTTTATCCTTATTTGCTAGAGACCAACAGATGTTATCACATAGCATTAAGCCTTCCCTGACAGTACGTCTCTCAGGCATGTTAGCCCCCCATGTCAATGTTTGTGTGACATTTACCTCGAAATCTGATAAGCAGTAATCTCTCATAGTCTTTACAGCCTGAAGTGTTTGTGTGCTGACTCAAGGAGAACAACTCATCAGTACCCCACCCATATTGTCAGGGGCAGACCCATGAAGATCCGGGTTAGAATTGATCTTCAGTAACCCATGCTTCGTCGAGTATGAGGCGACTAACGGATCGGTGGTCAGGCTAACTGACTTGGTTGACACATGTCATCGTATGCCGATTGCGTAGATCGATGCAATGCTGTTGGATTGCCTTGTCAGACTCGATTATTTACAGACCGCAGCCATATAGCTGGAATATTGCTGAGTGTGGTGTAAAACTTAACTCACTCACTCACTGTCAGTGGCAACTGGGGATTGGATGGCCTAGTTGATGGTGTAAAAGATCGGGAGTCTCAATCAATAAGGTCACAACAACTCAAGTACTTGCTGCAAGAAGCAGCCTAGGTGGATCAGATGATCGGGTGTCTGGTGGATCATGTCATCAGGCTCAGTTGACCCGGGACTCTGCTCATAACATCAACCACTGGCCTGTCTGGTCCAGATTTAATATTTTACACATCATCCTCATCACCTGAATCACTCTATCACACAATCGTAAACAGCTATTAGTATTTTCGTGTCGTATACTACAGAATATTTTCTGAGCCCCAACCTTGCTGAAGATCCTGTCGAAGCACAGTATGCAGTATGGGTTGTTGTTCTTGGCGATGTAGAGCTGCCCAGCGAGTGGTGAGTCACAGTACCAGCAGCAGAAGTGATGGACGTGCCATGACCGATTCTCGGCTTGCGTATATTCACGTGCAAATATCAACTGAAAATGAAAATACCATTGCCTCATCAGTTAATTAAAATGTTCATAAAATATCCATTTATCATCATGATCATATAGACAAAAAATTCATAATCACTTTTCCGTCTTTTTCTTCATCATCACAAACCACCATCACCATCATCATCATCATCATCATCATCATCATCATCATCATCATCATCATCATCGCCACTATCATTCAATATTTTGCTAGTCTCATCTGAGCTATTTCACTACATATAAAATAATATACATATCATATTTCCATAAACGCTAAGTAATTTCTGATTTACCATACAAATACTCAATGCTTATTCACATTTCTGTGTGCACATTTACTTTCTCCAGCTGATATCTGCTTCAGGAGAATAATGTGCGCCCTGAATGCCACAGTATTAGAATTACTTCGCTTTATATTCCACATTATATTTGATCAACCTATCAAAAGTATTAGGGTTTCTTGTCGTCACTATCTCCAAGAGTATTAGGGACCACAAATCTCACAATAAGTTTCTCAAAAATATTAGGAGTTGTTATCTCCTAATTGAAGGTGATAACCTATCTCTAATTCAGCCCTCGGTAGTTACTATCTCACACGGGATACATAATCTCCCTCTGTTAGGGAGATAGCTATACCTCATCCTAATTACGGGGAGATAGCTTAGTCTTTCCTCAGGGAGATAAAGTATCACCTAATTACCGAGATAGTAACCTAATTAGGAGATAGCTAAGTCCTAACTAGGAGATAGCTAAGTCTACCCTAATTAGGAGATAGTATCATAACCTAATTAGGAGATAGTAACTAATTAGAGATACTATCTCCCATTAGGAGATAGCTAAGTCCTCTGTTGGGAGATAGCTAAGTCCTAATCACACCGGAGATATTATCTCCTAATTAGGAGATAGCTAAGTCCTACCTAGGATCAGTAAGTCGTCATTAGGAGATAAAAAAATTCAGACTGTGGCACTAGGACGCTTCCGTAGATATCTGCTTCAGGAGAATAATGTGTTATAACTTGCAGCTGAATGCACCACTATATATTAGACTTACTCTCCTTGCACCAAATATTCCACAATATATTTGTCAACCAATCAAAAGTATTCGGTTTCTTGATCGTCACAACTGCCAGAGTAGTTTCTTTACCAACAAATCTCACAATAAGTTTAGCAAAAATATCTAATTTGTTACCCTCCCCCAAATCATGAAAGGTTTTCATAACCTCCGCTCTGTTCTCAGCCTGCCTACCTCATCACAAGCATCACACCGGGGATACATAACCTCCGCTCTGTTCTCAGCCTGCGTACCTCATCACAAGCATCACACCGGGGATACATAACCTCCGCTCTGTTCTCAGACTGCCTACCTCATCACAAGCATCACACCGGGGATACATAACCTCCGCTCTGTTCTCAGACTGCCTACCTCATCACAAGCATCACACCGGGATACATAACCTCTGCTCTGTTCTCAGCCTGCCTACCTCATCACAAGCATCACACCGGGGATACATAACCTCCGCTCTGTTCTCAGCCTGCCTACCTCATCACAAGCATCACACCGGGGATACATAACCTCTGCTCTGTTCTCAGCCTGCCTACCTCATCACAAGCATCACACGGGGATACATAACCTCCGGCTCTGTTCTCAGCCTGCCTACCTCATCACAAGCATCACACCGGGGATACATAACCTCCGCTCTGTTCTCAGCCTGCCTACCTCATCACAAGCATCACACCGGAGATACATAACCTCCGCTCTGTTCTCAGCCTGCCTACCTCATCACAAGCATCACACCGGGATACATAACCTCCGCTCTGTTCTCAGCCTGCCTACCTCATCACAAGCATCACACCGAGATACATAACCTCCGGCTCTGTTCTCAGCCTGCCTACCTCATCACAAGCATCACACCGGGGATACATAACCTCTGCTCTGTTCTCAGACTGCCTACCTCATCACAAGCATCACACCGGGGATACATAACCTCCGCTCTGTTCTCAGCCTGCCTACCTCATCACAAGCATCACACCGGGATACATAACCTCCGCTCTGTTCTCAGCCTGCCTACCTCATCACAAGCATCACACCGGGGATACATAACCTCCGCTCTGTTCTCAGCCTGCCTACCTCATCACAAGCATCACACCGGGGATACATAACCTCCGCTCTGTTCTCAGCCTGCCTACCTCATCACAAGCATCACACCGGGGATACATAACCTCCAGCTCTGTTCTCAACCTGCCTACCTCATCACAAGCATCACACCGGAGATACATAACCTCCGCTCTGTTCTCAGCCTGCGTACCTCATCACAAGCATCACACCGGAGATACATAACCTCCGCTCTGTTCTCAGACTGCCTACCTCATCACAAGCATCACACCGGGATACATAACCTCCGGCTCTGTTCTCAGCCTGCCTACCTCATCACAAGCATCACACCGGGATACATAACCTCCGGCTCTGTTCTCAGCCTGCCTACCTCATCACAAGCATCACACCGGGGATACATAACCTCTGCTCTGTTCTCAGCCTGCCTACCTCATCACAAGCATCACACCGGGGATACATAACCTCCGCTCTGTTCTCAACCTGCCTACCTCATCACAAGCATCACACCGGAGATACATAACCTCCGCTCTGTTCTCAGCCTGCCTACCTCATCACAAGCATCACACCGGAGATACATAACCTCCGCTCTGTTCTCAGCCTGCGTACCTCATCACAAGCATCACACCGGAGATACATAACCTCCGCTCTGTTCTCCGACTGCCTACCTCATCACAAGCATCACATCGGGGATACATAAGGTCTGCGTAGTGGCGACCGCAGTAGACCTCGCCACTCTTGTAAAAGTAGATGTTGTCCACTAGCAGTTCCTTGCACGTCGTACAGTTGAAGCACTGTGGGTGCCAGCATTCCCCAGGAAGGCGCCCCGCCCAAACCGCCACCGTTTTGGACTCCATTGACAGCTTACATGAATGACAGCGCTGAAATGTAAATATGCCATTCTGAGAATTATATAGAGTGAGAGAGTCAGGTTTGAACAATATTCCAGTTCTATTGGCATGTCAGCATAATGTGTGAAGAGTGAGTGAGTGAGTATGGTTTTACGCCGCTTTTAGCAATATTCCAGCAATATCACGGTGGGGGACACCAGAAATGGGCATCACACATTGTACCCATGTGGGGAATCAAACCCAGGCCTTCAGCGTGATGAGTGAACGCTTTAACCACTAGGCTACCCCACCACCCCTAATGTGGGGAGACAGCCTAAAGGAAACAGTATCAGATGTTAACAATCACCGACAAGCACAGGTGAGGTGCTGACAAATCTAGCAACAAAACTGGGGCAAGCGGGATTCCAAGCTACAATCATAGGTTCCTGGTGTGCCCATGTACCATGTAGGGATGTGGGAATGTTCTGCAAACCACATCTGCAAATTTGCATTGGTTCTGATAAATGTCCCATCCTTCAATATCCAGGATATATCTCCACTCATTTACAACAAACAAATAGTACAAATGTCCCATCCTCAAATATTCAGGGATACTAATTACTATCTCACATCTTTTATGATCAATAAAAGATACATCGAACAACATAATATAAAGTTGGGACTAAATTGGCTGACATATCAGCTGGTTGGGTGTAATCTTGAACACCATCATAATCTGATGGTCATACTATCAATAGGTTTATATACCTGTTCTCTCCAAAGAGCAAATGTAAATACTTTTCACGTTACTTAGTGGTGTTCCGATGATCGAAAAAAATCGAAAGAAGGATTAAAAATGATTATTGATTGTAAAAAAATATTTTTGATTAATCAGAATTTTGTTGTTTTTGTATAACACCCTTGAATTAAGTATACTAACCATTTAATTTGATGAATGTTCACGAACAAACATGCGCTCAACACCGTAAAGCTTTTTCGCATTATAAAATTTTAACCACTTTTATTGTTTAATTGAAATTCAAGCATGCATTTCATTGCATGACAGTATTAGTTATAAAAAAAACATTAATTAGAAAAAACCTGGGGAAAAACCCTTAAAATTGGTGATTACATTGAAAATGTATACATTTCGATTATAGTCGATAATCGTTCACCACAAGTCCTCCGATAATCGATAGTAGATTTGGTTTCCGTTTCCCAACACTAACGTTACTGCATGAATGATTTGGAACCATTACCATTTGATAAAAGATTTCAAAGAACGAATATAAGGGAAAAACTATACTGCCCTGAGGAAAAATATTCAGAAAATGCTAAGGCACCATTCTAAAAACAGAAATTATAGAGGCAGTCATAAAATCCTCCCTCCACCCGAAGATGCTAAATATACATGGTTTTCTTTTACACTTATAACTGTCATTAGCTACTTCACTTAGATACGAACCCTATTGCTAAACCAGCACATATTATTCATAGAACAGTATAGGGTCTAATACACATATTCATTGTTTATATGTCCATCATCATCTCAAAGAAAACTACAAGTAAGGGTCCCAATGAGTGCCCTTTAACAAGTTATGAATATTGTTAAGAATTTTTATGACCAGAGGTACAGATAAGCTGCGTATCTGCGTAAATTATGCAAATACTTATGTGAAAACTCAATTCTTATCATGTCTGTTGCGCACAAGTACGCTTAAATTTTTGTAAATACTCAATATATTTGATCTTACATGCATACACACAAAAATGTCAAATCTTAGCTTGTGTACCGGTGGATAGATAAAATAACTGAGGTATATTAAGAGGTTCTATTTCAACACATGAACTTGGCAACATTCAGTCTTTCTTATCGTTTCTCATATTACAGATCCAATATAAATAACATTTAAACTTTATCATATTTTTACAAATAATGGAAAATGACAAAATACCCAATTGAGTTTTGAGTGAGGTGGGTACAATTTATTTGGTTACTCAAAGGAAAATTAGGATACCCAATTGAGATGAACACAAGCGAGGACATAACCCAATGACCAAAAAAGTTATCTGTAGCTCTACTTAATATTAGTTATTTAAAAAATGTTAATATTATTTCTTCATGTTTCTGAAATAAAAGAAACATAGAAAAATCAACAAATGAAGAATTTCACAAAGTATTGTTTCGTTGTCATAGAACATAGAACATAGAACATAGAACATAGAACATAGATCATAGCATCTTGCATCTTCCCTTATTTTGTGCCTTAGTTAATAGGGACCACCCAGTACTATCGGTGTGTTTATCATTGTTTTGACATCTCCAGACATGTTAGACATCAGAACCGTTGAAAGGTCAAAGATATGCTCACCACGCCAACTGTCGCTATATATTTCAATTGTCTGTGTGTATGATATCTCTTTTCCACACATATAACTGCTTATCATTCACCCATCTATTGTTATTGACAAGACTTGACACTGGACCCTGTCAATCACAGAGATGGAAAGATTACCAGGGATCGGTAAACATGATATGAAAGTTTATCCCTCTTGTAAATGATACAGAAAGATTAGTGTAGGTAAATATTATGATTATTATTGATGTATTTACACAACATATTTAAGTGAATGTGGTCCAGATACTTTAGGCAGCTGATGATATATATATGTCAGAGATCAAAGGTGTTTCAGAACACATGTTAATGTACAAGCTTGTGGGTGGAGTAAAGAGTATACTAATTGTGCTACTTTGAGTGGAAGCCTCAATTAGATATTCTAAACATTTTTTAAATATGGAACTCACCAACAATGTCCTTGTTTCACAGACAAACTTGAACTGAATGAATTTAAATCAGTTATTAGTATCATGCAGTAAATTATAGCTGTTGATGAACTCAAATGGACCAATAACTTTAAATTACAACTGTGGTTTGTTATATGCATGTTCACTAACGAATATACAGCAAGTGGCTACAACAAAATACTAGTTTGTTTATTGACAGTTGTGATCACTATAAACATTGTTTACAGAATTATATAATCTAAACATTCTGAATAGTATTGTTGATTTATTATTTGTATCATCGTGGTAACTGAACCTTTTACCCGTGTATGTTATTGGCAGCTTATTAATTAATAACAACGAGCAGTCAATCAGGCATTCCTTTGAAAAAAAATGAAGAAATAATACCAGTGTAGGAAAGATGTAGAAAATCTAGCCTGTCCAAAGGACTGGCAGGTCAAATTTTTTTACCAGTCCTGCCAAAATCTAGCCTGTCCTCCAAATATAAAATTAACGCCTTCGGCAGTAAATATTCAAAAAGGTTGTAATCATTATATATAAGTCATTGGTTTGCTAAAATTGACCCGACATGAGGACGGACTAGATATTTTTTTTAACCCGTCCTCCACAAAATTCACCCGTCTCGGACGTTGGGACGGGCTATCTTTCCTACACTGATAATACACTTTAGATTTTAAACATTTCATTTATAATTACAGGATTCTGATCAGTTGAAACCATTTTGAACTATACACACTTTGATACTTCTGATGAAGGTTCACAGCTGAAATCTGAAATCCAACTGAGTACTCGAGGCTGTATGTGGGCAATGCCAAACATGATAATGACTGCAAAATATTTCCAAGAATATCTTTCATATACCTACCAGTACCCATAAAACAACTCCCAGACAATGATATATTGCTACTATTTTCTGCACACAACCTCCAGGGAGTTCAACCCCAGGGTGATCAACAACACAAAACAGTTATGTCATACACACACATCCCTCAGCTGATATAGGGGTTAGAAGTGTCTCTGGTCTCTGTCAATGGCACAAAAGTCATCAAGTTTTTGTTGCCATAGATATCTTTTTCGAGAACAGCTAATCTAAGAATCCAAGCACCATTTATCTTCCAACCTTTGAGAAAAAATCAAAATGAGACAGGTTCAAGAATCAGATTTCAAAGAAAAGGTTGTTTGGTTGGCGAAGTCTTTATTTTCACATAATTATCTAAAGGAAAATCCAGCTTGGTAATATACTAGCCATGAAATTAACCGCAAGTTTTTCATAAGACTAAACAAGGATCATTAGATGATACATCTCTGTAGACTGAAGGAGATCACAAGTAGTGGATGATAGTTTATATTCCTATTACATTCCTATTTACACTCCATTTACCTACGTCAGCTCCTCATCACATACTTCCATCTACATCCATCACAACTCCATCGCTCCGGTGTATTCTGGACCATCTCTAAACCCTCACACAATGTTTTTTATGCCTTATGTGTTACATAATATTTCCCTAAAACTGCTTCAGTATGATGTACTGCAAGGTGCTGTTCCAACCCTGCATGTGTGTGGTGGTTTCCATCAGTGCTACGATCAGACATTCCAGGCAGGTTGTGACTGCATATGAACTGCACATGAAAACACTGCACATTCTCAGGGGGAGATGCACACCTATATGTTCCATATGTGTTCTACTGGAAGCAGCTAGTAATGCTGAGCACACCTGTGTTACATTGATAACACCTCCGGTTTGGATACATCATCAGGGCATGGAACTGTCAGATCTTCAAGGTTACAGAGTTTATTTGAATAACTCAGTGAGGCCATCATAATTTGATAAAATATTGGTTGTTATCATATTCTGATGTTCATATTTGGGATAAGTACGAAATACTCAGTATGTCAGACAATGTCATCTCTGGTTCTCGCTGCTGCTGATCCCATGACAATTGACACACAACAGAGTTCTCACATTTTGGGTATGCACATTTTCTCCATGATTTTTCAAAACAAATATTGCTTTTTCCAGACACAACCATGTCCTAGGGTATTTTGATATCTCTAAACATTTATTACAGTGTCTGAAATATAACAGTATCTAAATACGGCCTCCCATCCCCCTTACAGCTGTTCATTCACACCTCGTTATAACATAATAAACATGAAACATCAAGTGGAGCAATATTCCTTTTCCTCTTTAACCATCTTTATAGACATAAAACCAATATGTTGATGGCTGCCATAGCCCTTGTAGTACTGTTAAGATGTACAGTTTTGTTAGAAAAAAACCCCAAGATTATTCAATGATTTCATCCATTTTTTCCAAATTCCATGATTTTTCCCAGACTGAAAAATGGGGTGTGAAATTTCCAGGTTTTCCAAGGTCTTTTGGGAACCCTGCACAATCCTTACAAAATGTCTTCCATGTAGCAGATACATGAAGACCCAGGTCGAGACACATCACCCAGCTCCCATACTCTATCAGTAAGCACAGCATGTCGACAGCAGCCATTTTGTCCTGTAGCCTTTTCCTTGTCACATGATCAGCAGATGGAGCGGAAAACCCAGTATTTCATTCAGCAGGGGAAGATTCTTGAACCGGTAATCTATAAACCACAGGTGTCAGTGCAGGTCTAATGTCTGGTTTTGTCTATCCATATCCCTATTTGGCAAACCATGAGCTGAATCCAGTCAAACCAACAAATCCATTTGGAAATGTGTTTCTTGACTTTTTTTCAGTTATTTTATAACAGTTATTCACACAATCGCATTTCAACTGCCTATTGTCCCAGATATGTATTCGTTCCTGGAATTATTAAATAAAACTTTTTAAGTATAACTACCTGAGTTATTCTTTCCCACTTGAAAAATATCGACATCGTATTGTTTGTTGATTTATGAAGAGCAAGTTAAAAAAGATGTACCAGTAATTGATAGCACGAATCTTCACACCTGCTACAGATCCACAATGAATACATCAACAGCTTGAAATAATGCCTGAAGTCTCTAAGGCAAACAGGAACCAACCAAACTCTATAACTGAATACCACTGTCAATAACTCTATGCAGAGATTGGCAAATATTTCCAGGCTATTTTCACATGAACTAGTTCTATACATAGGCTGCAAGCAAGACCAAAGATGAAACCACATTCTAAATTCTCCTCTGATGTAAACTACGATAGAGACGTGCTATCTTTGTCTAGAGATACGCTGTCAGAAGGAATGGCTTATTTTTAACACCGGCTAAGGTTTAGTGCAATACTAGATACTTGTAAAGATAAAGATGCAGGTGTTTTTACAAGAGACCTGGTGGTATGATAACAAGCATATGCTGTTCTTAATGAGTGAAGTAGCATGTTCTCGTGAAGGTTTAAGTGATTATGTTCAGTTTACTTGATATATTTCATGAAATAATTCGTGTTTTGCAGAACAGAAAGAGTACAGTATTCCCTGCATGACTGTATGCATAACCTGCTCTAACACGTATAAATACTGTATACCTGCTTCATCATGTGTATTGACCTGTGTATACCAACTTCAACGTGTGTATATTATATGCAATATATACACCCTTCATCATGTGTGTATACCTGTTTCATCATGTGTGCATACCTCTGTATATCCTTCATCATGTGTATATACCAATGTATACCACCTTCATCATGTGTATATACCTATATATGACCACTTCATCATGTGTACATACCTATGTATACCACTTCATCATGTGTAGATACCTATGTATACGACTTCATCATGTGTACATACCTATGTATACCACTTCATCATGTGTAGATACCTATGTATACCACTTCATCATGTGTAGATACCTATGTATACCACTTCATCATGTGTAGATACCTATGTATACCACTTCATCATGTGTAGATACCTATGTATACCACTTCATCATGTGTACATACCTATGTATACCACTTCATCATGTGTACATACCTATGTATACCACTTCATCATGTGTAGATACCTATGTATACCACTTCATCATGTGTAGATACCTATGTATACCACTTCATCATGTGTAGATACCTATGTATACCACTTCATCATGTGTACATACCTATGTATACCACTTCATCATGTGTACATACCTATGTATACCACTTCATCATGTGTAGATACCTATGTATACCACTTCATCATGTGTAGATACCTATGTATACCACTTCATCATGTGTAGATACCTATGTATACCCGCTCTTTATTATGTGTTTATCTCTATGTTTCAATGGTTGAATGTCTATGACTGTCAGAATCTGTCAGTATGTATCCGTGGAGCAATAAAGGAGCCCAGAGTTACACTGAAGGTATGAGAAGATTCCCAAGCAGTCCAAGTCCAGTGGTTTTTTTCTGTCTGGCAAGCAAATTTATATATCACGCTGTACCGGTGTCCAGTTGACTTTCCAATGCTATTTATTTAAAATATTAACAAGAAAATCGGCCGGTATAGTGGAAACATTATCAGGGCAAGTGATTTTACATGCTCCACAGTACCGGAGTACACTAGCAATTTTAAATGGTTCCCTGAAGATTAACAGTGACATGCTTTTTACTGTGTAATTTGCATACATTCCAATTATTCTCTAATCATTTCCTGAATTGCCCTACCAGCAAATCACATTTTCCTGTTTCTGACATGATTTGATATTGTGGTAAGTGTGTTAATCACGTAGTGGTCACATGGGGAAGGCCGCACCCAAGCTATGAGTGAGGACATGTTTACCCGCATCCCCAGCTAATCACATCCTGCAGGGCAATACTTTAGTCTGTCTCACAGTCCCTGAACCACATTACTTTCCCTAATGCCTAGCCCTCCCTGCAATGCTAAAGCCCTAAATAAAGCAAGTCTAGATTTTCCCAGATTCAGGAATCTGTCAACTCACTGGGCTCCTTGTCAATTTATAATTATAATAAATGGGTTTATTTGTTACTATCAAAATGATATATATTCATTGACTAAGCATTAGTCTAGGCAATAGTTGTGAGAGAAAATCTAACAACTCCATCTCCACAACTGGTTCTGCAACACTAATACTACTTTCCTGACAACAGTTGATGACGGAGATGATGTGACAATCATTGTGATAACCACAGCCGACACCTACAACTAGGATAATCTCTGTACATGTACACAGGAAGTGAAGGGAGATAGAATCTGCTGCTGGGACTCACTGGATGAGGTTGTTGTGGGTGTTTGATAGATGTTTGTTTCATGCCCGGGATTGTGTGGGTGTTCATGCATGTTCATACATCTGACACTGGACTGATGCCAGTCTGTTTCTCGGGGAGTTTAGACATAGAGTTTATGAAATCTTTATTACACAATGTAAATGCAATAGAGCTGGCTAGACTTCATTCTTATAATGTAGAAAATACTCATACTCCAAAGTCATGTGTAGATTTAACTTGACACTGGCAAAATCTCCATAGCTAAATGACAACTTTTTCAAGATAGACCTTTTCTCAGGCATCTGGTCTATTTTGGGAGGTCTGATCTAGGAAAGAGACATCTGATCATGGAAGAAGACTTCTGATCTAGGAAGGAGACATCTGATCTAGGAAGAAGAGGTCTGATCTAGGAAGTAGTTGTCCGATCAAGGAAGAAGAGGTCTGGTCTAGGAAGGAGATCTCTAATCGAGGAAGTAGTTGCTCAATCAAGGAAGAAGAGGTCCGATCTAGGAAGGAGAGGTCTGAACTAGGAAGGAGAGGTCTGTTCTAGGAAGAAGAGGTCTGTTCTAGGAAGGAGAGGTCTGATCTAGGATGTAGTTGCCTGATCTAGGAAGGAGATGTCTGATCTAGGAAGGAGACGTCTGATCTAGGAAGTAGTTGCCTGATCTAGGAAGTACTTGTCTGATCTAGGAAGGAGATGTCTGATCTAGCAATGAGAGGTCTGATCTAGGACGTTGTTGTCTGATCTAGGAAGGACAGGTATGATCTAGAAAGTTGTTATCTGACCTAGGAAGGAGATGACTGCCCAGTCAAGGAAGGAGATGTCTGATCTAGGAAGGAGAGGTCTGATCTAGGAAGTAGTCTGATCTAGGAAGAAGAGGTCTGTTCTAGGGAGGAGAGGTCTGATGTAGGAAGGAGAAGTCTCATCCAGGAAGGAGAGTTCTGATTTAGAAAGGAGAGGTCTGATCTAGGAAGGAGAGGTCTGATCTAGGAAGTAGTTGTCCGATCAAGGAAGAAGAGGTCTGGTCTAGGAAGGAGATCTCTAATCGAGGAAGTAGTTGCCCAATCAAGGAAGAAGAGGTCCGATCTAGGAAGGAGAGGTCTGATCTAGGAAGTAGTTGTCTGATCTATGAAGGAGATGTCTGATCTAGGATGTAGTTGCCTGATCTAGGAAGGAGATGTCTGATCTAGGAAGGAGAGGTCTCATTTAGGAAGTAGTTGCCTGATCTAGGAAGTACTTGTCTGATCTAGGAAGGAGATGTCTGATCTAGCAAATGAGGGGTCTGATCTAGGACGTTGTTGTCTGATCTAGGAAGGACAGGTATGATCTAGAAAGTTGTTATCTGACCTAGGAAGGAGATGACTGCCCAGTCAAGGAAGGAGATGTCTGATCTAGGAAGGAGAGGTCTGATCTAGGAAGTAGTCTGATCTAGGAAGAAGAGGTCTGTTCTAGGGAGGAGAGGTCTGATGTAGGAAGGAGAAGTCTCATCCAGGAAGGAGAGGTCTGATCTAGGAAGGAGAGATCTGATCTAGGAAGCAGTTGTCCGATCAAGGAAGGAGAGGTCTGGTCTAGGAAGTAGTTGTCTGATCTAAGAAGTAGTTGTCTGATCAAGGAAGGAGAGGTCTGATCTAGGAAGGAGAGGTCTGATCAAGGAAGGAGAAGTCTGATCTAGGAAGGAGATCTCTAATCTAGGAAGTAGTTGCCCAGTCAAGGAAGGAGATGTCTGATCTAGGAAGGAGAGGTCTCATCTAGGAAGTAGTTGTCTGATCTAGGAAGGAGAGGTCTGATCTAGGAAGTAGTTGCCTGATCTAGGAAGTAGTTGTCTGATTTAGGAAGGAGATGTCTGATCAAGGAAGGAGAGGTCTGATCTAGGAAGGAGAGGTCTGATCTAGGAAGGAGAGGTCTGATCTAGGAAGCAGTTGCCTGATCTAGGAAGGAGATGTCTGATCTAGGAAGGAGAGGTCTGATCTAGGAAGGACAGGTCTGATCTAGGAAGGATAGGTCTGATCTAGGAAGTAGTTGCCTGATCTAGGAAATAGTTGTCTAATTTAGAAAGGAGATGTCTGATCTAGGAATGAGAGCTCTGATCTAGGAAGGAGAGGTCTGATCTAGGAAGGATAGGTCTGATCTAGGAAGTAGTTCCCTGATCTAGGAAGTAGTTGTCTAATTTAGAAAGGAGATGTCTGATCTAGGAAGTACAGGTCTGATCTAGGAAGGAGAGGTCTGATCTAGGAAGTTGTTGTCTGATCTAGGAAGTAGTTGTCTGATCTAGGAAGGAGAGGTCTGATCTAGGAAGGATAGGTCTGATCTAGGAAGTAGTTGCCTGATCTAGGAAGTAGTTGTCTAATTTAGAAAGGAGATGTCTGATCTAGGAATTAGAGGTCTGATCTAGGAAGTGGTTGTCTGATCTAGGAAGGACAGGTATGATCTAGGAAGGAGAGGTCTGATCTAGGAAGGAGATGTCTGATCTAGGAACTTGTTGTCTGATCTAGGAGGGACAGGTATGATCTAGGAAGGAGAGGTCTGATCTAGGAAGGAGAGGTCTGATCTAGGAACTTGTTGTCTGATCTAGGAGGGACAGGTATGATCTAGGAAGTTGTTGTCTGACCTAGGAAGGAGATGTCTGATCTAGGAAGTTGTTGTCTGACCTAGGAAGGAGATGTCTGATCTAGGAAGGAGAGGTCTGATCTAGGAACTTGTTGTCTGATCTATGAAGGAGATGTCTGATCTATGAAGGAGAGGTCTGATCTAGGAAGTAGTTGTCTGATCTAGGAAGGAGGGGTCTGATCTAGGAAGGAGATGTTTGATCTAGGATGTTTGATCTAGGTTGATCAGATCTGGGAAGGAGAGGTCTCATCTAGGAAGGTGATATTTAAGGAGGATCTGTCTGATATAGAAATACATGTGTGGTACTTTTAACTAAAACTGATAAAGAGCTGTCTGGTTTAGTTGTGTCTGGAGTTTCACTTTCATAACTTATGTGAGAGCTTTCATGTCAAATAAAATATTATCTGAATGTATTATATTTTCATAAAATTGTTATATTTATGTTAGATATATTCATAAATACATCTCAAAGAGTGCACTTGAACAGACCTTGGTTGATTCTACAAACATTCCCACCCACTGGCATTCTGATCCTTGAAGTCAATACAGAAAATAGTTTTAAAAACCTCACAAGCCATGAACTGAGTGTAAAATAGCCTAACAACAAAGAAATTACTTCCTACTCAAACGCATGTTACCCAATAACACTATCGTTACAACATCACAGAAAAAAAACCTCTCAATAATTTTATTAACACGTGGGATTCCCTTAAAAATTTGAGGTCTTGGCTTGAGTTCTTATCAAAGATATCAGTATCTTTGGAATGAGTCATGCCAAATCCATGGCTTGTCAATAAGGCGCTTACATTACACCATAAAAACACAGCTGTGAACCTTTGACATCACCCAATGGGGAACTTCTTTTGGCAAAGGTACCTGAAAACTTTCACAGTTCTTTTTTTGCCATTTTCTTCCACCAGATAACTTTCTTTGATAACTGTTACATTTGCTGTAGTAAAACCATATATATTGAAGATGTCTAAAAGAATTATCTGCAAAGAAGTAAAACGGAGCACTTTACATCACAACCTTTGAATGATCTTAAAAAACCTCTAGAGTTTTCTTTTCATCAAAATGACATGATGAGGGTTTTCAACAGGTGATCAGATTTTTGAATTACAAATATTACAAAAACAGACACTCCTAAACCTCTTTATTGCTAATTAACATGAAATTGTTTTTTCTCAAAGTTGAAACATAATTGCATCCAAATTCATCAGATTAGATCATTTTCCTGTTCACTACCTCCCAGTGCAGGTTAATTTGTCTTTAATCTCGAAGGATGATCATCTGACTGAAACTTCCCTGTATGTGATGTCATACGACAAGATGGAAGAAGGGCACTTGGTATGAACAGTTTTTTCTTAAGTGTGGCAAAGTACTGTAATGTAAGAGAGTTTTAAAGGCAAAATATTTATGCATGAGACTTACTTTTCCTACTATGCTGCAACATTTCAGAACAGACCCTTATGCCATTGTGTTTATGTCTAAAATGCTAATCAAATACAAAAAAACAAACACACGTGGCAAATGTTGAAATATTCTGCTATTTCTGACTTGTGGCAAGGCATAGAAGAGAGTAAGGGAATACTGTGTTTCTTGAAAAAAGTGACAAGATATTGTCCAAGAATCAGGCATTTTTTAGATCTGTGGCTTCATGACAGCGAACTTAATTATGCAGAGAGAACCTAGTGTTATCCTCCTCATCTAAACACACAACTTTGCATTGATATGTTTTGAAACCTTAACGACAAAGAGGCTCAAGTAATAGCCCTTGCTGGAGCTAACTCACATTCCAATGTCTTGAAGAAGTCTTTTTTAGAAATACACCTGCAATTTGAAATCAGACTTGAGTTACATTTGCTGTGACTTTTTAAAAATACGAGCAGCTGAAAATATACATTGCTTAAAATGGAGGTGGAAAAAAGCAAAGTGATCTTGCATACACATTCTGAACAACTGCTGGCTAACAGATAACATTATATCAAACTAATTTGGCACTGTTCTGGACATAATTTATTGAACACCATTCATGATTTAATTCTCTGCACCTGTTATCAATGCTATGTACTATCAACTCAATCCAAGAAGTCTTGGCACCAGTGAGATATTCATACAGTGTTGATATAAAGGGAAACATCATTAGTATCGACTCTGTTGGACTCGTGAGGGTCGGGTTAGAACTGGGCTTCAACAACCCATGCTTGTCATATGACGCGACTAACGGCATCGGGTGGTCGGGCTCGCTGACTTGGTTGACACATGTCATTGTGTTTCAGTTGCGCAGATCAATGCTCATGCTGTTGATCACTGGATTGTCTGGTCCAGTCTCTATTATTTACAGACCGCCGCCATATTGCTGGAATATTGCTGAGCGCAACATTTAACAACAAACAATCAACAATGGTCCAGAAAGCCCATCCCCTGAATGATCGGCAGAGGAATGTCTATATGTAATATATATATGGAACCAAGGGCAGGTTACTCTGCACCTGGACTCATTAATAAAGACATCACTAGCACCATTATTAATGAGGTATCAACTCTGGTGACTTCAAGCTCATGGAGACCCTACTACAACACGCTGACAATATCCAGTTTGATTGCATTATGAACATTAGTTAATCATCAGAAAAGTGCTTTGAATATTCACAGATAAGGAATATGTGCAGATTTTACTAAATACAACATGTCAAGATGCTTACATAAACCAATCTGGATTTTTTTTTACAAAATACATTAAAACCACATACTTGTCCAAACCTGTTGTTTTGCATTTAGTTGTTTGGAGGGGGAGGGGATTGTTGTAAGAAAAAATAGACCAATTTATAGTCTTGTTTTATGTACAAACCTTTAGTTAATGCTAAAGGCTGAATGGGTCTTTTTGTAAATACTGTCATTTCATATCTTAACATCAAGTCAACTCTACAATTATATACATGTATTGTTAATATTCTGTATAAAGATACATAGACCATGAGATTCCGTAAAGTATGCCAATAAACTAGGTATCTCAAACCCAACAATAGAATTCTGAAACTTATGGTAAGGCTCCTTACAGTAAACAAAATACTTTCCTAAACCTTGGTAAAGAATTGATCTGTTTTAAACATTGCATTATCAGCCAGGGATTACTCACTGCTGGTAGTTAACGACATCTCCAACTGTGGAGACAAAACAATGATGAGGGCTTAGACACAGGCGTACCACCTAAAGACTAAAGTCGAAACACAAAACTATCCCGGCCCTAGAGGGAGACCTCCGGCTGCAACACACACCATGAGGCCCTCCCTAGGGGGCTGCAACACACACCATGAGGCCCTCCCTAGGGGGCTGCAACACACACCATGAGGCCCTCCCTAGGGGGCTGCAACACACACCATGAGGCCCTCCCTAGGGGGCTGCAACACACACCATGAGGCCCTCCCTAGGGGGCTGCAACACACACCATGAGGCCCTCCCTAGGGGGCTGCAACACACACCATGAGGCCCTCCCTAGGGGGCTGCAACACACACCATGAGGCCCTCCCTAGGGGGTGCTGCACACACCATGAGGCCCCTCCCTAGGGGCTGCAACACACCATGAGGGCCCTCCCTAGGGGTCTGCAACACACACCATGAGGCCCCTCCCTAGGGGGCTGCAACACACACCATGAGGGCCCTCTCCCTAGGGGGCTGCAGCACACACCATGAGGCCCTCCCTAGGGGTCTGCAACACACACCATGAGGCCCCTCCCTAGGGGCTGCAACACACACCATGAGGCCCTCCCTAGGGGGCTGCAACACACACCATGAGGCCCTCCCTAGGGGGCTGCAACACACACCATGAGGCCCTCCCTAGGGGGCTGCAACACACACCATGAGGCCCTCCCTAGGGGGCTGCAACACACACCATGAGGCCCTCCCTAGGGGTCTGGATGTTTTTGTGATGGGGATGTAGACTGGCTGATGAGATGCTGCTTGGAATTCTGTCAGAGGCAGCATCACTGGAGACATCAGAATTTGGAACCGAGGTCGTTAAGTTCGGCCTGGTTCAACGGTAATTTCAGGACTTCCAGAGATCATATGACATATGAGGATGTGAAACACCATAAATGGTCCCTCAATCATTCTTCTTTACCAGTTATGTGTAATGTTGAAACAGCATGTCTATAACTGTCCTTGCAACAGGAAGAATCTTCTATTTCATCAATAAACTAGCATCATACACTAACACATATTACATATAAATATTACATATATGTTACATACACATTGTAATCCTTGATAGGAAAAGCAATGTTTTTGATAATACATGTATATGATTAGATTTGTATGAATATGACACAAATCCAATCTTTTACAAGGTGTGTACTATGGGAACAACACAGCTTGAAGATTTTTGTGTCAGTGATGTATTTGGTCAACTGGATGCTGGGCAGAAACCATTTCTGTAGAGTGACTTCATGTTTTCTTTATATAATGTGATCCCTTGAGGCACCAGTGTTGTTTTTTCCTGAAAAAATATTTGGCCCTCTTTTCTGGAAATGAATGCCATTACCCCACCCTTCTTTAGTTTCTTTTCACCGTTCCCTCTCCATCTTCCTCCCACATTACAGTCGCTATCTCTCTCATGGCAGCATAACTTCTGATATATTTTCAATATTAGACATAATATATCATATCTCTTACCTCCCCTGAATGTAGGTCCTGCCACAAGTAGCCATTTTCTCGTTACTCAGGTCACACACTTCTGTGTTATCACAGGGAGCCAGACATTACAATATATTACTACATGACTCAAGCTGATATAACCGTTTCATTCTAAACTGTCCTTTGATCTAACTTGTGTATTTCTTCTTAATTTCTTTCATTGACAAATGGCATGATTCAATATTTAAAAGACCTGTGAAGATCCAGGGATCTTCAGTAACCCATGCTTGTCATAAGAGGCGACTAACGGGATCGGGCCATCAGACTCGCTGACTTGGTGGACACATGTCATCGTATCCCAATTGCGTAGATCGATGCTCATGCTGCTGATCACTGGATTGTTTGGTCTTGACTCAGTTATTTACAGGTCCGCCGCCATATACCTGGAATATTGCTGAGTGAGGCATAAAACTAAACTCACTCACTCAATATGTAAAAATATGCATGAAAAAAAATGCTTCCACTGAATACAGGTGAATGGAAGGACCAGACTCTACCATATGGGCAGACATCTGACCTCTAATCCCTGTCACTTCTGTCCCTTTCATGACAATGAATGCTGGGGATGAGCTTGAGTTACACTCCAGAACTCATAACATCAGTGAGACAGCTCTGCATCCTGCTGTCCATTATCATACACACACCAAAACCCACATCTACACACATAGTCTGTCTCACAGTCCCTCAACCACATTATTTTCCCAACTGTCTCGCCCTCCCTGCAATGCTAAAGATCTAAATAAAGCAAGTCTAGATTTCCTCAGGTTCTGAATCTCTGGTCTCCCTTGGGCTCTTTTTCAATTTAAATGGGTTTATTTGTTACAATCAAAATGATATATATTCAGAAACTAAGTGTTAGTCTAACACACACACAACACACACACACACACACACACACACACACACACACACACACACACTCCTCCCTTCCTCTATCAGCTGACAGTGTTGCCCATCAGGAGCCAGTGAATAACACATAAAACCATCACAAGGGATGTTCCACAATCCAGCACCACTACCCCTCCATCATGTACTACATCCACATGTTTCCAGTCCCACCATCTGCCTCCAACACTACCTCTTCATGCCCCAAACTTCTCACATTGATCCCAGTTTTTTTCACCTGTCGTGAATCTGTAACATCTGCTACTTACATTTATGACATTACACAATCAGACAGATAATCTCCACACCTCACCACACCTTGAGACAAGATGGAGAGACTTTTTACTTCTGGGCTGTTCTCTGACATATATGTTATTACACATTTTTGTTCTCTCACATACCAACGTACAGCATGTGTCAATCGTGTAAAGTCTGACAGCATGTGAAATGTTGTCTTATTTTTTATAAAAAAGATCATGTAATTATCTTAAAGTCTAATTTATTCACATTCCACAATACCCAAGACAGCAGGGCCTACCTTCAATATCAAGCTACCAAATGCCAGATCACCTTTGCAGGGAATTCAGAAGCAAAGGCCCAGTATCTTTTACTTCGAGCCACTTACAGTACCCCATACATAGAGCCACCTTCAGTACCCTATGTTTAGAACCAGCCCCAGAACCCCATGCTTAGAGCCACCAGTACAACAAACACACACACCCCCCACCTCCCCCCCCCCACACACAAAAACAAACAAACGCTGAACCTGGCCTGTTATCAACACCAACCATTCCATTCACCTTAATATGGGATCATAGGTGAAGGTGCTGGAAGTTTCAGTTCAGAGTTATGTCCCTTATGTGTATCAGACACCTATGATCAGAGTTCAAATCCTGGTTTGCTTTGAATGTGTATGAGCACCAATCTGATCAATAATTTGAAAAGATATCTCACTTTAGGCTTTCCTATCCACACCAACACAATACACTATGGTAAATCTGAAATACTGTTCATAGCAGCTTTAAACTCACGCACCACTACCCTTTACCCAGTTGTTACACATTTGTTAGTCTGTCTCACAGTCCCTGAACCACATTAATTTCCCCACTGCCAAGCCCTCTCTGCAGTGCTAAAGCCCTAAATAAAGCAAGTCTAGATTTCCTCAGGTTCAGGATCTCTGGTCTCCATGAGGCTGCTTTTCAATTTAAATGGGCTTGTTTGTTACTATCAAAATCATATATATTCAGAGACTAAGCATTAGTCTACCCATCTGTAGATGGGACCTCATCCTGAGATGTTCTCCACCAGTTCAGCATCTCCCCTATGTATGTATATAAGGGAGGTAAGGTATCCAGCATCCTCTGTGTTGTGATAACCCTGGCAGCATGTTGATGGAGTTAGGGGAACACTGACACCGGACTTGATCATCCCTAATAGGCCCAGATACACTCACAACACTTGCCAGCTGCATGCTTGTATTGGTCCCGTCGGTCATGGCTCCTAGTGTTTGGATGTGGCTCAATACAAATCAGTGTACAAGTATAGGGTTATTAGGGGTGCACCCACTGATCATAACCTTATAACTATATAAACCATCAACATCAGTGGAGTCGGTGGGGTAGCCTAATGGTTAAATCATCAGTTCATCACGCTGAAGGACCGGGTTCGATTCCCCACATGGGTACATTGTGAGAATCCCATTTCTGGTGTCCCCTGCTGGAATATTGCTAAAAGCAGCATAAAACCATACTCACTCACTCACTCACTCACTCACTGAATGAATACTAGTTACACTATCGACAGTTCTGAAAGTGAGGTTCCAACTTGGTCCAAAATACATGGCTTGAAGAAACGGATCTGCATTCAGGACACTTCCCAACTCATATGAGACATCATGATTTAAAACAGATGGATATCAAATTTGAGGCCTTTTTCAATCCCTTTCATGGCAATGATGATTCCTTAAGGCTGTAGGTAACACTAAAATGTGCTTTCTTCAGTAGGATCTTCTTACTTAATAATTTTGTGAAAAAAGGCTCCATCTGACGTTATTTTACTATTCAAGTCTCCACAAATTAGCTTTTCAGAATTTTTTGCTGGAGTATTGTTCATCAGACATATCTTCTGATAAAATGTTGTCATCAGATATTATCACTGACGGCAAGAGATTTTAATATACAGGTTATATACAGCAGACTTAACCATGCCAAATTTAAGGTCTTTAGAAGGTTCATCAATGTTCACTTCTGTAAGAGGCTGGACTGCCAACTTCAAGGCTTGATGGAGAACTTGAAGGGAGGGCACTGACAGTATGTACACTCGGGCATCTTTGTCATGCACTGACTGTGTAATAGTCTCTGTTCTGCCTACTCTACTATAAATACTACCGGTACATCTCTTAATTAACCTAGGACTCAGTTTGGTTTACAGAAGTGGATTTTGTCACATATGCTCAGTACAATTTCAGTAGTTTTGTATATATTTTTTGTGTGTGTAACATTGCATCTTTTCTCCTAGCCAGTTGAGGCACTTGGATTTTGGAGTTTCTCATTCTGAATAATGTTTATAGCATGTATTTTTTATACCAGCATCTGACCAAATACCAAGATATCATAGCTAACAATTAAATGGTCACAACACAATAATGTTTACTAATGATCAAATATGAGAAGCGGTATGTGATTTGGGTTCAACTTCAACAGGTGAAACACAGTAAAACAGGTGAAACACAGTAAAACAGGTCAAACACAGCACACTGTGGAAGAAAGTTCTGTAGTGATACATGTGAAACACACAAAGGGACTTAAACCCACAGGGGCGGTGGGGTAGTCTAGTGGTTCAAGCGTTTGCTCGTCATGCTGAAGACCCGGGTTCAATTCTCCTCATGGGTACAATGTGTGAAGCTAATTTCTGGTATCCTCCGCTGTGATATTGCTGAAAGCGGCCTTAACCATACTCACTCAATCACTTAAACCAACAAATAGCGCTACGAATGCTTTGAGGAACGGGGCCCAGTGCCATATAGCTGGAACATTGCTGTGTGTGGCATAAGTCTAAACTCACTCACTCACACAGTAGATTGCATTACAGATGGCTGGGACGCTCTTTCCCCAGTTGCATTATGAAATCCAGACAAATTTCCAGCATTACCCAAGCTTCTTCTCCTGTTTACGACTCACTGCCATGAAGAATTGAGAGTTAAACATGCAGAGGATGATAAACTGCAGGAGATGCTCACATTCACCCACCAAACTACCCCATTTGTCACAGATGAACTACAGCAATTCCTGGATGTCAATCAAGTCCTCGTATCCAGGCACAAATCCTCAACATGCTAACCATGCAATCATACAAATGCCTTTATGACACATCTCAACATGTTCCCCCAACCAAACTGAAACATCTGCAGCTGATCTCCTCAAACTTTCTCTGAAGAGTACATTTCAAACAAATGTTTTTTCAAGGTAATATTCATTCATACCATCAAAAACACATTTAAAGAATAACATCGTTTCTTGTACAGATGCCTCAATTGCTTCAGAGGAAATTTCAGAATTGTTGCCAGTTTAGTATGTTGAAGACCAGGATGGGTTTTGCCATGACACAGAATTATAAGCCTGCATCAATGCTTTGATTTAAGCATCTTCTGTCGTACTATTTCAGATAATGGAAGGACAAGCATAGGTTTATCTTCTTCCCTATCAAACCTCAAAGAGACTATATTGTCAAAATTGTGTACAGATCAAAGCAGTAGTGCTATCTTCAACTGACATAAAGGCAAGGTTTTTCAGCTTCCTGAAATGTATCACGATGACATCTGTTGTAAGGGAACATGCACCGGATACAACTCTGCACCATGGATGAACTTCTGCATCTTTATTTGATAAAAGATGGAAAATAAATGTCAACATGATAAATGACTTCAGTGATTTCTATTCTCAGTTAAAAAATCATTTTTCAGTTAAAATGTTCGAATCAGTTTTCTTGTCAATGATTTATTTTAATAGATAGGAGGATTTGAGTTAAAAGATTAAAAAAAGAAGCAGATGAACTACGCATCAAACTGCTTAACATTTACTGGCTGTTTAACGTTTTTCATTTGACATGTGAGGGTGTTCAGTGTGGCATGACTTTAAGGAACAAAGCTATGAAATATACCAATATACAACAAATGTTGAAACAAGTTACTGGGCATACTATAATTATACTTACTGTAATTGGCTTTACATAGTGGTGCTGACAATGGGACAAAATTACATTTTTGATATGGCTGTCATGGCGACCATGTTGTAAAATCAAAATGGAATTCTTTGAGAATTGTTTTTGGGTATCATATGCAAACTTCCGATTTCAGAGATGTGGAAAATTTACAAGATACCGGTAATGATTGGGGACAGATGAACATGTTATGGTAATGCTTACATGACATTTGTTGATAAATATTACATTTACACTTGAGCCGAAGTGAAGTGGTACTTGTCAGCTGTAGGACTGGTGGTTTCTAGGTATTTTCTGAAGATTTTATGCTTCTGTATTTCTGTATTCAATACAGTCAGTCCTTCTTATCTCAAGATCTGTTATCTCAAATGTACTAATATTTCAAACCTATTATCTGGTCCTGATTATTCCACTATACACATAAATCTAATCACTTATCTCCATTTCGAGATAAATATACTTTGTGTTATCTCAAACATTGACTTGGGCCAAATTTTGAGTTTTTAATTTTTGGGTACCTTTATCATGTTGGTATTTGCCACATTAACAGTGTTGAGAAGCACAAATACCGGTAAGCACAACGCATGAGATAACTCTGGTACCTCTCCTTATATGGTCATCAAGCACTGCTGTGAACTGCATCCTGAACCAAATGTTTAATTCTGTACTGACTATTAAATCTATCTGTAATAAATACAACAATGTAGAGATTAATATTGATTATAATGCTATAATGAAATCTGATCTTGGTCATCCATTTTCCTCTATTAATGTCAGGTTCCTCATTAAGGTGAGAATTTATGGAAGTAAGCTTCTATATTTTGAGGGATGTCACGTTTCGGAGTGTATTCTTACTTCTTCATCAGGTTGCTCAAAATAAAGAAGCTGACATCCATCAATTCTCACTTTCATGTGTATCACTTCTAAATGCTGTTCAAAGACACCAGGTTCTCTGTTCAGAAGGTTCAAAAAGCCCATAGCTGCTGTACAGATGAAATATACCTTTAGATCCCGGTACCCAATTAGACAGAAATTCAGAAACAGATTGTGTTTGACTTACTGGAAACAAATACAGAAGAAACACATATTGCCACAGAATGATCCATCATTCAAGATTTCATTCAAAGAAAAACTAAATTAAATTTCACCAGTCATGCATGATTAGATTATAAATACATTAAAGTGGTGACAGGGTACATTGAATCTGACATTCATTTAAGTAATTGTTTGTGTAAATGTTTTTCCTAACATTATTTCAATATTTCCTCCTATTTCAGCACGCTACTGATGTATAAACATTGAAATCAGCGACACACGCCTGCCTCAGATGTATTTTCATTCCCGGAATAACCTCTCGTAACAGTCTACTTTTAAAGAGAATTTGATAGTGTAATCTTTGCATCAAATTTCAAAACTGTGAACTCTGAAATTTAGGCATTGTGACAAAAACCATACCATCTGGGATGCATTTCCGGTGACTTTGTTACAAAAACTAACAAACGCTTGCGAGGGGAGACAAATTAGAGCATGAGGTTGGATAGTTTGTTTTCTGTTTACAACATGATAAGGAATATGTAAGGAATTATATAAGTTTGTTTACATAGCTGTTGTTCAAGAATGTGTACATAGCTAAGATTCATTAACTGCTCTGTATAAATCTTCTTAAAGCTTAAAACATGCTGAATATTCTCATATATGCATTACTGACATTGACAGTAAGCCTTTTGAGACACTGTTTATGACAAAGTTGAAGCAATTTGAGATTATCAAACATTCTGAAACTCTGGCATTGTGTCTATTTTAAAACTAAAAAAGAATCCATTTATGTAAAGTTATAAGTAATGAGCTGCAACACTATAGTTCTGCTATCAACACCTACTTTCTATAAAACATCAATAAACAAATGTTATTGCTTTTGTCAATAATGGTTTACGTTATATTACTGTAAATTAAAGAATTGGCTTCCTTAATTATATATTCAAAAAGAAAACCAATGCACAAACTGATTAATTATTAATTAATTGAACTGGATACTTGTCTTAATCTTAAGCTCAATTTAAAAAAACACACACAGGCTTCAAAACTAGGTTTCAGCTGTGCAATGGTACAGAGGCATTAAATATGCACCAACAATGGATAAGCCTGTTAAAATAGTTAATAACTGCCTGAACTTTAAAGTCTTGACTAGTACATGACATATTATAATGTTGAGGGGTATCAGTAAATACTTGTGAACTTTCAGTGGGTAATTGCTTTCATGACTCAAAACAATTCCAAATCACTGAGAAAATACCAGGTGCTTGTTTTGGAGACCAAACCCATCTGTACCTTCTAGTGCATGAAACTATAACACATTAACTTATCTTATTTGTAATCCATCATAAGCGGTGGCACTTGATTGGTAAGTCAACACAACCTCCACTGTTTAGGTTACAGAACTGAATCACTCACTAAACATTTCCAAATGTTTGTATTCATTTCAGAATGCAACCTAAATAAACAATGTATTAAATGTCATTATGTACTCATCTCAACAACCGCGTTTAAAGGTTTTAACTTTTGTGCCTTGTGATAACTACAAGTAATTTTGTATTTTGAAGCACAAGCAGTGAGTTCATTTTGACACATTTCAGAACAAAATGTAACATAGCACAGTTGGATGATGAGAGCTGTAAGGCAACTCCATCAGGAAGAAGCTCACCTGATATGGAAGCGTATGGTTTTCAGGAGTGTTGCATGACAAGGTTTAAGTTGATAAAACTGTTTCATCTTAGTCATCATCCAACTAGATGAGGTCACCCATAGCCTTAGGTACCAGTACAGAAACCACCTATCACCAGCTGTCTATTTGCAGGCATGTGGCTTGGCGCCAATGGTTCATAAGGAAATGGCATTATCAGTTTTTTCCATATAGCCACTATATATACTTCTGCAAAGAAAAATGTTTATTTAGTATTCAGAGATCATGCCTCAGTTAAGTCGAATATTTAATCGAAATGCTCCAACACTTCCAGATAATATGGGTTTCTTCAGGATACAACCAGTCCATTTTACCATCAGATCTAAGGATGGTGGCAAAGTTGCAAGCACAGCTGTTATTTGATCCAAAGCTGCATCTTCCAGAATCTCAGATAATAGTTCAATCTATCCTTTAACAGCCAATAAAATATGTCTATAGATAGTCAAGACTTATTTTTCTCTTGTGATGACATTTTTTATTTAATCTACCTGGTATATATGTATACTTTGGTCTCATCAATTAGATATTGCTGATCTGATGTTAAACACTAACTTACTTACTTCCTCCCTCCCCCCCTCCCTCACTCAGATAATATCCCTGCTGGTTGGTTGGTTTACTAGGTGTTTATGAAAGTCGCCTTCCCCATGTGGGACCTATCCAGCCTCTGGATGCATGGGAGAAATTGTCTCTCCTTAGGACTCATGAGTACCAGGCCTACCAAAGAAAACTCTCCCACAGTGCAAAAAACACAGAAAAGCCCACATTAATCGTGGAAATAGCAACATAAGCATAATACCTCACTACTGAAACTGCAAAAATTGGGGTGTCCCTCCTTGGGACGCATGAAGGGAGGTGTCCCTCTTTGGGACCTCTATGGTCCCTGCTTACTCACCAAGGATATTTATAGACTCGCTGACTCACTCACACACTCACTAACTAACTCAGTCACTCAGGCATATACAAAATTTCATACAAAACAAATGGTTCCCTTTGTGGATGTATGTCCCTTAATTCCTGTTGTAAGTATGTGCACCTGGAGGGTGAAATGAGTTCAGAAGCGTATCTCCAAACAAATACACAATGGAAGATGATCTTGCTAGATGGTATTATAGCACACTCCCCATTAAAATCTTATTTTCAAATCTTCAAGTCTGAGCAGCTGTTTAAGTCATTGTTTATTTGGAAGAAGAATAAATGTTTCTTGAGACTTGTCTTCAATGGATTAACTTTTTAGCACAAAAGTCAACGTTGAATTGTTCAAAGAAGAGTTGCATGCACCGATAATAACTCTCTTCAACAAATGAAATGTTGACATATAAGTGAAAGAATATCAGATGTCTTGAGAAAAGATTATGTTCCATATGCAACTTGTCTTATATGATGAATGTTTTTACCACTAGTTGTTCTTTCTGACAAAAATTATTTCCATGGGATGAATATACATGTATGTGTAGTCGCTTTTCGTCAGATAAGGGCATGTTGACTGACTGGTTAATGAGTGAACACATCATTTCTTACATCCGCTGGTATTTAAGAGTGTGGATAATTTCGTACTATCATCATCAACTTGTGTTGTTGCTAGCTAGTTTATTACCCTTAAATATGGATGTAAATTTTTATCAAAATGTAAACTTACCAAACATCCTGCAGTTCCAGATGGTGCCTCGCTAATCTGTGCAATTCCAGCTGCCTTCTTTTTCCGTTTGTCGGAAAACTTTTCATATTTGTGCATTTCCTTTTCTGTGAGACTATTACAAAACCTTGGGTCAAGGTCATGCAAGGGCAACTGTCGCTGAAGTTGTTTTCTGCGGAGTTGTGACGCAAATTCCTGTTTGTCTTGTGGTAGCATAGAGATGTATTTTTGAGATCTCTGAAATTACAAAAAAAACCCATAGTTTAGAATAACATAACTTCCATGTCATAAAATATTATCGCATGCATATATCGGCAATGACAGCAGATTGAAAAGAGCCATGTTCGTTCATGTGAAGAACGTAACTACCTCTATCTTCAGATCTCACTCTGCTGTTGGGTCTCAGACATTTAAATTAAACTCTCACATCATACATTCATTTATTTTATTTGTTTACACGTCAACACTACTCCATAATGTTTTACATCCAATAACTTGGTTGTGCCTTTTTCTGTCATGCAATACATCTTGTTTCTTTCTCAAGAAGAGACATTATGTATAGAATACCAGACTTACGATTTTGCATAAAAACATTTTACCCATGCAAGGATACGTCTTAAAAAATTATCAATGCATTTTGCAACATACAGCAATTGTGTAAGTTTAAATACATATGTTTATGCAGGGAATATCAGACACACCATAGCACCAAAGCATTTTGAATGCATGGATGTTAGAATAATTACCTCCCTTACCTACTTCAGGATCTAGGTTTTGGACCACACTTATTCATAATGTTGAAATGTTTAATTCAAAACCTTGCTTAAGAACAATAGGTAAGTACTTTATACATCAAAGCAATGAGATGTGATGACAATAAAGATTGATGTTTATATATATATCTTTGTGATTACCCCTCAATTCTCTTCAAGACCTCAGCTATATATTTAGTGGAACAGCTTTGAAAATATGATAAAAAGCTTTGAAAATATTATCTAGTCTATATTTAGATGCAAAACGTCTCAAACTTTTGCCAGGGCATACGCAGTTACTCAAGTTTTTGTAAATGAAATAATGTTCACAACAATCACAGTCACATCATCACATGTGTGAAGCACCATTTTCCAGGATATGATGTAAAACAGTCTGCAATAACACAACTTGACAAGTGGAACATCATAATATGCACTATGTAATAGTTGGAGTCTGATAAACATAATATGCTACATATAAGTTGGAGTTTGATGAACATAATATGCTATATATAAGTTGGAGTTTGATCAACATAATATGCACTATGTAATAGTTGGAGTCTGATAAACATAATATGCTATATATAAGTTGGAGTTTGATGAACATAATATGCTATATATAAGTTGGAGTTTGATGAACATAATATGCTATATATAAGTTGGAGTTTGATGAACATAATATGCACTATGTAATAGTTGGAGTCTGATAAACATAATATGCTATATATAAGTTGGAGTTTGATGAACATAATATGCACTATGTAATAGTTGGAGTCTGATAAACATAATATGCTATATATAAGTTGGAGTTTGATGAACATAATATGCACTATGTAATAGTTGGAGTCTGATAAACATAATATGCTATATATAAGTTGCAGTTTGATGAACATAATATGCACTATGTAATAGTTGGAGTCTGATAAACATAATATGCTATATATAAGTTGGAGTTTGATGAACATAATATGCACTATGTAATAGTTGGAGTCTGATAAACATAATATGCTATATATAAGTTGCAGTTTGATGAACATAATATGCACTATGTAATAGTTGGAGTCTGATAAACATAATATGCTATATATAAGTTGGAGTTTGATGAACATAATATGCACTATGTAATAGTTGGAGTCTGATAAACATAATATGGAGTCTATACATAAGTTGGAGTTTGATGAACATAATATGCACTATGTAATAGTTGGAGTCTGATAAACATAATATGCTATATATAAGTTGCAGTTTGATGAACATAATATGCACTATGTAATAGTTGGAGTCTGATAAACATAATATGCTATATATAAGTTGCAGTTTGATCAACATAATATGCACTATGTAATAGTTGGAGTCTGATAAACATAATATGCTATATATAAGTTGCAGTTTGATCAACATAATATGCTATATATAAGTTGCAGTTTGATAAACATAATATGCTATATATAAGTTGCAGTTTGATGAACATAATATGCACTATGTAATAGTTGGAGTCTGATAAACATAATATGCTATATATAAGTTGCAGTTTGATGAACATAATATGCACTATGTAATAGTTGGAGTCTGATAAACATAATATGCTATACATAAGTTGCAGTTTGATGAACATAATATGCACTATGTAATAGTTGGAGTCTGATAAACATAATATGCTATACATAAGTTGCAGTTTGATGAACATAATATGCACTATGTAATAGTTGGAGTCTGATAAACATAATATGCTATATATAAGTTGCAGTTTGATCAACATAATATGCTATATATAAGTTGCAGTTTGATCAACATAATATGCTATACATAAGTTGCAGTTTGATGAACATAATATGCACTATGTAATAGTTGGAGTCTGATAAACATAATATGCATAATATATAAGTTGCAGTTTGATCAACATAATATGCTATATATAAGTTGCAGTTTGATCAACATAATATGCTATATATAAGTTGCAGTTTGATGAACATAATATGCACTATGTAATAGTTGGAGTCTGATAAACATAATATGCTATATATAAGTTGCAGTTTGATGAACATAATATGCACTATGTAATAGTTGGAGTCTGATAAACATAATATGCTATATATAAGTTGCAGTTTGATGAACATAATATGCACTATGTAATAGTTGGAGTCTGATAAACATAATATACTATACATAAGTTGCAGTTTGATGAACATAATATGCTATATATAAGTTGGAGTTTGATGAACATAATATGCACTATGTAATAGTTGGAGTCTGATAAACATAATATGCTATATATAAGTTGCAGTTTGATGAACATAATATGCTATATATAAGTTGGAGTTTGATGAACATAATATGCTATATATAAGTTGCAGTTTGATGAACATAATATGCACTATGTAATAGTTGGAGTCTGATAAACATAATATACTATACATAAGTTGCAGTTTGATGAACATAATATGCTATATATAAATTGGAGTTTGATGAACATAATATGCACTATGTAATAGTTGGAGTCTGATAAACATAATATGCTATATATAAGTTGCAGTTTGATGAACATAATATGCTATATATAAGTTGGAGTTTGATGAACATAATATGCTATATATAAGTTGCAGTTTGATGAACATAATATGCTATATATAAGTTGCAGTTTGATGAACATAATATGCTATATATAAGTTGCAGTTTGATGAACATAATATGCACTATGTAATAGTTGGAGTCTGATAAACATAATATGCTATATATAAGTTGCAGTTTGATGAACATAATATGCTATATATAAGTTGCAGTTTGATAAACATAATATGCTATATATAAGTTGGAGTTTGATGAACATAATATGCACTATGTAATAGTTGGAGTCTGATAAACATAATATGCTATATATAAGTTGCAGTTTGATGAACATAATATGCACTATGTAATAGTTGGAGTCTGATAAACATAATATGCTATACATAAGTTGCAGTTTGAGTATGCAGTAGTTGAGTCTGAACATAATATGCACTATGTAATAGTTGGATAATATGCTATATATAAGTTGCAGTTTGATGAACATAATATGCACTATGTAATAGTTGGAGTCTGATAAACATAATATGCTATATATAAGTTGCAGTTTGATGAACATAATATGCACTATGTAATAGTTGGAGTCTGATAAACATAATATGCTATATATAAGTTGCAGTTGCACTATGATGATGAACATAATATGCACTATGTAATAGTTGGAGTCTGATAAACATAATATGCTATATATAAGTTGCAGTTTGATGAACATAATATGCACTATGTAATAGTTGGAGTCTGATAAACATAATATGCTATATATAAGTTGCAGTTTGATGAACATAATATGCACTATGTAATAGTTGGAGTCTGATAAACATAATATGCTATATATAAGTTGGAGTTTGATGAACATAATATGCACTATGTAATAGTTGGAGTCTGATAAACATAATATGCTATATATAAGTTGCAGTTTGATGAACATAATATGCACTATGTAATAGTTGGAGTCTGATAAACATAATATGCTATATATAAGTTGCAGTTTGATGAACATAATATGCACTATGTAATAGTTGGAGTCTGATAAACATAATATGCTATATATAAATTGGAGTTTGATCAACATAATAAGTTATAAATTAAGATTAATTGCAATGTTTTAAATTATATGTATTTATAAATAGTGTTAGTTTTCTATAAGAAATGGCAAATGAGGAGATTAGACTTTGTTTTCCTTAAGTAAAAAAGCTAAGTGTAAAACAGAAAGAACAAATCTATGATTTTAAAGTGAAATTCATCATGGTAGTCCAAATTTGCTGTTCCTGACACCGAGAGCATGGGTAGATAAAAAATTAAGACTGAACGTGTCATAATTTATATGACAGCTGTTTAAGATGTGAAAAACAAGTTTTCCTGTACAATGTGGCAAAAAAATAGGCTATTTCCTGAAATTATTGCTAATGATTCGCAGCAAAGCTACAGCAGTGTCATTAGGCGGAGCAGTAGAAAAAAAATACATTTTTCTGAAAACAGTTCAATGATTCCAACAGATTCTATTATAATTCTTAAATATATACTTCAAGTATTTTCAGTATAATACCAATAGAATTATTTTGACTAAGAATTGGAGTATTTTTGTTTTATAAAAGTGAAATTTGAAATGTCTTGCCTAAATCAAGATTTCTTGTTTCCTGTAAGTAAGGCAAGAGCCTGCTATGAGCCATAACCATATATGTCGTGATTTTGCCATGTTGATGTCATTACTAGAACTGCTGGTCAATGTCCAAACTGGACTAACGTTTAGTCCCTGAATATATAAAATCATGAAAGTAACAAATAAACCCATCTAAATTGAAAAGGAGCCCCAGTTAGATAGGAGATTCAGAACCTGGGGGAAATCCAGACTTGTTCATTTAGGGCTTTAGCATTGTAGGGAAAATAATGTGGTTCAGGGACTGTGAGACAAACAAAATCTGACCATGAGAATGGTATGAAACTCCTCTTTGCTTGAGTCAGCAAGCACACAAACAACAAAGACTCATCACAGGAAGGTGCCCTCACATAAGAACTACAGCTTAAAACAACAAATGGGATGTAGTGATGGGAGTAAACCCACAGGAGTGGAGACATTAGTAAGTTTCCTATCGATGACTCACAAACAAAGAGAACAAGGGTGTTCATAAGAAGCAGTATGAATTCTCATGACAGCTCAATTTTCACATAATTCTCACTTAATTTTTATGCCTTTGTATCCACAAGCTGTTGTTACAAACGATTTATAATCATATTTATTCATATGTATTTCTTTTTGAGTGCTGTTGCAAGTAATATGATATTTCATCTTATGATGCTGATGGCCAGTTAAATAACCTGGCCCTGACTTCATTATTTTCTATTTTATTTTTTTAGCTATCATAAATGTGCAATGGACTAAAATTCATTGCCTTATGAAGTAAAATGATATGGCAATGTACTGAAAAGAAATGTCATGAGACCACAAAAAAATCTTCACCTCAGTCATAGACCAATTTTGCAAATTTGTTCAAACACCTCTCAGTTTATTAAAGTACTATTGAGGGACAAATTTCATTTTTTGTAACCACAATCAGAGATACTGCCACATTATCTTTCAGTTCAGCATAAGATGGCAAACATATTCAATGTTGATTTTTAACAGATTTACACAAAGAATACCAATGATGCAGTCTTCTGACCCTTTATCCAATCTGTCTATGAGGTGACAGAGAATGTGACGATACAATTCCACTAATTCATCGTAACAGGTCAGGTACGGAGTTGGCCAATTCCATGCAGACTACTGCGATGTTGTTTGAGAGAACAGCAGACCCCAGTAGATGGGCACCTAGCAGATGCATGAAGAACTCCACGCACACAGGGACAAAGTTCCAACTGAGCACATCCCAGGGTGCAGAAGCAAACCTGACACAGGGTTTTACCTCGCCTCACAAACATGGGGTCCCGGGAACCCCTAATTATTAGTTTAAAGGGTCTTTGCAGGCAATACGAGGGCCGTGTGATGTAACAGTGTAGAGAACTATATGTTTTGATCATTTCTGTAGAGCCTGGAATGAATAATTGATCATGTGGACTGGTGGATGAAATGATGCACGTAACTGCTCAGAAAGAAACAGCCAAACACTTAGCAAAGTCAAAGATGTGTTGTGGGTACAGTGAACAATGCTGTGAGTCCTCTGGATGCACTGAGTCCAGTCTCTACATCTGTGCATACTGGAGGCATATTCGCGCATCACGTAAAAGCATGCTGACATGTATGGAATGTTGTAAAATCTCCTGCACCATTTTCAAATCATGTTTCCTCTGGAGATCTTAAATAAAAACATGATGAAATTGAAAAAAATATTCATTAAAAATTAGAGTCTTGAAAAGAGAAACATAGCTCTCCCTTAATAACCCCTGAAGTACCTCCACAGAGGATGTTCCAAACGTCCAACGTACGCCTTGTTACATGCCTAATTAGTAGCTTGCTGAGATGCTCTATACCGAACTCATCTCCGTTCACAAGATGACAGAATATTGCATGCTTGGTTAGAAGCGTAGCTGAGATATGCAGCATCAAGAGACAGGTTTCTCAAAAAGTCACTTTTCTTGTTTTGTAAATTGTTATTTTTACTAAACCAATTTAAAATTTCATGCATTCCCATACACTTCAAATACGGCTGCAACTTTTGAAACATTCTGAAAAAAAATGATATGTGCTTCATCCCTTCAATTTTATATTTGACTTCATGCTTTAAGTGTCTTAATGAGAATCTAAGCCAAAATAACCTCTTTCAGCCCTAGATAAGAAGATCTCAAATGTATTTAACCTGAAGTATCTTTATCTACAGCAGCAAAGTGAACATTCTGGGAGGTGTTAAGGCTGCTCAATCTCAATCTGTTTATCAGCGGCCATGAGTAAGGGCGGGTAACTCTTGTTATGGTTCATTAGAGGTAGTTATTTTCAAACGGAAATTGCTAAATCTTCTTTTTCTAAACTTAGTGCTTTAACGAGAAAACTAATTGTGCCACTGAATTGTAAAGAAGTAAATCACCACATGAATTTTATTTAATGGAAATTGCGTGAGGTGTGAAGAAATATTTTTATGTGTACAAAAAGTTGTGCTGAAGACATGTATGTACCCCTAAATCATCAGCCTTTCCATGAAGACAAGAAATCAATGAAAGAAAACAAGCAGCCAACAGGGCCCTGTAGCTCACTTTAATTACAAAAAACCTTTATGATGTTTCAACCGTATTATGGTGACAGAGTTAAGACATCATTATTAGAACACATTCTATGAAAACTAAAATCTAACAAAATGTTATGGTCACATCTGTGGCAAAGACATGTAAACAATGCTTCATTTCTACACTCTCCTCCACTCCTTGTCTGTTAGTTTTGTGTTTTATCAAAAAAGAATGTTTTAAACTGCTCTGAACATTTTAAGGCAGATCATTATGTTCAACATTCGTTAGAGAAACATATTCATGTGTATTTAATGTGATAGCATTTGATTTACAACTATCAGAAAATTTAAATATTAGCACAAAAGTGAAATTGTTCAGAAACCTGTTTTAAGACAAGATTCTGCTAAACTTTCAGAAATTAAAAAATACATCACTGAAGAAACTGTTGGGATATAAAAGGGGATGATATATCACACCCACACATGTCAACATCCATCCCAGTTTCAAATGAGACGCCATGGATGGATAAAAAAAGTTACTTAATTCAGAAAAAGCTTAACTGTTACTCATTGTTTACAAGCCCTCAGTGTTTCCCACTGGGGACCAAAGAAGACCAATTACTCCCCAGGCTGTGTGTGAAATCTCACCTCTCATGTAAGCATACACCAAGAGTTCTTAGACAATCTGTTTTAGAAATCAGCAGACCATCTAAATTAAATTTTCTTTCAGAAGACGTGTGAGCTAATCCTCCTCGCTTGCAGTTGGTGCTAAAAGCTTGGACAACTAACGTGAATGCATGCATTCATTTAATGCGTGCACAAGCCTCTTAGAAAATGTTCAAGGGGAGGCGTTTCTTTTCTGACACATTGATTGCTGTTTATAAAAGACAAATGATATTGTTCAATAAGTCCTGAGACAGAAATACTCCTGGCTACCACCACATATACAGGGTGTGATTTCCCATTGTCTCTCTCCCTGTGTGTGAAATATGCATTGTCAGAAAGCTCATGCTAAACCTCCAAATCATCATCATCATCATCATCATCATCATCATCATCATCAACCTATTGTCTGCCCTGGACTGTGCAGCCTAAGTTCATCATCATTGAAACGGGGACAGTACATTATTACAAAAGCAGCTACTATATATCACTTGTTTTTCTTGTACAAATTTATACAAGATATAAACATATCAAAATGAAATTTCTTTCATTCCATATGATGTTCATATTTACATCCAGTTTATCTGCACCACAGATCACCACTCTTCAGGATATCCATGTTAAATTTACCAGCCGCGGACAATGATGTTGTGCAGTCGGTGCACTGCAGACTGAAATTGGTTGGTGACAAAATCCCTGAAACTGTACCCTGATCTATTATGTTTCATGTGGGATGTCAAGTGGATTTGTTTGAAGTGCAAGTATACACATAGAAAATATACAAAGAAGAAGCGTGCAAATCGGCCCAACAAGTTCAGGTATTGTCGAGTGTGTGAGTGAGTGGGTGTGTGAGTGGGTGTGTGAGTGAGTGAGTGGGTGGGTGGGTGGGTGGGTGGGTGAGTGGTGAGTGAGTGAGTGAGTGAGTGAGTGAGTGAGTGAGTGAATGAGTGAGTGAGTATGGTTTTATGCCGTTTTTAGCAATACTCCAGCAATATCACGGCAGAGGACACCAGAAATGGGTTTCACTTATTGTACCCATGTGGGGAATAGAACCCGGGTCTTGGGTGTGGTAAGCGAATCGCTAGGCTGCCGGACTGCCCCTCATGCCCAAATCATGCTTTGTACCTGAAACACTTGCTTTGAGGAAATGTTTTTATAAATCTGTTTGTAAAGATGAGTAAATCTTTCACTTAAATTGGCCCTGTTTGCCTTTTTAAATTAGCCTTCATGATATAGCTGAAATACTGCTGATGTGACTACAATCTTAACTCACTCAAATACACGCAAATACATTTGGATGTGTGGAGAGCATGAGACATGGAAGATGAATTTAAAGAATTCATGCAACAAGTTGTTGTTTCACAGTTCTGTTCTATGTTTCCTCATGATTTAGTTATGTCTTTTTAATACACTTACATGTTGAGTATGCTTCAATATAGGGGGAGAGCACTCCTGCATACCCTTTAGAGTCAACAAACTAGCCAATCCCACCTGTCACAGGTTTGGTTGGTTGGTTGTTTAACGCCACACTCAGCAATATTCTGAGTCTGTAAATAATTAAGTATGGACCAGACAATCCAGTGATCAACAGCACACCATATATTACTGTAGATAATCCCTGCAAATAATACAATGCTTAGCAAAAACAAATTAGAACTGTAAAGGAAAATAATCTTGTCTAGTGATGTTTAAGTGCAAATTTGACGTCTTCACGTCTTTTTGGGGTCTTCAAAATTTGGCTTACCTACGGTAATATATGGTAAGCATCGATCTACGCAATTGGGATACGATGACATGTGTCAGCCAAGTCAGTGAGCCTGACCATCCGATCCCGTTAGTCGCCTCTTACGACAAGCATGGGTTACTGAAGACCAATTCTGACCCGGATCTTCACGGGTGCCTGTCATAGACTCCAGACCACATGTCATAACCAAGGGAGACAATTCTGTTAGTCACTAGTGCAGCAGCAATGACACACATGATTCTCAGATTTCAGTTATTCAACAAATGTGAGGTTTTTGATGACTCGAAATACATGTCAACTCTGACACTGACTGCAATGTACATCAGTTGACGAACGTCAAACAAAGAGAAACGTATGCAGGGAAATAACACAGTGATTGACAAGGTCTCATCAGATAAATGTAGCGTTATACTGGACATACAAACAGATAAACACAGTATGATTAAAACAAAACAATTACTGTTTGCCAAGGTTGTCTGTGTTACCTTTGGTTATGTTTTAGCTTTGCAGAGAACGACAAATATGTGCTCAGTTAGAAGGAAACTATAAAATGATGTACTAGTAATAATAATGTGGAACTGTAAAAAATCAGTGTAAAACCAATGTTTAAACTCCATGAATAAGCTGATAAAACCAATGTTTAAACTCCATAAATAAGCTGATAAAACCAATGTTTAAACTCCATGAATAAGCTGATAAAACCAATGTTTAAACTCCATAAATAAGCTGATAAAACCAATGTTTAAACTCCATAAATAAGCTGATAAAACCGATGCTTAAACTCCATAAATAAGCTGATAAAACCAATGTTTAAACTCCATGAATAAGCTGATAAAACCGATGCTTAAACTCCATGAATAAGCTGATAAAACCAATGTTTAAACTCCATAAATAAGCTGATAAAACCGATGTTTAAACTCCATGAATAAGCTGATAAAACCGATGCTTACACTCCATAAATAAGCTGATAAAACCGATGCTTAAACTCCATGAATAAGCTGATAAAACCGATGCTTACACTCCATGAATAAGCTGATAAAACCAATGCTTAAACTCCATGAATAAGCTGATAAAACCGATGCTTACACTCCATAAATAAGCTGATAAAACCGATGCTTACACTCCATGAATAAGCTGATAAAACCGATGCTTACACTCCATGAATAAGCTGATAAAACCAATGCTTAAACTCCATGAATAAGCTGATAAAACCGATGCTTAAACTCCATGAATAAGCTGATAAAACCGATGCTTACACTCCATGAATAAGCTGATAAAACCGATGCTTACACTCCATAAATAAGCTGATAAAACCGATGCTTAAACTCCATAAATAAGCTGATAAAACCGATGTTTAAACTCCATGAATAAGCTGATAAAACCGATGCTTACACTCCATAAATAAGCTGATAAAACCAATGCACCTTTAAAATCCATGAATAAGCTGATAAAACCAATGCACCTTTAAAATCCATGAATGAGTTGATAAAACCAATGCACCTTTAAACTCCATGAATGAGTTGATAAAACCGATGCACCTTTAAACTCCATGAATGAGCTGATAAAACCAATGCACCTTTAAACTCCATGAATGACTCCATGAATGAGCTAAAACAAATGCACCTTTAAACTCCATGAATGACCTGATAAAACAAATGCACCTTTAAACTCCATGAATGAGCTGATAAAACAAATGCACCTTTCAACTCCATGAATGAGCTGATAAAACAAATGCACCTTTAAACACTTATGACACAGCTATCACAGCAGTTACATAGAAAGAGCCCTTATACTTTTATAAGTGCTCAGTGAAGGAAAACAGAAATTGTGGAGTTGTCGCTTTGCTTATGCTGATATCACAGACACTCTTTGTATCAGCCACATCTCTCGTCCACTGCATGTGTGAATGATGGCAACAAGTGCATTCATACCCTGAGATTAGAGAGCTATGTTGAATCATCTCAGACCCGAGATGTATATCCAATGTCTACATGTATGATACACTTTATAAAAATATGCATCTTATCACAGATAAATGGCGTTGGTTCGAGATAGGTGGATATCAAAATTCTTCACAAAGAATTATTTTTGACACATCCTGTTTCAGCAGCATAAGCAAGACATTACACAGAGACGATAGTGCTGAATCATCAGTTTCATCTTTATTGGCCTTGTCTTGATAAAGTAAATTATGTGACAATTTACACAGTATTAAATGTAGAATTTAAAAGTTGGACATACTTTTAGAAACCATCAGGAAGTACAATGTCTTATTTCAGGTCAGGAGGTGTGCTATGGTAACCTAGAGGTTAAAGTATTTGCTCGACATGCTGAAGTGCCATGGTAATATTGTGGTGGGACAAACTAATGGTCAATAGTGTGAACAACAATATCTACTGCCAGGTTATGGAAACACACCAGCACAAGTCACAGCTTAGAGGGGCTGTGGGGTATACTAGAGGGGTATACTAGCCACAGCTTAGAGGGGCTGTGGGGTATACTAGAGGGGTAGACTAGTCACAGCTTAGAGGGGCTGTGGGGTATACTAGAGGGGTAGACTAGAGGGGTAGACTAGTCACAAAGTGTTTGCTCACCATACTGAGGACACTGGTTTGATCCTCCACAATGTGTGAAGCCCATTTCTGGTGTCCCCCCCCCCTGCCATGGTAAATGACTGATTGGAACAAGTGTAAGAGAGAAAGAAATCTGGTTTACATGTTACTGGACCAGTTATAAATCTTTATATCTGATGACAAGTGGTGGGAAAACTAACGTAGTGCTTCATGGAATACAACCAATACCTGTTAGGCCAATGACCTGATACTTGTGACCTGAATGACCTGACACTTGTGACCTGAATGACCTGACACTTGTGACTTCAATGACCTGATACTTGTGACCTCAATGACCTGATACTTGTGACCTGAATGACCTGACACTTGTGACCTCAATGACCTGATACTTGTGACCTCAATGACCTGACACTTGTCACCTCAATGACCTGACACTTGTCACCTCAATGACCTGATACTTGTGACCTCAATGACCTGACACTTGTGACCTCAATGACCTAATACTTGTATGCTCAATGACCTGATACCTGTGTCCTAAAGGTCCAAACACTTGTTATGACAATAACACAATACTTGTGACGTCAATAACTCATTGATCTATGCTCACGATTTGCAATGGGTTGAGTTCCATCATTATGACAAACTACCCCAATGTTCATTAACACTGATAGGCAGTGGGGTAGCCTAGTGGTTAAACTGTTCGCTCATCACGCCGAAGACCCGGGTTCGATTCTCCACATGGGTACAATGTGTGAAGCCCACTTCTGGTGTCCCCCACCGTGATATTGCTGGAAATATCGCTAAAAGCGGTGTAAAACATAATTCGCTCACACACTCATTAACACTGAATCTTTTCTTGTGACCTTGTTCCCTTCAGGTAACTCATAATTCAAGCTTACATGAACAACAGAGTTGGTAAATCTGTGTCTATCTGTAAACATCCATATATCATCACCTTCTGACAGTTCCGATTTTTACCGTAATGATACCGTTGTTTAGTGAGCATGTAAGCATCTGTCTATTGCTCATTACCACATCAGCAATCTTGTATCAGTCCATGGCCCGCTGTTTAAGACTCAAAATTTGCTAAATACTTTCTTCAACAAGGAAACAGATTCAGTAAACACAATTTGTACATCGCATCCTCAGCATTTCTTAGACACTGGTGAAAACATTCTGAAAATCCAAGGACGTCAATTCTGTGTCTATATTCTCCTGCTGAGAACAAATCCACACAGTAGATCATTGTCTGGCTTTCCAAGATTGTACAACAAACAAAGATCAGGTACGGTTTCTTTCAAACACAATGCCTGTGAAACAAGGAAAGTCAGGCTGTTTTCACAAATGTTGGGAGAAATATTGCAAGTATTACATTTCCTCCAGGTTGTGTACACAATCACAAATATTGTTTTTCTTGTTGACCAAGAAACTTGATTTGAGATAAGTTTAGATGTTGGAGTTTGTGAAGTTTTCAGCTATGTACATTGTGTCGGTGTGATAGAAATATAAAATTTCAGACATATTGAATAGCTTCATCACCCTGGGAGGCTTGAGTTGAGGTCAGACTCTCTCGGTGGAGTGAATCTTTTGGAACATTGATACTTCCTCTGAACAGAACTGCGGGGGGCTGTTTGAGGAAAACACACTGTGCAGAATGTTTGTATTGGGAACTATATTTTCACAGGTTTTATCTGAGTATATTCGTGTCAGAATTGGTATTTAAACACTGCAAGCTTGAACGGAATACATTGTTTGGGGATGGGTAGAATGAGGAGACGAAACGCCCACTAGGATAAAATACATTATCAAATGGAGAATAAAAGCAACAAAACACTCACAAGAAATTTGTGCCAAGAACGGAGCCCATTGTACAATGTTGACTATATCATGAACATGTGTTTAAGATTTATGATCCAATAGTGAATATTTTTCTTCACAAAAAGATGAGTGTATCCTGTCCCACCAGTGGCCCCGGGCCTAAACACATGCAAAGGCTGGTTAATTGTTCACCTGATACAACACAAGAACGTATGGGACAAGTCAACATAGGGAAATTGCATTGGAAACAATTTTTTGTCGTTGATGTGTGACAGTTGGAAATGTCAGCAACACACAAATCATGTAAATCTGTTGATACTGTGACGTACAACAAGTTATGGCTCATTACATGATGAACTATTTTGGGTCAGTTTTGCACATTTAAATTTCACATTTAGAATGTCCATTTCAACTGCAATTGTTTATAATGATTTAATTGTGAAGGATAATGACTTATAACATGCTAGGTAACAATTAGCTACAGAGTTATAATATGACTAGTTCGAGTGTTCAAGACTGACTGACTGAGTTTGGTTTTACGCCGCTTTTAGCAATATTCCAGCAACATCACGGCGGGGGACACCAGAAATGGGATTCACACATTGTACCCATGTGGGGATTCGAACCCGGGTCTTCGGTATGACGAGCCAACGCTTTAACCACTAGGTTACCCCACCGCCCGAGTGTTCAAGAACTCATGGGAGTTATCTCCCTATGCCCACGTGAGAGATCAGTGCAGAAACAACTGAATGGGTCATGAATCCATTTTTACAATAAATAACGTTGGTGGAAGACAGTATATTCACTATAAAACAGTGTTATACCATGACTAGTTAGAGTGCTCAAGAACTCATGAGAGTTATCTCCCCATGCCCACAACCATGACCACATGAGAGATCAGTGCAGAATAAACTGAATGGGTTTTACAATAAATAACGGTATATGGAACACAGTATATTCACTATAAAACTGTCTCTAAGGGTGCAACTATGAAGGAGCACTAAAATGGAGTCCAACAAATGCAAATCAAGACATGCAAAATCCATTTTGTTTGCCCAAAACTCATATTTCGTGGTATACATCAATCTGTCTCAGATTTAAGTCACTTATGACAGCATCAACGCCATACTGGGTATGGTGTCCCTCTTTCAGATGAAATGTTGTAGCCATATCAGCAACCCGGGCCCTTTCAAATTCAACAAAACACACAAAATGTTAAAATCAGACAACTGAAAACAGAACAGAAAAAAACAGATGCTAGAACAATATGTTTCTATCTATTATATATCTTTGTCAGCTATGGTAACCATTAACCACGCACAAAAATACATCACCATATGGCATATCTAACCGACCTCCTCTGATATAGAATGCAAAGAAATTTGTGATATTTCAGGTTTGTTCATTGGTTGTTTAACACCGCACTCAGCAATATTCCAGCTATATAGCGGCGGTCTGTAAATAATCGAGTCTGGACCAGACAATCCGGTGGTCAACAGCATGAGCATCAATCTACGCAATTGAGATACAATGACATGTGTTAACCAAGTCAGCAAGTCTGACCATCCGATCCTGTTAGTCACCTCTTACGACAAGCATGGGTTACGGAAGACCAATTCTAACCTGGATCTTCATGGGTGCCTGTCATAGACTCCAGACCACATGTCATAACAAAGGGAGACAATTCTGTAAGTCATTTCATTCAAACTCACTTGACGAAGCATATATCATTTAGTCATTGTTCAATGTAACATCAATGTAACATGTAGTGATAATACAGACAGTTATAATATTTTGAGTACCTGATTTAAATAAAAAAACAAAACAAAAAAACACCCAAACACTTAAATAGCAATGAAGTTATTTTAATTTCACCAAACCAAAAAGTGATTATGTCAGTGAGAATGAAGACTGAAATCTCTCCCACGCTAAACTGTGACCAGTTGTCTGCTTCAAAAGACTTGAAGAGCATCATCACAGACATCAATTAGAAGAAAAAGTTATCCTTCCATGTTATGAGGAAACTAATCTTTTGAGCTTTTAGAAACGATATTTTGGTAATGTCCATTGAATCGTTAAACGGTGATAATTACACTGGTTTCAACAGTTTTCAAAAAAGAATTCTCCCAAAACAAACCGAAAAAATCATGAAAACTTTTAGAAGTTTCAAACTTCATCAATAAACTCTCATACTCTCTGCACGAGCATTTCATTTTCACTCATAAAAGCATGTGTTACACCATAACTTTAACCTAATTTTTAAAACAAATTGCTTCTGTAAGTTGTCTGTAATTGGTTTACCCTTCTTGACCGTATTATCTCCGCGTCCCATACATTGCATGTGGTTACATTATGTAAACCCCCTTTAACCCCCCATGTCTCCTAGAGCCTTTGTTCTTTAATCATACATGAGGTTGAGTTAACCCTTTAACCCCTGGAACAATGTTAAGAAAACAGGCCACAGCTCAAAAGCATAACAATTTGCTGTGTAATGGTTAGCAATCTGTTATCTCCAAGGACCAATTATTGCCTACATTACTGTAACAGCACGTACATCATCACATTTGACTTTTGCTGTGTTCGTTAGAAGGGAAATATTAATCTAAAAATGATGACCAAGATCCCATGTGGTTATTACAAGTACACCAGCTGAGCACCTCCGTCAAATGTAACGTTAGAGAAAGCACATGAATGTATCATGTGACTAGTTCACAAACAAAATCCAACTACATGGTTATTCAAATTCAATTATTGCTTATTGCCTGTCTCTCTCGTTTCTCCTGAAATATGATTTCACAACCTAATTTAGTACTTTATAATAACTCATAAACAGAACATATCCCAAATCCAGGTAAATACTGTTTATATATCATATGATCATGTGTTACCTGCATTAAAGAAATACAGGTTTAAGTCCACTGTATTGACAGATTGATCAAATCTTCCAATTCATGACATTGAACAAACCATCTGAATATAATACCAAAGGTTATATGAAATGTAATTTATGTAATACAAATGTAATACTGTCCCAAAGTAATTTTCATAATTGGAATGGAAAGTGAATGGAAAAGTACAATAAAATGTATCCCAATCGTGTAGATTGATGCTCATGCTGTTGACCTCTGGATTGACTAGACCAGACTTAATTATTTACAGACTGCCGCCATATAGCTGGAATATTGCTGAGTGCGGCTTAAAACTAAACTCACTCACTCACTCACTCCCATCCCATCCAAAATCCCCACCCCCAGCCACATGTCCACCCTTCCCACATCTCAACCATAGCCCCTTACCTTCCCCCTCACATGTTCTTCCCAAACATGCCCATCCCCACCCCACGTGACTGTTGTCCCTACCCTTCTGTATTCAACACACACAACATACATACAGCACATCTTATAAATCTGTTTCTCCACATTCTGCCTGTATAATCATTAAAGCACACCTCTGCCTTAGATAAGATCATTAACCCCTTGAATGATGTGGCATCATCCTTTCAAGTATTCCCATTCTGCTGGGCAACTTTAACTCTAGTTATCTCCCAGAGCCATCCTTCAATACACATTCCTCCTTACTGTCCAACCTTTAACCCCTTGTATCTGACATCCTCGTAATTTGCTTCCTAAATAACATCTGCAACAGCACTATCTCTTTACAATCAGTCTGCTCAACAAACTCTGCAGATTTCAATGTCTAAGTATTTTTTTTACACTTTTTCAATTTCCAATAACTGCCATAGGTAACATCTTGTCTGACCTGGTTAGCCAGCCATTTTGACAGAAATGTACATCTGGGGAAACGTTTTTAAATCAATGAAGCTGTTTTTTAATTGAAAGAAAACATTGGTGATTAACTGTATATATTTGACACCTGAGGTCTCTTTCCTTCTCTTTTGAGATACTATCTCCCTGTTCGCATCTCACCCCAAAGTAAAAATATTCACCCCTTCCTCCTTTTTGTCTGACTGGTACACCCATCTCTTCCTCATCCAAATTACCTGCCGACGATAGCCTCATAACGTCTACTGCAGTTCCCCACCCCACCCTGCTTCTTCCCCCTTCTGCACAGCCCCAGCCCCACCCCCTGCTGTCTCGGCCTGATCCCCACAGAAGTCAGGAAATCCAGTGTGACATACACAGCCAGTGCATGACAGTGAGTGTGGTGCTGACAGTGAGTGTGCTGCTGACAGTGAGTGTGGTGCTGACAGTGAGTGTGTGGTGCTGACAGTGAGTGTGGTGCTGACAGTGTGTGTGGTGCTGACAGTGAGTGTGGTGCTGACAGTGAGTGTGGTGCTGACAGTGTGCTGACAGTGTGTGGTGCTGACAGTGAGTGTGGTGCTGACAGTGAGTGTGGTGCAGTGTGTGTGGTGCTGACAGTGAGTGGTGGTGCTGTGGTGACAGTGACAGTGTGGCTGACAGTGAGTGTGTGGTGCTGACAGTGAGTGTGGTGCTGACAGTGAGTGACAGTGAGTGTGGTGCTGGAGGTAGTGTGTGTGGTGCTGACAGTGAGTGTGGTGCTGACAGTGAGTGTGGTGCTGTGAGTGTGGTGCTGACGGTGTGTGGTGCTGACAGTGAGTGTGGTGCTGACAGTGTGTGTGGTGCTGACAATAGTGTGTGTGGTGCTGACAGTGTGTGGTGCTGACAGTGTGTGCTGCTGACAGTGAGTGTGGTGCTGACAGTGGTGTGGTGCTGACAGTGTGTGTGGTGCTGACAGTGTGTGTGTGCTGACTGTGTGTGCAGTTGCTGACAGTGTGTGGTGCTGACAGCGAGTGTGGTGCTGACAGTGAGTGTGGTGCTGACAGTGTGGTGGTGTGTGTGGTGCTGACAGTGAGTGTGGTGCTGACAGTGTGTGTGGTGCTGAGAGTGTGTGTGGTGCTGACAGTGTGTGTGGTGCTGACAGCGAGTGTGCTGACAGTGAGTGTGATGCTGACAGTGTGTGTGGTGCTGACAGTGAGTGTGGTGCTGACAGGGAGTGTGGTGCTGACAGTGAGTGTGGTGCTGACAGTGTGTGTGGTGCTGACAGTGTGTGTGGTGCTGACAGTGAGTGTGGTGCTGACAGCGAGTGTGGTGCTGACAGTGAGTGTGCTGCTGACAGTGTGATGTTGATGCATGTTGTATACCAGACCGACTGAGAACATGGGAACCAGGAGCCTTGTATCACACGCCACAGTTGGAGACCTCTAAACAATATCTGAATATATGATTAGGGAATGTTTCCATTGCATCACCATTGAACTTTTGTGTGACCACGATCACCCCAACCTACATTGAGAGCCATCTCAACAAACCCTTCACATCCCCTCTCATCACCACATAAATCCACATTGACGGCCATCTCAACAAAATGTTCCACCCTGATCTACACTACACCCAAATATAAACCCACATGCACCCTATTTCCAGCAATGACCAAGATAAACAAACATACACCACATTTCCACCAAACCCCAATACTATCCCACAGGTACCCCTATCTCCATCTAAAACACAACTTTAACCAACATCCACCCTGGACAAAGAAACCCAAATGCATCCCAATCTCCACCAAACCTGAATACATATATACACCCTCATATTCACCAAACCCAGATGGAAACTCCCTCCATCCCAATCTCCACCATAACAAACGGTCCCCATCATCCTCAACTCCATCTCAGCATGTCACGTGTGTTAAAAGAAATAATTTCACAGATAAAAAAACATATCTGATGCAGCATGAAATGTCTACTCTTAATTTCATAATACAAGTATATTTTTCTTTTCTTTTTCACCTGTCATGCCAACAATATCATATTCTTTTCAAGTTGTGAGAACAAAAGTCGTGTGGTGAAGAATCCATTCCAGATCCTGCCATCAGGTCAAGCCCATTACTGTAGGAGCAGATGGGCGCATCTCACAGAGCTGATACTGCTGCAGATAGGCCCTTTGTTCCTGCCAATTACATTCTGTTCACGTTATGCAAGAAAAGTGGGAGGTCTACAGACTTGCTCCAGGCTCCTTTCTTTGTATTTACCGTTACCACTGACAACAACCTTCTCCTTATGTTCTGAAAACATTCTCACCTTTTCTTCACATAAAACATGCAAAGGTCATAGGTCACATCACAGGTAGTCCAGCACATTTAGTTTCAGGTAGTTATAGAGTGAAATGCCTCGATTTGGGAGGAAAATAACTTTCAGTACTTGAAATTTATGCCAAGCCAAAATATTTTTACCTTGCCCCATTACTTGTAAGAGTATGTCAGGTGAAACCCACAAATTATAGATTATATTCTTCTTCTGAATAATGGTAGTACTTCACCTGAATTGGCGGGAGTTATGTACATTACCATGTTTTGCTCTGGAGAGTGCCTCCCTTAGCTGTGATGGAATTCGGGTCATGGGTTATGCCAGTGGAACACTCCCACCCTAAATTATCACAAAGTTTGCATATCAATACCTTTCCAATCAAGCCATCGTCTTCCCACCCCAAATCCTACACCCATTCCTAACTACCGGTATCACCTATCTGGCCACTTTTAATCTCTACCTATCCCTATTTAACCAGAGACCATATAATATGGTCTCTGATTTAACCCATTCCCAATTCCCAACCAATTCCCCTGTCTCAACACCACAACCCAGACTATTCATATGGCAAAATTAAGTACCCGCTATAGTTTGATTGTGCAAGAATTCGAACACTGAACATTGAATACATTTTGCTTGTGAGATAACATCAACCCCCCAACCACTGAGTTCAAGTTAAACGCTGGCCCACTGCTAATTCTGCTGGCTACAGGCCAAAGGGCCAGCAATGAAGTCAACCCTTCATACTTGTGTTGGTGTCCTTTGGCAACTACCTCACCAATGACACATCAGCGTGAGTCAATGAAAACACTCAGACCACCTCTGACATTTGTGTTCCACACATAGAAATCCCCTTGGCATGATCAAATTTGATAATGTGAGATATTATGTCTTAAATATCCGAGGACCTTTCCATAAACATCCCCAGTAGACATAAATGGCAGATGAGCACGCCTGTTTGCAGTTGCACATCCTCTCAGGAAATGTCTCCACGAGCCTATCTGAATCCCGACTGTGGGTGAGATTCCACACAACAGCCATGTTTTTGTAGTTTCAATGTAAATTATACACATGCTACATGCCATGGGTTTATGAATGTCATATTTGCAATATTCGTCAGTCCAGGTTATAGATCTTATCTCCAAACGGCTTGTATAAATCTCTAGGTGTCACAAAAACTTTGATTTACAGAGAAAGAGCTGCCATGTTTTGGCTAATGTTGGTAATGTTTTGGGTGTTCATCCAGTCATCCACCATGATGGATCATTTGGGAATACATAAATAAATCTTCTTTGTTTCCTATTACATGTTTTTAATTTGCAAGCCATAGTCACAACATAAACTTTGGAACATCACACAAATATTTCTGTTCTGCTTTAGAGATGTCTCATAAATAATGTATTTGTGTAATTATATTTCATCAGTTACATGACAAATGGACAGCTTCAATTTATTACTGTTTTTGTTTTGTTTGCAAGACCATTGGATGTTTGGTGAACATGTTGTATAAGGCACAACCAGCCTGTACAATCCTGCTGAAAATATATATTTATCACGGAATTATTACTGTGAATTATGTTACATTCCATCTGGATGTCGGAAAGAGGGAACGAAATGCCAAAAACAGTGAGTGAGTGAGTGAGTGAGTTTAACGCCGCACTCGTTAATATTCCAGCTATATGGCACTGGGCCAAAAACAGATCATATATGTTGAATCCTATCTGAACCTATACTGAAATATATATTAGTGGCTGTATTGTAAGTTGGACCCTGGAAGAAATTTGGGGGTCACTTAAGAATCAGTTTGTACGGTTTTAGAATCACCGGATCAGTGATTTCACAGGAAAATCTATTTACAATGCATTTTGAGAGAATTTAATCAAAATGAAAAAGTCAATAAGTAAAAATAAAATGATATGGAAAAAGGAGATGTTGATCTCACTTACACACACGTATCATATTGAAAACTTTTAGAAAAGAAATTGCTTGGTATCAGCCATAAGCCTTCAGTGTTGTCAAAGTCAAATCAAGGGTCAAGAATTTATAACTACATGTATTTATAAAAACATACCAATTGAGCCCCACCATTACCTACAAAAGCCCCACATTTCACCACAGCACTGGTGATAAAAAGTTTTTCTGAAACTGAAATCAAGTAAGCTGCAAAATGGGAAGAGTCTCATGTTCCTATTTTAAACATTTGGGGAGGTTTAATTTCTGGTTTAATTCTGAATATACTCACATCTTCAAATAAAAGATCATAGGTCCTTAATTGTTAACACCCAACTTGTCAGCCGTTCTGCCATCTGTTAGCCGACAGCAGTAAATCGCAACCACATCAAAGTCTACTTGACGCATCCTACCCATAACGTAATGACCTTGGAAGTGACAGGCATCATGTCTGGATGCATGTTTGGGTGTAGTTGGGAATTAAGCTAAATGATGTGTTTTTCTTCCAAACACCATAAGTGTGAATCACAGTCTGCCATCTGTGGTCAATGGTGTGAGCACATATTGGTTGGCATGGCAACATAACACAAAGCCAACAATACAGTAACATCCATATCCTCAATTATCATTGCAAGCTTGCAACTGTAAATAAGTAAGGGTCTTGTAAACTATTATTTCAAACAACTTGAAAACATCTATCCTCGATTTAATGAAATGTCATCTACAATGGTTTCTGAAATATAACAGTACTTTTCACCTTGTTCAAATGGTAAAACAAGGGCCATAACTCAGTCAAACATTAAGTTTCAAAGAAAGTTTTCTAATTAGATCAACATATTTATCCCTTATTAATATATATAGTACATAATCCTTGGATCGATATCGGTTTCTGAAAAAAAGTGTCACACAAGTGAGATGGACAGAAGGACTCTACTTCATGCCAGAGATAACACACAGGGCCATAATATGTCAGATAGTTTTATCCCTCCCTACTTCATGTCTTGCATGAAGGAAACAGATCTCCTTTGGCCAATCAGCAAATGGAAATCAAGGGCAGGTAATTCACAATCAAGGGCAGGTGATTTGCAATCAAGGGCAGGTAATTTGCGATCAAGGGCAGGTAATTTGCAATCACTGGAATGAATCCAGTGGTTAGTGTAGGTTTACTGAAATGCTAGCCCTGGTGATACAGAGGATGGGAGTGTAGATTACAGCTGACCAAAGCACGCCAAGCAATCAGTTCGTCTAAATGACCCACTGACCCTGTGGTTGAAGATACATGACAGTATACTGACCAGGTTTTCACTGATGAGCTTGGATATCACAACATCATTCTGGGGGGGGAACACAACTGGGCCAGAACCTTTGGGTCCTGCAGATTCAGCTTTTCAAATCTATCCATCCAATCAGATTTAGCATCTGGTGAGAAGACAGTGTCAAATAGCAGGCTGATTGGTCGAAAGTCCTGCTCCCTGTCCATGGGAACATCATGGTCGTCCTGTGGACACCGGCAGTTCTTACACACCTTTCTGCAAGAAACATAGTCTAAATCATAAACTGGCATTTGGCATCAAGATAGGATTTTTGTCAGAATTGATAAAGATTAGAAGACAGGACACTCCCATAGAAGATGGTCAGACTACCATTCGATTCAGCCAATTATTGCCAAGGCTTCTAAACCCTGAGTACACGTGAGTGAAGAATTCAGCCAAGCATAGCTTGAAAACAAACGTAAGTAACTAATTTCAAGTGTAAAAAACATATATCCATGCAAGCACATAACACTATTATACTCTGTTGGGGATATTTTATACATAATACATTTCTGAACACAATGACAATTACCGGTACACTTAAAAGGGTGTACAATCAGGGATACTTGAATTCTGTGACATTTTGTGTTTGCAAAAACAGAACTTTCTGAATGGAGGTGATAAGGATTTTAAGCCAAATCATTTTATCAGCTGACACTGATTGGATCAAGAGCTTGTGCATCCTTCATTTAGATTGGGCAGTCAGAGTTAGCTCGGTGCTAGCCTGACATGATCTTCTATGGATCTTCCCACAGAGAGGCAGCCTCAGACATTGATGTTGATGACGAGTTTATACGTAAGTTTAGTGTAAAACTAATTTCATTGTTCAGAGTTTGTAGCCGGTCCTGCTTCAGCAAAACACTTGATTATTATCAGTTTATTCAGTTTAAATTTGTACTGCCAGTACTGTTACAAAGAGTTGTGTGCCTTAGGCATTAACAGGATCCTGATTTTTATGGTATTTTGGGCACCATGATCTCAGGATTTATACCTGCTAAACAGAAGCTGACACACCATGATAAAATTGAAAGCTCTAAACCAAACTCCCTCACTCGCTCTTTTTAAAATTAAATTAATATTGTCAGAAGAACAACCATAAAATAAAATATCAGGGTCACAACTTTGAGTCACAGACCTTCTGACTAAAGAGGTTTAACTCTGTTATGAAGGCTGACAACCTAAGGATGTCATCTGTGGGATGACTCCACACCCTCTACAGCAACGTCGCTTAAAGACAAGTTTAGCTTATATATACTGTTACAGTCAAAAACAGGCCTTCATCTTTCTGTGGATGTTTGTTCCAGGTGTTGCATATAGGAACACCCTAGGACATCCAGCCATGTTATACATCACTGTCAAGCGTACCCATTAATGACTGGAAAACAGGCATCAAGCAGTTAACTTGCTTGTCATTTTTCAGAAAAGAAAATACATAACATAATTTGCTGACTGGCTAAGATGAAATTAGGTTGCTATATCAAAACAAAAAGGGTATTTTAGATCCTTGCCTAAACAAAACACTCTTTTTCCTGCTCAGGCATTTTAATGCAGTGCATATCTGGGGGAAGTATTCCTTAGATTTGAAAAAATGAATATATTTGATAAAACTCCCATTTCATTCTTTAATATGTTCATTCTTTACTCTGCATGAGCCACTCAGCGTGGGTAATTGCCTTTTACTGATGAATATTAATTCAAATATCATAAATCATGTGTCATGAGAGATTCAGAAGCTGGGTGAGTGAACGTAGTCTTACCTCCAATAATGTACCTCCAGTCCTGGACACCCATCGATACACTTGAGACACCGTGGACCTCGAGGAGTGCGTGGGAATTTATTTGTACCCTGAAACATGAGAGAAAAGTTATTAACTCAAGAATAGGGGGCAATTATATCGAAGTGGTTAAAAAGTCAAAATCATATACACATGTTAGATGCTGCTTGCACATGCTCTTGGATGAGTGTGTGACAAATCCTGCACTAACAGTCACGCACAGCGTCATTTCAGGCAGCATGACCATGACATCATGTCAGACACAGCACCAAGCCAGGCAGCATGACCATGACATCACATCAGGCAAAATGACCATGACATCATATCAGGCAGCATGACCATGACATCATGTCAGACAGCATCAAGCCAGGCAGCATGACCATGACATCATGTCAGACACATCAAGCCAGGCAGCATGACCATGACATCATGTCAGACAGCATCAAGCCAGGCAGCATGACCATGACATCAAGTCAAACACAGCATCAAGCCAGGCAACATGACCATGACATCATGCCAGGCACCATGACCATGACATCATGTCAGGTACAGCATCAAGCCAGGCAGCATGACCACGACATCATGCCAGGCACCATGACCATGACATCATGTCAGGCACAGCATCAAGCCAGGCAGCATGTACATGGCATCATGCTAGGCACCATGATCATGACATCATGTCAGACAGCATGACCATTAAATAATGTCAGACAGCATCAAGCCAGGCAGCATGACCATGACATCATGTCAGACACATCATCAAGCCAGGTAGCATGACCATGACATCATGTCAGACACAGCTTCAAGCCAGGCAGCATGACCATGACATCATGTCAGGCACAGCATCAAACCAGGCAGCATGACCATGACATCATGTCAGACAGCATCAAGCCAGGCAGCATCAGCATGACCATGACATCATATCAGGCGGAATGACCATGACATCATGTCAGACACAGCATCAAGCCAGGCAGCATGACCATGACATCATATCAGGCAGCATGACCGTGACATCATATCAGGCAGAATGACCATTGCATCATATCAGGCAGCTTGACCATGACATCATGTCAGGCACAGCATCAAGCCAGGCAGCATGACCGTGACATCATATCAGGCAGAATGACTGTCACATCATATCAGGCAGAATGACCATGACATCATGTCAGATACAGCATCAAGTCAGGCAGAATGACCGTGACATATCAGGCAGCTTGACCATGACATCATGTCAGGCACAGCATCATGCCAGGCAGCATGACCATGACATCATGTCAAAAAGCATCAAGCAAGGCAGCATGACCATGAAATCATGTCAGACACAGTATCAAGCCAGGCAGAATGACAATGACATCATGTCAGGCAGAATGACCATGACATCATGTCAGACACCTTGACCATGACATCATGTCAGACACAGGATCAAATCAGGCAGCATGACCATGACATCATATCAGGCAGAATGACCATGACATCATGTCAGGCAGCTTGACCATGACATGATGTCAGACACAGCATCATGCCAGGCAGCATGACCATGACATCATATCAGGCAGAATGATCATGACATCATATCAGGCAACATGACCATGACATCATGTCAGGCAGCTTGACCATGACATCATGTCAGGCACAGCATCATGCCAGGCAGCATGACCATGACATCATGTCAGACACAGCGACAATCCAGGCTGCATGACCATGACATCATGCCAGGCACCATGATAATGACATCATGTCAGATCGCCCTGACCTCAGTGTACAACCCCCTACAAGAACACCCTGGTCTCGGTATACAACAATGTCCCTTCATCTTCATCTGAGATCACCCTGACCTGTGTCCAACCCCCCACAGGAACACCCTGGTCTCTGTACATGACTAACCCACCGGAGCACACAACATCCCATTAGCACAACCATCACACATATAGGAAACCAGACTCCCTGAATTAGGTCTCATTAACTTATTAAGACAGGGCATGCTCGGAAGTCCTCAGGATGGATTAGATGCCCCTCAGTGCCCACCCACAACTATGTCGCAAGGTTAAGTTCCTATTTAATGTAGTTAGCTGCATTACATTTCATTAATTAGTGCTGAAGTCTTCCTTAAAGATTTCAGTCATGGGTATGAACAGCGAAAGGTACAAATAGGTCCCTATTAAACTCCACTATGATTGTGTGATTGGCATGTATGTCATGTATTGGACCTCATGGGTAAGGCAATCATCATCAGAGTGAGTGAGTCAGTCAGTTGGTGAGTCAGTGATCTGGTGAGTTGGTGAGTGAGTGAGTGATCTGGTGAGCTAGAGTGAGTGAGTTGGTGAGTGAGTGATCTGCTGAGTTGGTGAGTGAGTGCTTTCAGCAATATTCCAGTTGTATCATGCTGGGGGAAACCAGAATTTGACTTCACATACTGTGGATTTGAACCCGGACTCACTGCTAGGCCATCTCACCTACTCCAAGCTGTGACTATATGATGTCTCCATATCCTGGCACTGGAGATTGTTGTATACACTATCGACAACTAGTTAGTCTCATCATATATTACTAAGGCACTATTACCCATCCAACCACGATGATGTTTAAGATGTGGTAGGATGTTTATACTGTATATCGCCACATAAAAGGCAAGATTTTTAATACCAGAATAGAGAGGGCTGAGAAAGGGCCTTATAGTCATACACAGGGTGTTCTCCAGCTGTTTCATTTCCAGGTTCCACTCATGATGTCAAACAGTGTGTGATAACAAGTCCATCACTGATGTTGTTTGACAATAAAACTTCACATTCCATCCCAAATTACTGTACAAAGGACTTTTTAATATATATGCATAATAACCATTGGTATCTGAATAGATTTTGTACAAAATATTTATCCTGTAAATAAAGTCAAAACGAGCCTCAACTCGAATCCAGACTTCCAAGCCTGCTGATAGTAAAAAAATCAATATCAATTAAAAGTGAGCCTGAAGGAACCATCTTAAATTAGCTGTGATGTATTTATTATTACAGGTGTTAAATGCAATGTCAAGTACTGACACCAAGTACTGATTCCTTAACTGTGATACAACTAGGATTGGAATAAAGTTGGTTAAGATTGTTCCTCCTGGAAACATCATTTCAATGGATCCTTAACAAAATTATCATAGCAAATTGTTATAAATAGCACCCTATTGGAAACCATATCTGTAAACATTAAAGTGGAAATCATGACACTTCCTGTTGCAAGGTTTATAAGGAAAAACATAAACCATTCACAGATAATTCATGCATCTATTTTTTGGCAAATATTTATCACAATTTATTCACCATCTGCCAGGTAATTCTGAGAATGTCCTCTTAGATTCACCACTTATCTGGGGACCAGTTTTATCTGAACAAAGAATTACTATCATAATAAACAACATTACTAAACTATCTACAAACAGAACATTATCTGCTCCTGGGCATTTGAAGGTGATTGGCTGTGGTATAAGGGTGGCGTAAGTGTTTTAACTCCAGTGATGCTATCAGCTACCTTCCCCTCATAAAGGGATTATTTCCCAACATCTGGCGACACTTGATACAACGGCCATATCCCCTGGCACTTGGTAGCCCATGACTTCTTTATGTACATGTGCTTGTAAATAAAATAATATCCCTGGTCCTCACCCAACAATTATCTTAGAGGTAATGGTCGATGAGTCTTGCTCCAAGCAATTGTCAGCCGATTGCCTCGAGAGTTGTGACACATGAAAGGTGACGTCTATTGTAACATGTTTCTGATGTTGAACAGCTTGTAAAACCTAAACATTTTGATATGGCATGTAAACCCCAACACTGCACTTACGTTATTGTCAGTTAGGATCCTGTAAACAGAGTGTGTTCTGAAACATTGCTACTAGATTGTAGCTGTGATAGAAGCAGCCCTACAGAACCACAGATGCTAGAGGAGAAGTTGTGTTAAAGACCCATGACAACACCGTCATGCTGGTAGACCCATGACAACACCGTCATGCTGGTAGACCCATGACAACACCGTCATGCTGATAGACCCATGACAACACCGTCATGCTGGTAGACCCATGACAACACCGTCATGCTGATAGACCCATGACAACACCGTCATGCTGGTAGACCCATGACAATAACGTCATGCTGGTAGACCCATGACAATAATGTCATGCTGGTAGACCCATGACAATAACGTCATGCTGGTGCAACTGGAGATAATACTTGGTGATATTTTAGGCGAGTCAGCTATTCATCATTGCTCACATTATTCTATACAGTTTTTAATGAGCATGTTTATGGTGCTTGGCAATCTTTACAATACATCTCAGTTCCCCACACCCAACTTGTAAATTCCTATCTGTTAAGGTCCAAGTAGATGTGTTATGGCAGACTGATAGCAGCATACAGCATCATCACACTTATAACAGAGGTAAATACATAGATTTATAGGTGTGGCAATAACATTTGGCAATTTGATAAAGTTACAGAAGAAATTATTTGACTAGAGACAAAAATTTCGATGGATAATTTTCTTATTGGCAAACAGATCTTTCAGCCCATTTCTAAGGATCCCTTAATGGTTAAAAATAGTTTCTTTAAAAATGCACTTCATGTATTTACCTGTATGGTTGGGTTTTTTCTATCATCTGTTGGTGTTAAGAGGAATCCATACATGAGATGAAGGACCCTTATCACTGTTGCTGCCTTCAGATATAATACTGAATGTTCCTTGTGTAATTAACACTGTCAATCAAAATTCATCCACATGTTCCACTTAGCATCCTTCCTGTACCCATTACACAATTGAGTCAGTGAGTGTTGTACTGGTTTATGCCACTCATTTCAGGGATGGGTATGTACTAGTATTTTTTGGAGAAGATCTCAAAGTGTTCAAGGTCAGTGACATTCACCATTTTTAAGAAACGAGCAAGCAGAAGCGTGGTGCCAGGAAACCAATGACAATAATTGGAGGGAATCTTTACTTCGATCTACCAACCAGTGCACAGAAACATGTGGTGACCAATAGCCTCCCATGACACAAAGGACTGAGATCATTCTGAACCAGCTGAACCAGATTCAGAACCAGATAGACAGCAAATGTTTCCCTGTATTGTTCACTGTGGAAATTAAGTGAAAGGATGGTCCTCAGTAACCTACTAAGGTTGTAAGTCACTTAATGTGGATCAGATGGTCAGACTCTGTCAAAGAATATAAAGAAGTCGCTATCCATGAAACATGTCATGTATTCATGTGTGTCAAACTTCTAAATGACCCATGAAGAACTGGGTAAGAATTGGTCTTCAGCAACCCATGCTAGTTGTAAGAGGCGACAAACAGATGGGGTGGTCAGGCTTGCTGAATTGGTCAACACATGTTAGCAGTTCCTAATTGCATAAATCGATTCTCATGATGTTCATCACTGGATTGTCTGGTCCAGACTTGATTATCTACAGACCGCCGCCTTATAGCTGGAATATTGCAGTGTGTCGTTGAACAATAAACCAACTGACTGACAAACTTCTAAATGCCTTTGAAGAACTTTATATGTCATTGAATTTAAAATACCAGACACTGTGAACAGCATATAAACCTGCTTTCTCTGCTTTGTAGAAGCTTTATCTGTCACACAACAAGTCCACATCACATGTAGGCAAGCTGTAACTGAATAAGCTGTCAGAAAACTAAGAACATTTCTCATCACAGCATATGGGATCATAAACAAAATCATGTAACTGTTATTTTTCACCATTTTTCAACAAAAAAGTGTACAATATAATGTAACATACTGGTAGCAACAAATGAAAGTCAAGATAACAATAGCCAGCAAAGATTGTTTATTTTTGGGTGGCAAAATGCTGTGTAAACAAAATGCACACATCTTTGAGAAATGCACAACTTGATGAACACCCTACTCTTTGAGATATTTAAAAATAATGATGTAATTTCCATATCCTCAATCAGGGCTGGTCTACAAGAAACAGGTCCTTCTGAGGTATATTTTTTATAATTTTGGTATTGTTTTACATGAGTGGTCCTGATACAGCACACATCAGTTAACACCTATTGCACATAAGATGCAAGTAAAAAGCATTTCAAACAAAGAATCCTGTTACTGCTGAATGTATTTATTTGGTTAGTGTAAGTAAAGGAATCAGAGAAGAATGAAGATAAATCATTAATAACACATAGACTTACACATTTTCAGAAGGATTTCGAAATGTTAGCTTATATAAACTAGAATATTCTAGATCTCATGACTACACTTTTGAATGTCATATAAAATGTTAACAAACCTAGATGAACATAAACTGACACACAGTCAAAACCATCTATAGTGAGTGAGTGAGCTTAGTTTTACGCCGCTTTTATCAAAACTAGAGGTGTGACGATACAGAAATTTCACGATACGATACTTATCACCATATCTTCGAACGATACGATTCGATACGATGCATATCACGATATGTTATCTTTAGTTATTTTCTTTAAAAAGGTGTATTTTGATAACAAGTAACTTGTAAATTTTGACATAACCGTCAATTTCTAGTGAAAAATTACAATTTTAAGGTCAACGATACATATCACGATACGAAAAAAAGTATCAAAATATTTATTGTCAGAAAAAGTATCACGATTATCAATACTACGATATATCATCACAGCTCTAGTCAAAACCATCTAAAGTGAGTGAGTGAGCTTAGTTTACACCGCTTTTAGCAATATTCCAGCAACATCACTGCAGTGACACTGGAAATGGGCTTCACACATTGTACCAATGTGGGGAATCGAACCTAGGCCTTCGGCATGACGAGCGAACACTTTAACCACCTGGCTACCCAACCGCCCCAAAAACCATCTATAACTGATTCAGAGAAATATAGAGCATCAAGATTCTGATTTTTGCCAAACTGTCCTCACATGCCAACACATGCTTCAGGGCTCGTGATGATCGGGTTAGAACCGATCTTCAGCAACCCATGCTTGTCATAAGAGGCGACTAACGGGATAAGGTGGTCAGGCTCGCTGACTTAGTTGACACATGTCATCATATCCCAATTGTCTAGATCGATGCTCATGATGTTGATCACTGTATTGTCTGGTCCAGGCTGGATTATTGACAGACTGCCGCTATATAGGTGCAGTGTTAACCAACAAACCAACCAACTACAAGAGGGAGGTAGCAAATGCTCTGGTACAATAACCCATCCCAAGCTCTGTAGCTGTTTGTTGCTGTGCATCATCCACAAGGATGATCATGAATCTCAAATGTTAGCTTCATCAGTCAAGCAGCATCAGAGGAGATAATGTTTATGAGCAGTCACAGTGCAGACTTTCAAAGGGCTACAAAGGACTGTCTGACTTACTGATGGTCATAGGGTGCGCTGTTATATATAGTTCCTCACAAGATAGACATCCCTCTTTGAAGTTATATTGGTCCCTAATTCTAGCCACAATAGTCTGTCTCACAGTCCCTGAACCATAATAGTTTCCATTATACCTAGCCCTTTCTTCAATTCTAAAGTTCTAAATGAACCAAGTCTAGATTTGCTCAGGTTCAGGGACTGTTATCATCTGCACAAAATCTAATTCACTTCAGGGGTCACATGTTTTTAATCTCTAAATCTCCCATCTCACTGTGGCTCCAATCTAAACTCAACTATTTGTTTCTATCAAACTTATATATATTCAGAGACTCACCATTAGTCTATGCCACAAGAGCAAGGGCAGTGACTCTTCTGGCTTTGACCAGACATAGGGTAATGACATACTGGTCAAACATGTAAAACTGGTTGCCTGGCATCCATGGCCAGTTCGGGCCTGCTTGAACTTATTGCACTACTATATCCTATATAGAAATGTTAAGGATAGTGAACCTTGGCTATGATCAGCCAATGAATAGCCCCTCTCACTGCTGCAACCATTTCTTTTTTATGTTAAGTTTGGTTTCCTTGGCAAAATGTACCAAAATTAAAAATATGGCTAAAACTGTATATATATCATTAAAAAGAACACTTACTTCATGATGATACAAACAGCTGAGTTACAGCAAAATGTGACATTTACAATACAGCAGCCAAGGTCATATTTAATGTGAGTGAGTGAGTATAGTTTTATGCGGCACTCAGCAATATTCCAGCTATATGGCAGTGGCCTGTAAATAATCGAGTCTGGACCATCAAGACAATCCAGTGATCAACAGCATGAGCATCGACCTGTGCAATCGGGAACGATGACATTTGGCAACCAAGCCAGCGAGCCTGACCACCGTTAGTCGCCTCTTACTACAAGCATGGGTTACTGAAGATCAATATTCTAACCCGGACCTTCACAAGTATCATATTTAAAATAGGATCTGAGTGCAATGTGCACTTGTCAGAGATACCATAATAATAACATCCACAGACAGTCTCATCTCCACAGGTCTTGTAGTACATGGAGAGTTACAAAACTTAATGACCAGTGGACAATTGGTGGGACAATGGACAATACATCACCACATTACTCCACTTGACTTTCAGTAAGGTGAGCTTAAAACATAACATTTATTCTATATTGAAAACATGCTTATTTTGTCCTTTTGGATATATTTTTTAGTTTTTCTTCAAGATATATTCTCAGAAAATCAGCATCAGATTATACCAAAAGGCTTTTAATCTGTTATATTTTGGCATACTGTCCAAAAATCATTTAAAAAACCCAAAAATTGTTGTGGTATGTTTCCCTGAGTGAGCAAGACACTTGGCCAACAGACACACACAGTGTTCATTAAGACACACATATCTTCAGACACTTCCCCTACTTTTTGTCAAAACCTTTACAGTTTTAACAATTTTGCTAATTGGTCCCACATTGCCATTCCAGGTCCTTTTGTTACAAATGAACTGATTACTCTTTTCGTAAAAGAAAAGTATCAAATGTGTTTCAAAAAGTTGATAAATTGACAATATAACATTCACTACAATTTTTCCAAGCATCATATTGGAGACGAAACAGTTGTTTTGGTGCAATACCCATTTATCAAAAAAGAAATGGCAACAAATCCCTTAGCTCCTAAAAATGTCAAAAAAGCCTCCCCTGTGGAGACCTATATCTCAAATACAGGCCTCCCTGGTGCTGCAGGGGAGTTGTCGCTGATTCAAACACAATGTGCAATTTGATTTCAGTCTGGGTGGCCTTGGTAAAGGACAGCCACAGTAGGGGGCAGTTCTCTTTTTCCAGAAAGAAACAAGGTGTACTTGCTGATATAACTTTCCTCCCTCCAAGAGCTGGAGAGTCTTGATGCCATAAGCTATTCTGAAGGAAGCCTTGAGGAATGCACGTGCTGGTACAGATTTGTTGGAAACTGAAGGGTTCATTTTGCAATTTGTTAGTTTGTGTTTAGCATTGGAGTAACACTGAATATATACTAGTATCACCAAATGAATTACATATAGTGCTGTAAAACGGTACGAAAACCTTTAGGCTTTGACTATCTGGTCACATTAAAATAATTACAGTTGGTTTTGTTTAACGCTGCACTCCAGCTATATTCCAGCTATATGGCGGCGATTTGGACCAGAAAATCCAGTGATCAATTGGCGCAATTGGGATCACGACAAGCAATGGTTGCTGAAGACCAAATCTAACCTGCATCTTCAGGGGTAAAAATAAATAAATTATGAATTGGTAAAAGATTATAATGCCTCAAATAGATGGGAATGGTTCCTTGCCACCCCCACCACCCCCGTCCCGCACCTAAGCACTAAACCCCCTTCCTAGATTCCTATATTGAAAATGAATAAGGGCTTTGATAGCCAGAACTGCAAGAAAAGAAATATTGAGATATTAAAATTTTGAAATTGTACCTTTTTAAAGTTGTCACACTGGTATAGTGAGCTAGTGCAGATGTTTTGGCGACAAGAGGCATACCATGCAGGTTTTGTTTGATCCAGGGAGACATCTGTCTGTTGGTATGAGTGGAACGAAATTAGGCGTCACTTGGAGTGTTGGGGTTAATTAACCATCACTATAAGAATGCTTACAGCTTATTTTCTCATTGTTTAGAGTCAAGACTCCGTTCTTCGACGCAAGTGTGTATATTACTTATATTCTGTATCTATCAACAGCTTTGGTACGGAGGAAATCACTTGAAAAATTGAACATTGGAAGAACAAGAACGTGTTTGTAGCCTGTGTTACAAGCTAAATATCTAGCAACAAAGTTGTGCAAAAGAACATCTCAGAGTTTACAGTGTGTCGTGTTTTGCTCACAGCTGCATCTCATCTGTTGGGGAAGCTGTGCAGCATGTGCACTTCTGCAGTTGGTGCATGGAGGCAGCCCCGTGAACGTCTACAGCGACGTCAGCTGCCGGTGACGATGGGGATATAACGACAATATTGAACACCGGTTGGTTGAGCACGTATGGAAACACCTGGTCCGGCGATGGTGAAGTTTGTACAGAGATTCAATAGGTTTTGTAGTTGATGACTGGAGGCTTCCATGGGTTAATGATCATGTTGTCAGATGATGGAGGTTTTTTGATTCGCATGGAGGTCTTGGATGGCGAAATTTACGTTGCCATTTGAATTTGGGATGCGGTACTGAACTTGATTATACAGACTTCGGCAGTTTACAGGGCTAGCAGTCGCCTCGACTGTGATAATTATGGGATATGTTTTTCAGCTTTGAAAGGAGAAACTGAAAACATGCACTTACATTTTTAACCACTCATCAGATCCAGTGAACGATGGTTTTGTCATCAGATCCAGTGGACGATGGTTTTGTCATTGTTTTTTTTCTGTGCGTCTGAAACATCAAATGTCTGCCCGATGGAACTTTCGTTATACCAAGAGAAAATGTTCTGCCATGGACCAGATCCAAGGAAATGTAGTTTAACCATAGCACACGATTATTGATGGACGAAAAATCGCGTTAACTCGAAGTCCATAGGTCCAGTGAAAATGTACCGACTTTTCCGCACTTTGAGGCAATATCGGTGACAAAGTTCTACGTTCTACGTCGACCAATCATTTCGTGATACCGACCATGTATTCTCTAATGAACTAACCATGAACTATTAAGAAAATGCAGACACATACATTTTCTCTTCAACTGAAAGTTCGGTTGACCTCAACAGTAAAAAAAGTCATCAGATGAAAGAAAAGCGACAACGATGACACCCATGAAAAGTGCTTACTAGAGCACATACGGACTCCTATCCGTCTGCGTTGAAACATTCGGAAGATATCCCGATCATCTGGTGTAAAATATACTCCTCCAAGTAATACCATACACCGTGTTCAAATAAACTTCTGTTTTATTAAACTCCCGGCACGCAGTTCGTTAAATTTCACATGTTTATTTTTGATAAATGATACCCAACACCAAACATGTTTTGGTTCACCCTAATTTGGTTATCAGGGAATTCGAAAAAACCGGGGACACTCGGTTCATGCAGCACAAATAAGTTCTGGATGATCTATCACCGAGTACATAGCATTCCTCTCGACACAGCCCCGCAGAATCATTCATATCCCCATGCATCTACCTCTCTTTATCATCCTAAGTGTATTTCATAGTTGATAGTATCGGGGACGTAGCAATTAATTCCCTAAAAGTCCAAAATGGTAGAAAAATCTATCTGAGATCATCATCATCATCCCCAGTTCAGTGACTCACGAGCCCCTGCTGTTGAAAGAGGCAACATACCAAGACAGTACTCTGGCGGTTTTTGTTCTGCTTGAGGGTGTTCATCAAAACCGTGATACGATGTGTTGAAAATAACCTCTTTTCCCCTCAGACCTATGCTACATTCATTATGCCCCTGTAATAGATGAGGTGAAAAACAGGACGAGATTCAGCAACTATCCTGCCATCCTTCAATGGCTGTATGATTCAGCTAACCTCTCCGTATTGCGAGAGAAGATGCTTTTTTAAAAGTATTTTTTTATACTTTTCGATCTTAGACGTAGTTTTATCATCTGTTTTTGTGAATGGTCTCAACTGGTGAACATATTCAGCACACAATGGGACATTTCTGCGTGGCAGCCATGTTATGTTGGCTTTTTGTATCTTGGCATTTGACTGTTGCATGCACACCCTTACGCAGACATTCACGCTAATCTGCAGGCCCGAGACTACAAACTATTACTTAGGACAAGTGTGATTTAATTAATAAAAATCCTTATGGACTAGAACGATAAGGAAACTACGATCTCAAACAGTTGTTCTACGATAAACCTTAGTATTATCTGAAGACCATCGACACACCATTTTTTTTGTCTGACACATAAAACGCCATAAAATAGAGATTTTTAGTTGTCTGTTCCCGTATCTTATGTATCACACATTGGGAATACAAATTGTATAATGCGAGCCCTGTGTTTGATAATCATATAGTGCAATATATTTTTTTAGTAAAGCAGACAGACGAAATCTCGGCTATTTCCGTGACGCTGGACGCCGTGACGTGGCCAGGACACGTGCTAGACGGGCCATTCAGCACGTGCGGCTAATTAACGGCTGATGGATTAGTCTGGATGTTGGCTAACGTGCCCGAAGTGTAGGTTCACATGTTGAACTGTCACTAGAGAATTCTCTATGTCTGAGGATGAGCAGCATATGCCACATGCCAAGATCACGGACAGATTTCAAACCCTGACAAAAGGTTTAAACCTGAAGAGGAATTGATAGCTCAAGCATCTTTCCAAAACAAGACGTGGGGGGTGCTCCCGCCAGTGACCCTGACGTCTGACATCGGTGAATAAGTCATAAACTCTCGTTCATCTGTATCACTCTGGAAGTTCTTTGTGGTATCGAAAGGCTTCCATGATTCATTGTGCTATTCTCTAATGAGTGTGAGTCTTGATGGAAGTAGATCAAGGTCTTCAAAAATAGAGACTCCACCAAAAAATCATGTATGTGAAATCTGGACAAACAGCTGTATTTGGTGTACAGTTGTTCCAAACTTGTTCAACAAATCATATGCCAGTAAAATCCAACTGCGAACATTTTAGTTATAACAAACTGAAGCCAATACACACTTGATTGTCAACACTTAATGAATCATATTTATATAATCAGACATGGATTGAATAATCTTGGGAGCGACTTTGAAATTCGTCCCTACTTTGTCGTGTTGCGGAATTTCTAATTAACCATCACTCACTGATTAATGTAATATTTCAAAGGTTTGCGCTAGATTACGTAGTGTGTCAACAGATGAATTAGACCTTCACCTGTGGTCAGCTGACATGAAGACCTAACACAGAAGGTGTATGACACAGATCTCAGGGGCTCCTCCAGTGTATGCCGTAAACAGAGTTAATGTAACAGAGGCCACGTATCACGTACGGTGTGAAATTAGGGCAACCACCGTGTTTTCTTTACCTTCTGATATGAATAACTGTTTAGCATCTTACATTTGCGATATAATCTGAATCCCAAACATCCCCGACCTGTACTTCTTTGTAACAGTAACATATAGTACTACATTGAATCGTAACCGTGAAGGTCCGGGTTAGAATATTGATCTTCCTTCAGCAACCCATGTTTGTCGTAAGAGGCGATTAACGAGATCGGGTGGTCAGGCTCGCTGACTTGGTTGACACATGTCATCGGTTCCCAATTGCACAGATCGATGCTCATGCTATTGATCACTATCTTATTTACAGACCGCCGCTATTTAGCGGGAATATTGCTGAATGCGGCGTAAAACTCAACTCACTCACTCACTACATTGAATCGCTTCCTTTCATCCTTCACGAAAACTCTAAACGTTGGAAGCTCAGTGCCACCTCGGGATCTATCACCATTGGGCGTGTTTGTACCTATAAGGATACCAACAAGAGTCACAACCGTTGTTTCCCTTATGGTCCGGTCCAAGGTGTCATACTGGACATGTCATAGTAAACAGGCTACTACACTGTGATAGTTCCCAAGGTGAGCCAAGGTAAGTTGGAGCTTAGTGTGACCTCCATTACCCTGCCTCTCTCCTGGGATGGTTAGCTGATTCGTCAGCGAGATAATATTGCATATCTTTCTTCACGATGCTGGTGTTTTAGGGGAGAATCGGCCGTTTATATTCGGTACTCGTGTTTGCAGTCATCGTCTTGTTGCTTGACCTCAGAACTATGTAATATCACTCCGCGCCTATTCCGATGACGTGCGATGTTTACGCCTCAAAGCCACAGGAATCCTTCCGCCAGTCTCGTCACTAGCCAAATAACCACCGAGTGTTTTGGCAATAATACCCCACTTAAAACAAACAAGACGTGTTTACCATCGTTTCTCTAACTAATGTCGAACTGAGACAGCATCTGGTATAACAGTCACTCCAAGCCGCACCTACACCTACGAGTCGGTTGAAGTTAAGCGTTGCAAAGCGCACCTGAAGCATAATTTGTCAGACACGGTGAAAACACGACCCCAATACACGCCGAAGACTCTTCGCCAATGCCAGGAACTAAATTGAAGCTGCAACGTATTCTTCGCGACATAACTCAAATAGTTGAAACGTAGTCATAGTTGGCCAGTCTGCTTAAAATGTGCAATCCCTGAATCACGAAGCTGTACCTGCTTTTGAAAAATTAGTTCTGCTCGGAGGTTGAAAGTTTGTCGGTCTCGTTAATGTTGACATGTGTTGATGTTTTCTCTCTTACAGATCCCCCGGTGTGATACCCGTCAGAGAAAATATTTATCAGCAAGGAAATTAGTTCCGTCCTCAGCAGCCCGGCGGGGGCGGTGAACATTAAACGGGCTTTGTGTATATATGGCGCGTATGGCCCGTCCGCATGGTCAGCACCACAGACTCTGTGTCCTAACATGCGGTCAGGGAGTCTCACGACGGTCCATTACAGTTGGGGCTCTTCTATTGCACCCATCAGCCCCAACTGAGCATTTGGCTTGTATGTAATTCTTTAGATCTGTTTTGGGGTGCCACGTTTCTTTTCATTGTGAATAAATGTGATGAAGATATATACAAAATGATCTTACTTTTTTATTTATGGTATCCAATAAATTTTTGAACGAGTGTTTACTTGAACCGCTTTTGGTCTGTAATACCAGGGAGACTATATAACGTTGTAGATTATCCCTGGTTATACGAATTCGGTGTTATAAGATTTGGATAAAGAAATTATAGACGTCAAATCTTGGTAGAATATTTGTCGGGCTAAAATTTGAACAAGTATGAGCGCGTATAATGAAGGATCTGAAGGTTTCAGATCAAGTCCGAGATACGTTTTGCCTTCCGTTTCAGTATTACACGAATGTTTTATCTTCTGTGTTCGCTAACAGAGGTTATCAATGTCCACTATGGTAATATTCAATAAGTCTTTAGACGCATTCAAAGTATCACACTTTTCTCTATACATGTATTTACAAGAAGGCAACATTTGACACCAAAAATATCATATAACTGTAAAATAGTACGCATGACCACATCCATGCTCTTTCGTAAAGTCGGTGGTCTTTTCCAACTAACCGGGTACATATACGGGAAGACTGTTATCAGGGAAGACCTCATCCAATAGACTTCACACAGCGCCCAATCACATCAGCTGTGGTTCAGAGAATCTTTCAATCACCCCACCTGATAAATACTCCAAATATACATCCCCTGGATCCGACCCCTAGGGACTATGAGGAAGTCTATATGTAGACATCACCAACACCGCCTCGTGCAGTTCGTGCACTATCTGGCAACACGATACAGTGACCATATCGCATGTCGGAATTAGTGACCTTGTGACCTTGACCCCACACTAGATTGTCATTTCCCGCCATTACTCGCGGTGTAGGGTGTCAGTTGACTGCACGGATGCTCGGTAAAGTATTTACACTACACGACACCACTCAATCTTTTCTTGGCGACCATAGAGCCGTCGTGTTTATCTTCTATCGTGTGTTCCATACTGGTATATAGAAGTATATAGGGAAGACCTGATAGTTCCGAGGCAAAACTAGGAATGACTCATAGTGGCTAGTACAGAGTAGGGTGAAAACTACAGAAAAAATGTATACCGCCGTACAACTCATAAACAAGTGTCTATGATTAAATTTACAGGCGTAGGGTTTCTCAATAGGAAACACTTCCCACGCTATGTGGAAACTACTGAAGACAAAAAGTTAACATGCGGTAATATTCTTCGTCTAAGGTTCCAAGAAATATAGTTATGTATCAGCCGGCTCAGCCAGTTTTATACAAGAACCTCGAGTCTCTTAAAACGAGATGGGGCTGAGTCTGTCTCACAGTCCCTGAACCACATTATTTTCCCTACTGCCTTACCCTCCCTGCAATGCTTAAGTCCTAAATGAAGCAAGTCTAGATTTCCTCAGGTTCAGGTCAATCTCCCAACTCACTGGGGCTTCTTTTCAACTTAAATGGGTTTATTTGTTACCATCAAAATTATATATATTCAGGGACTAAGCGTTAGTCTACTGAGAAACGGATGAGACTGAAACGAGAAGGGGGTGAGGGAGCGGGTTGTTTTATCAAATATAGGCTGTGAATCCTGTAACAGCGACTTTGAAAGAACCTTTTTCCAACAGATTTTCAAATTTTACCTAATTTCATATGGTAATGTTAATCATCGCGACACGAGTCCAAAGACATACAATGCCTTACATCAGAATACGGCTGTGATAATTTCCGTTAATTACTCTCCTTTCAAGGGCTGTAACACATGACAGATTATCATAACAGGAAGTATTGCCAACTGTTGCTGAAACAACAGCCAGGTCCATGCTGGTGATGATCGCTCTGCGTGCAGCAAGTTATCCATGACCACTTAAACCGGGCGGTTATGATGACTCCAAAATACTGATGTAAATGTCAAATCTAGCAATCATTGCAGATACATATGTAGGACACACTTATACTGACAAGATGGCTGACTGGCCTCTCATTAAGACCTACTGTTTGCCCTCTGTCTGTTGTCAGCTTCAAGATAAAGCCTCCGACAGAACCCCCACAGTAAAACATGCGTCGAAACAGGTGCCGCGGGTTGCCAACAGCAGCCTTTAGCGCGAATCGTGTTTGGGGAGGGAAGGTTGCTTAAGACAAGTGCGCTGGTCAAGACATGTAAATAAGTGTATTATGTTTTTTCTATATTATAAAAGACGAAAGTATAATGACAGTTTATTAAGTTTACTTACATGAGGGTTGCCCGGTAACTCCATCAAACCATGATGCTCGGCCATACTCTTGTGTACTGTCTCTCAACACTTTAAGTACCTCCTTATCGTCAAAGCGTTGCCCTGACCTAAGGGCGGTTCCAGTCCGTGTTGGGTCGCTCACACTGTCCGTCAGTCCCCCGGGCTTGTTCCAAGTCACAGAAAAGCAGAATACGGACTGACAGAATTCCCACGGCTCACGGCTCCTTACACCGCTCCTAACACCAGCAGACGCCAACACTCACCGATGACGTCATGGCGCGCGATGGGGTTACGAGGTTTTCACGTTCAACTCTGAAACGAAGTTTTGTAATTATGGCGCTATTGATGGGCTTCGCATATGCTCCGGGTTACCCTAGGCGTGAAGAGGGTTCCGCTGAACACGACACACAGGTATACATATATTTGAATAATAGTGAGAGAAAGAGGATAGTTATTACCTACCAAGAGTCAAATAATTTTCAAAGATCTGTTTACTAACTCGTTCTGTGTGTTGCAGAACAGATACAGGGATACCAAACGCTGTAACAAATAATGCTCGATTTGGGTACTGTTTTTCAACCTCCAGCCCCAACCGAGGATAATTGTTTGTAAGGTTGAATGAACTGCAGTTAAAGAAGGTTTCAGTGTGTATAGCTGTGCTACAAAGTAGATGAAAACACGTGTGGTTAGTGCCGTGTTGTGTAATATTAGCTGTTGTCCATAGTGTGCTAGTATGTATCCCTCCGTCTGCATGTAAACAAATATACAAACATCATATATAATAATGATAAATATTAATAATAATAAATAGCTACGAATACGGTGTAGTTGATACGCTAATAGCTTATAACGATGAACTAATTGCCGTCTCAATGAATAATTATATATGAATGATTCAAGTTCAATAATTAACTACAGATAATTGCCTCAGTTCTATATAACCGCTGCCTAACCTTTGGTACCATTACCATTACATGGACCTATTAACGGTATTCCTGGATTGTATTAACAATATAATTATTATAATGATGAAGATAATAATAAGGATGGTGATAAAAGCAAGTTTTGTACTATTTGCTATTTAATTTACTGATCATTCAACCCACGTATGCATTCCTATAATGTGTCTTGATAAAACTCTTTAAAATATGAATGTGTTACATTTAAGCTATATTTGCCCGAAAACCTCATCTATTAGACGTGCCGATGTGTAGGCAAAGACAGTAAATGTCCCATGATTAGTTAGACCGGAACCTTGTTAAACCGGATGATTGTACTATGGACAGAATAATCCTGATAAACGGGTTTCTCTTTTCAGAAACATGTAACTTTGCATGTTGTGTTCCATGACCTTATAAAACATATAGCTACAAACCGACAAAACACATCGGTAATCAATTTCTTCTTTCAGTATTCATTTCATTTCATTTTTTACATCCCGGTGCTGCCTGGAAAGGTTTGTCATAATATCTCCCAAAAATATGTGTATGGTATGTGATTACACTCTTCTCTATAACAATTACGTCAAAATATATATACTATCAGAGAAAGGTTATTTTTTATCGACAATGTTAAGGTCACATGTGGAATGGGGAACTCGGGATCGGATGCCGGTTCGTATTTATTGACGCACCACGCCGAGAACCCACAGGGAGGATATTTGGGTTTTTTCATTCTGGTGGAAGCTTGAGACGAGTTCTAGAGAGAGGTCCGACTCTCTGATCCTAGCTCTTCTGATGAGAATTCCGGGTGCCACAATTAAGCTCTACTCGAAAGCAAGATAGGATCATTTTATCTACACCGCCGTAACAACAAACCTGATTGTGTAAAAACACTGTGGGATATTATTAGACGACGCCTATGATCTGGGGGAGGAGCTCTACCTCTCTGCTCGTGCACGTGGGGACGGGAAGGTCTGCCTTGCAGGTGACTGCGAACGGTTGGGGTGCAGGCCCTCTCATAATAAACTGGTCTTATACCCCTCTGACTGACATTGTCTCTCAGAGCAAATGTTATTTATCCTTGGCTATATTCACTTCAAGAACGGACATAACGCTGTGCAGTCGTGGTATCACCCGTGAAGATCCGGGCTGAACTGATATTTGCAGGGCGCCATCATGTAGCTGAACTATTGCGGTGTTAAACAACATACATGCGAACAAAGTGTGAGTTAGTTACGTTTAACGCCGCACTCAGCAATATCCCAGCTATATAGTCTGACTCACAGTCCCTGAACCACATTATTTTCCCTAGTGCCAAGCCCTCTCTGCAGTGCTAAAGCCCTAAATAAAGCAAGTCTAGATTTCCTCAGGTTCTGAATCTCTGAATCTCTGGTCTCCCTGGGGCTCCTTTTCAATTAAAAAGGACTTGTTTGTAACTATCAAAATTATATATCTTCAGTGATTAAGCATTAGTCTACCCAGCTATATGGCGGCGGTCTGTAAATAATCGAGTCTGGATCAGATAATCCAGTGATCAATAGCATGATCATCGATCTACGCAACTGAGATACGATGTCATGTGTCGACCAAGTCAGCGAGCCTGACCACCCGATCCCGCTAGTCGCCTCTTACGACAAGCATGGGTTACTGAAGATCAATTGTTACACGGATCTTCACGTGTTTAAAACAAAGAGTCGGGTATTATACTATACAAGCGACTACACCCTCCGGTACAATCAGGGCATCATACTGCACAAGTTACTACACCCCACGATACAACCGACCGCCTCCGTGGTGTAGTGGTTAGAGCGTCCGCCCGGTGAGCGGAAGGTCGTGGGTTCGATCCCCGACGCGTCATACCAAAAGACGTTAAACTATAGTACTTGTTGGACCCTGCCTGGCGCAACATGAATACAACAAGGACTGGTCGGCTCGGAGCCAGTATAATGTCTGAGTGGGGTATTCATGCTTCACTGCGGCATGGTATCTCAGTGGGCTAGCACTATAAAACCAGCTTAAGTCTGGGCTAGTACAAGCAGCCACACGTCGTCATATAAGCGAAATATTCTCAAGCACGACGTGAAACCCAATTTCACCTCACCTCACCTCACCCCTACGGTACAATCAGGGCACTATTTGTACAAGTCACTTCACCCCACGGTACAATCAGGGCATCCTTATGTACAAGTTACAAGCTCCAAGCGACAGATTAGCACGGTCGATTCGGGGACATCCAGAGAACTGACTACCCTAGTATCTTCACATGTATACATTTGGTTCATATTGTCGCAGCTCTGCCTCAACTACGAATGGACGCGACCTACAGAAGAGCCTGTAAGAGCCTTATCTACTTAAAGATACATTCAACACGCAGTGAACCCTCGGTTACAACCCAACCAAAGTCACATTCTACGACGGACATGTAGTAGAAGAGACTTTACAATGACAATGTATTTTTCGGTAGTTTTTGAATGCAGTTCCATCTACGGGTATTCTTGAACCGTTGTTGATGGAAAAAGTAGAAGCATGTCGGAAGGGGCCATGGCTGGTTGTAAACTGTCAGAACCCAGTTTGGTTGTTGAGAAGTAGCTGATCCTGTACAACCGTCGCCACGAACCGTGACCAGTAGTGGCCTTAATGAAGAAAACCCACTTCCGGAACAGGCTTCATAGGGCATTCATGGTCCATTGGAGAAAGCTGACCACAAGCCGTCAGTATCAACACTTCAACGTCGTTGTGAAGTCTTGAAGACCAGGGCCAAATTGCGCAAAAGCGATCTTAGTGCTACGACTATCTGAGGTCAGTGTTATCAGTTATAGTCTGGGAATTATCGAACGACAGTCGTAGCACTAACATCGTTTTGTGCAAGTGGATCCAGATCATCGTTGGTAAAGACAGACCTACGACATACACACACAGACTCACAGCATACACACACACACACAACATATACACACGGACTCACATCGTACATACACGGACTCACATCAGACAGAGACAGGGAGAGACTCGCAACAACAACACAGACATAAATACATAAATAAGTACTTGCAGTTTCAGTGTACAAGCCAAACAGACGACATAATCGTCGTGCAGTTTCATTCTCCTGGATGAAACGAATAAGTGTTCAAGTGTATATTTATGTCTGTCTCTGTTAGGCATTAGTATGCGCAGAAGAGCATGTCGGAAGTGAATGAGTAGAGTGAAGGCCGGTGATGCATCTGAGACGTTTATACTCAAGTAGCAAGGTATTGGTGTTCACAAACCGAGAACGAAATCATTGGACAAAGATGAGAATCGATCACACGAACATGACAAGTTCTGGGAAAATCCAAGGGAGGTAATTCAACAGGGTGCATTACTTTGACTGCCCAAACCACACACAGACAATCACACACGTGTGAGGATGAGGAACCAGGGAAAAACGTTGGAAAAATAAACTTGTTAAACTCCCGTGAAATGAAAATCTTAAATCGTTCAATGACAAATTACGTTTGCGTTTCCGTGTTTCTGTGCCAATTACTGTTTTACCTTAAACCTAAAGTTTTAGAAATAAAAAGAACGTTTGTTTGCTGAAAAAATGTGACTGATAAATCTTTTTTTTTATTTACAGAGACTGTTTATGTGTTATTGTTTTTCTTCCGTCGTAAATAATGACATAAAAACTGCACAAGGGGCACGGATTTACTGCAAGACTGTAAACCAGCTGTCCGACACGGGTGCGGAGACGCTCTGCAGAGACTGGGACTATGCTAGTTATGTGTTGCCCCAGATGGCATCTCATTAGCCGGGGTACCAAGTGTCGATTGCAGCACAGAAACTAATTGCAGACAATCAAATTGTGCGTGTAAAATATAGTACATTCTACGAGTTGCGGAGAAATGAAGACAAATAGGCGACATAGATCGAGGGAATTACTTCCGACAAATCTGTTTGCACCAACGTCTTTAAGGTTAGAGAGTCATACAGCCTTTGTACAAGAGCTTCCTTCAGTCGGGCGTGCCTATGACAGGTCAACAGAAGTGTCGGGTCTGTTTCCAATCAAGAACTTTTGTGAATGGTATTTTGCTTACACTGAATCATTGATATAAAGCTGGTTGGAAAGAAAATAATCTTGATCCTCGTTTGATTCTAACTGTCCAATCAGTTGACTGTATTTTGTTAATATTTCCTGCACTGTATCCCCTCCTGCCCATACCGATATCTTCTTTGATAACACTCCCGATTCAGACATGGAAATCAACTGTAACAATCTCCATCTGCCGTTACTTATAGTCGATTTCGCCAGCCGGTGAAAAATGCCTCTGTCCCCTTCTTGTGTGATCCACGATACATTTACATATTTGGTATCATATTTGAACGCACTAGTGAGTGGTCTCAAGAAGCAATCGCCCATTTTCCATTCTCCTGGGTGTGACTGGGTGGGTGGGGGTATTATGACACACAATCTGACGGACAGATGGTTGAAAGTATGAACAATACACTAGGATATCATGACACACAATCTGACGGACAGATGGTTGAAAGTATGAACGACACACCAGGATATCATGACACACAATCTGACGGACAGATGGTTGAAAGTATGAACAATACACTAGGATATCATGACACACAATCTGACGGACAGATGGTTGAAAGTATGAACGACACACTAGGATATCATGACACACAATCTGACGGACAATACACTAGGATATCATGACACACAATCTGACGGACAGATGGTTGAAAGTATGAACGATACACTAGGATATCATGACACACAATCTGACGGACAGATGGTTGAAAGTATGAACAATACACTAGGATATCATGACACACAATCTGACGGACAATACACTAGGATATCATGACACACAATCTGACGGACAGATGGTTGAAAGTATGAACAATACACTAGGATATCATGACACACAATCTGACGGACAATACACTAGGATATCATGACACACAATCTGACGGACAGATGGTTGAAAGTATGAACAATACACTAGGATATCATGACACAATCTGACGGACAGATGGTTGAAAGTATGAACGATACACTAGGATGTCATGACACACAATCTGAAAGACAGACGGTTGAAAGTATGAACAATACACCAGGATATCATGACACACAATCTGACGGACAATACACTAGGATATCATGACACACAATCTGACGGACAGATGGTTGAAAGTATGAACAATACACTAGGATATCATGACACAATCTGACGGACAGATGGTTGAAAGTATGAACAATGCACTAGGATATCATGACACAATCTGACAAACAGATGGTTGAAAGTATGAACGATACACTAGGATATCATGACACACAATCTGACGGACAGATGGTTGAAAGTATGAACAATGCACTAGGATATCATGACACACAATCTGACGGACAGATGGTTGAAAGTATGAACGACACACCAGGATATCATGACACACAATCTGACGGACAGATGGTTGAAAGTATGAACAATACACTAGGATATCATGACACACAATCTGAAAGACAGATGGTTTAAAGTATGAACGACACACTAGGATATCATGACACAATCTGACGGACAGATGGTTGAAAGTATGAACGATACACTAGGATGTCATGACACACAATCTGACAGACAGATGGTTGAAAGTATGAACAATACACTAGGATATCATGACACAATCTGACGGACAGATGGTTGAAAGTATGAACGATACACTAGGATATCATGACACACAATCTGACGGACAGATGGTTGAAAGTATGAACGATACACTAGGATATCATGACACACAATCTGACGGACAGATGGTTGAAAGTATGAACAATACACTAGGATATCATGACACAATCTGACGGACAGATGGTTGAAAGTATGAACAATACACTAGGATATCATGACACACAATCTGACAGACAGATGGTTGAAAGTATGAACGATACACTAGGATATCATGACACACAATCTGACGGACAGATGGTTGAAAGTATGAACGATACACTAGGATATCATGACACACAATCTGACGGACAGATGGTTGAAAGTATGAACAATACACTAGGATATCATGACACAATCTGACGGACAGATGGTTGAAAGTATGAACGATACACTAGGATATCATGACACACAATCTGACAGACAGATGGTTGAAAGTATGAACGATACACTAGGATATCATGACACACAATCTGACGGACATATGGTTGAAAGTATGAACAACACACCAGGATATCATGATACAATCTGACGGACAGATGGTTGAAAATATAAACGATACACTTGGATATCATGACACACAATCTCCCGGACACATGGTTGATGGCACCAACAGGTGTGAGTGAGTATAGTGACATACAACGTGCAAGACCCCTTACACTGTACCCACTAGACTTACGCTTAGTCTCTGAATATACCATTTGTATTGTAACAAATAAGCCCCTTTTAATTGAAAAGGAGCCCAAGGGAGCTAAAAAATTCAGAACCTGAGGAAATCTAGACTTGTTTCATTTAGGGCTTTAGCATTGCAGGGAGGGCAAGGCAGTAGGGGAATAATGTGGTTCAGGGACTGTGAGACAGACTATGTAGCCACCACTACCTCATTCATAGACTCGTACCACAAACGTTGGGCATCTGTGTGATCTAGATTTAGAGGGAACCTCACATATTCATAGATCCCATGGCACATACGATATATACACATTTCTATATTTATATGGAACCATATTTCAAGTACACAGTAACACTGAAATTCCTTTCATATCGCTGAATTAGATGTTGTCCCTGCTTAAACGCAGAGATTACGAGAACAACAAAATCAAATGGATCATGCTAAAAACCTCCTTAAAAACCCGTTGCTGATGCTGCGGACCTCGAATGAGACAAAAACTAGAGCCAGTCTATGTATCAATGTCAATCATATTTGTAAAGATTTCTTTTAAGATCCACTCCTGCTTGGTATCGAGTTCCAACTTTGTCCAGATGTGTGTCTATATTTAGATGTAAACGGCGACTTCTATCAGCATCTGTCATGCTGGTGCAGGAGATTGGGAGCGATTACACCTCACCGAATATCACATGACCAGAAAGTCCATGTGCCTGGCAAGAAATTGACACTCTGAAGACAAGGTAATGACTAGTCGAGACCAGTCGTGCCCTGGTACTTTTCAAATAAACTCTTTCTCCGTCAAAAATAAGGTAATTTTAACTGTTGCGCTTCTTGTAATTTCATCAGCATGCTTCCACAATAATGGGAATTGCACGCAATGGGTTTAAGAAGAGGATCTTTGGGAAAGGGAAAGAAAGGAGCCTGGAAGTGCAACAGAGTGACTTTGGTTTACAGCTGCTTGGAACAATATTTGTGACAAAGATCGTAGATATTTAAGTGCACGGAAACTGTATCCACAATAAAGCAATCGGGGAGGGCGTATAATGGATTAGAACCACGAATCCTCTTATTGCTGAAGACTCTTTACTGTGAGTTCCATAACATCTGTGCCCCCCGGGGAAAACTATTCTTATCCATTTGTTTTTGTTTAAACAATGTGTTAGCTGTTTACGCCGCACTCAGAAAATCCATAGATCAACATCATGAGCACCGATCTATGCAACTGGGATACGATGACATGTGTCAACCAAGTCAGCGAGCCTGACCTCCCGATCCCGTTAATCGCATCTTATGATAAACATGGGTTGCAGAAGAGAATTCTAACCCGGATCTCCAAAAAATTAATGGTATGGCGTTTAGGACGCAGTATGAAGGAAAATGACACTGTGCGAGAGGGAGAAAAACACGTTTTCTGTACGATTCTGTCATACGTCTGGTTCTACAAATAGTGTGTTACTATTAGTGAAGATGTGTCCCCCTTAACATGTTTATTCCGATCCCACGCTTCAGCTGGTTGGCTGTTGTTTGACGCCACATCTACTCCAGCTTTAACAATTCTGGACCAGAGAGGCTAATGCCTGATATAGGGAGCATGGATGGCATGCAGTCATCAACCCACTCAGACTGACCATTTAGACAAGCAACCATATGTTTTTAGCAGGAATGGTGGCTATACCCTTATTGTCAGTGGACATTAACATTTCTATGATAGACCGCACGTGCCTGAATGACTAATAACAAGCACGGAAGAAAGTCCAGTCATGTGAGCCCTGGCGGCCATTTTGTCATCACAAAACGTCACTTCCGGGGAAAGAGTAACTTTTCAGGAAGTGTCCTTGTAACTCCCCTCTTCGCGTACGTAAACAAGTCAAGTGGTGTATTCAGTCAAACAATAGGAACTATATACATGTATACCAATTGAACTCATTGTGACACTCATGTGTCACAGGCACTTCAAAATGTGTTCGGTAATAAAAATATACACTTAGAAAACAAGTCCGCGCAGTTTTGTATTTGTATGTGAGCACTTGCCAGACACTGAAATATATATAAGTAATTAAAATACTTATAAAAGATATATGTTTTGTTTGCATTTAGAATATGTGGCAATGTGTGCAGAATTTATTGACCACAAAAATCGTTAATTTTTTAATGCGTTTTCTTTCTCTGAATTTCTTGCTGAAATACAGATAGCCGTCGAGTGGATTCTCAACAGTATTGGATTTAGTGTAAGTTTTTGGGGCGGTGGGGTAGCCTAGTGGTTAAAGCGTTCACTCGTCACGCTGAAGATCCGTGTTCGATTCCCCACATGGGTACAATGTGTGAAGCCCATTTCTGGTGTCCCTGTCGTGATATTGCTGGAATATTGCTAAAAGCGGTGTAAAATTAAACTCACTCACTAGTGTAAGCTTTTTGAAACAAAACCACGTAACACCATGCAGTATTTACTCATCTAACTGACCCTTTATCAACATGATGTATTGCAAATGTGTGCAGGATTGGACTTCTAAAGCCAGTCCGTTACTATCTTTAAGAAACTCTTTAAGATAACTTCACGATTTATAGCTGAATGTCAGTCATTAATAGCAGTGAATGGCATAAGAATTTGTAAGTACCAAAGGTCATAACATCAAGCTTTGGTTAATCTGTTCCAGATAACACACTGACCGCTGCCATATAACTGGAACACTGCTGTGTGTATCACTAAACAACAAACAAACCTCTACTTTGAACTTCCGTGTTACACTGTGCGCATCAATCTATTTTGGGTCGCTTTAAAGCTAAGTACTGCTAAGAGTACAAAACACGTTCATGAAACCCAACACATACATTCCATGTTGTAAATATGATTAAATATTTGAGGAAACAACAAAGTTTAATTTATATTCGTTTTTAACTTCCAATTTTGTGTACAGTTCCTGTTCTAACTGTTTAATTAGAATGATGCACAGTGTGTACAGAAGGATTCCCGCAAGCACAGGCCATGGCGCTGACAGACCAAGGATCATAATCCGGAAGTGAAACCGGTGGATCGGGGGAGCTTTAATTTGGCACCGTAGACAACCAGGCAAACCATACGGAACCAAAACAACACATGAAATATACATTTGGAACCTACTGGCAAACGACGCCTGTTTAGACAAGACACCATTCTGGATGCTTGGTTGCACTTGAATTAGTGATGGTTTTGCCTCGGTTTTTTATTTGTTTTACGTGTATATTTACCTTACATCTTGCAAATAGTTTCACAGTGTAATAGGGTCATCTGACTGAGATGGGCATTAGTCGCTGAACGCCAGATGACCAGAGGTACTGCTAGATGATTGGCCAAAACGCCTTATTGTACACGTCAAAAACCAGGAAACACCAAACTCATTAATATGATCTCTATTCTCAAGACAATCACGCATTCGACTTGGTATACTCATAAACAAACATCCAATGTTAACTTGGTTTATTCTATAATATTATCATTCTTTCTGCAGGGCAGCGAGAAGTTCGTTGAGAGTGAGTTGTCAGTGGTTGTCGACGGTGACGTACTATCCAAGGTTATCCCAGACATGTTCTGTTTGTTGGCCATGGTAAGGTGGTAATGATCTGCTGTCGGAGGTACTCAGTAACAGTACGAGCCCTGTGTTCTCTCGCCTTGTCATCCTGAAACACAAACCGACGTCCATGTCAGTCATCAACGCTATTTGACTGTCGATGTTGTACTAATCTCCTAATTACTGACTTGAAACGATAAGAGTTCTTGCAACAATGCAACTTCCAACATGACAATTGCACAAAGCCGTTCTTGACTTGGCAGACACCGATTGTAAAAAAAACCATATATATGAGTTTACTACTATATCAGAACGACTTTCAGTGTGGGTGTTATCACTGAAATGTATATCAACACATTAACATCGAATTATACCACATCATGAAAAAAAGCTCTTTACGACATTGGCGTAATTGCACGGAAGTCATACCATGGAGTGAATGGAATAATCATTTTCTAAATCTACGTTCAATCATACAACTTTCCCCATCCCCAAGTAAATCCACAAATGGAACGTCCCCCAATTTTTAAATACTAAAGGTGTGCTTTTATGTCATGATATATCCTTTGTTTGTGCTTTTGTTTGAACTTCCAGTTCCCTATTTAGTTTTATGAACATCAAACAAGTCATGGCTGTCTATTTCCTCTCGACACATTGTCTCTGGAAAGCCACGTTATAGAACATGGTCTAACCTTTGAATACTATTTCCAAATTGTCAGTTTGTTTCATTTTCACGCTTATTTTAATCATGGAAAATAGCATCCTGAGAATGTCTAATCAAAGAATATATTCCTATCTTCTAAGTGTCATCATCGGTTTTCCAAAGAGTTGAATATTTCTATATATTCCCTTGCCGCCATAGCCTCGTTTTGAGTCCGATTTGATTGACATGACGCTTTTTCCAATCATATTGGACGCGAGATACACTGTGTTAGAGATATGAGGCTGTGACGTCACTTCCGAAAAGAAACTACGGTTATACAAGTTGGCCGGTTATTTATCAACATAGAATGGAGAGTACAATACACTTGACCACCGAGGTTTGATCAGAACCAGTCATCATACCCGTGAAGGTCCGGGTTAGAATATTGATCTTCAGTAACCCATGCTTGTCGTAAGAGGCGACTAACGGGATTGGGTGGTCAGGCTCGCTGACTTGGTTGACACATGTGTAGTAACAAAGCTGTTGAAGACGAATTACATATTTCTGGTTAACTGTGATTATTATTCAGATATCAGATATTACCTTTAGAAAGAAATAACCAGTGTCCATCCTTTATTCCCATCTATGTCAGCACTAGACAAAATGGTACTTGTACTTACAAATAACCAGTTCGTAAAGCCCCTTGCCGCACTCCTCCATACTATGTTTAGGCGCCGAAATATTTCCGTTGAATAGTCTAATCTTTTTTGTTAATAAGGTCAGCTTTCACTCAATATGTCTGCTATTTACATAATTTATGTTTTTTAGCGTAAGAAGGTGAATGTGTGTGTATGCGTGCGTGCGTGTGCGTGTGAGCATGTGTTTGTGTTTGTGCACATGTTTGGGCTTGCACGTGTTTATGTATGGGTGTGATTGTATTACCAATGTTTTTATACAACTGTGATATCTGTGTCTCATAGGCCATACGAACGGATGTTGTTTTTAAACCCTGGTAATAATGTAATGTCTTTTTTAATGAACTGCAGCATGTGACATGTTAATAAACTATATTTCTTCTTCTTCTTGTCATCGGTTCCCAATTGCGCAGATCGATGCTCATGCTGTTGATCACTGGATTGTCTGGTCCAGACTAGATTATTTACAGACCGCCTCCATATAGCTGGAATATTGCTGAGTGCGGCTTAAACCTAAACTCACTCACTCACTCACCAGTCATCAACCTCACAAAATGTGTTAGAGACGATACAACCTACCGCACCCCTGCTCGTGCAGCACGTGCCTGCAACACCTGCGCCCTCTAACGGTTGCAACACGTACTATCTCGCTCGAGTAACAGGTACTGGCTATATCGGGAAGGAGAGAATCTCATCGCTTGACATTGAGCCCCCAATTTGATCTTCATCATTAGATAAGGTCTGCACCAAAGTCACACGAGTTGAGAGAACGTGAAGTGAATTGTTATCAGTTATCGCATGCGCATTGAGTGCTGTGTTTCTTCTTTTATTGGGGCTTTGTTATCCGTTGTGTTGCGGAAACTGTTTTTCGATTATAATGTGCTCTCAACAGCCTCACACGTACAAAGAGATTCGTTAGTCTGATTTGAACAGCTTTTTCTTTTTTTTTTACTATTTATGTGGCTCGAGTAATGTGTCTAGCCATGTGTTTTTTCGATACATTCTATGACCACAACATGTGTTTTCTATCAGGGAACAAATAAAATATATTTTTATGATAAATAATGAAACTGATACGAAATTACTTAAGAGCGGAAACAAACCCAAAGGACAATGTTATCTAATAGATGTTAAACTATTGTCAAGAACATTCGTTTTCAAGTTTGTGACTCTTGTTAGAGCATTTCTGGTCTTTGGCTATCATTTGAAATTCGTTCAAAAGAGGCTGATCAAATACAGAAAAGGCACAAGTAGGGTCTGGGTTGTACTTGATACAACTTTACCTTGAGGAGGAACGATCCAGATCCAGGGATACAATATATGCTCCATACAGTTCCGTGAAACTTTAGCTGTACGTTATACCTGAACATATGGAGCAACTCGGTTATATTCATTATGTCATATATCAACGCCACCCAGTCACGGTCATTGACAAAATTATGGCCTCGTTCGTCGAATTTCCAAACAGGCCTTAAGGTTATGATTCACTGTAATTATATTACTTACGTAATGAGACCGCATATTACAGTGTGATCGTTTCAGTGTGTCTGACAAGTCGGAGGTGGGTGATACGAAATTACTCTTAGACCTTTTAATTACACTCGTAGATACTCATTTAAATCTAAAGCCACACTTGTGTATCACTTCACAGTAAATCAGACACACATTGCCAGCCCACATTTATGCAATGTTCAATTACAGTGAATACCGTTTAACATAAGTCCCAGATCAGAGACTTGGAGCCACCTAGTCTGTCTCACAGGCCCTGCACCACATTATTTTCCCAACTGCCAAGCCCTGTCTGCAATGCTAAATGAAGCAAGTCTAGATTTGCCCAGGTTCAGGTGAATCTCTGGTCTCCCTTGGGCTCCTTTTTAATTCAAATGGGTTTGTTTGTTGCTATCAAAATTATATATATTCAGAGACTTAGCCTTAGTCTAACCTAACAGAGGCAGTCCGTTGTGCAGAGTTACGTCCCTTGGGTATGGGTGATGCTGGTTTTGGTTCCGTGCCACTCTTGTTCGTCGGTGTCAAGAAAGGGGTAAACTAGAACCTGCATCATTTCGGACTGTACACTGAAACAAAGGTGCCCCACCGAGTTGTAGTTCAAAGTGTTAAAAGCATTGTTGCACCCAACACAGTTAAACTGACCCGACATGCCACTGACTGACTGCATGGCTTGTGTCGGGATAGCATCAAGACTACTGGAGATGTAAACATGGGTCAGCTAATATGATATCATTCAGTACACATAACAAGTTCATTATACAACGTTCAAATAGGCTCAACAACACACAATAACATCCATTTACATTATACAACACACAATAACATAGAAATACATTATACAACGTTTAAATAGGCTCAACAACACACAATAACATCCATTTACATTATACAACACACAATAACATAGAAATACATTATACAACGTTTAAATAGGCTCAACAACACACAATAACATCCATTTACATTATACAACACACAATAACATAGAAATACATTATACAACGTTTAAATAGGCTCAACAACACACAATAACATCCATTTACATTATACAACACACAATAACATAGAAATACATTATACAACGTTTAAATAGGCTCAACGACACCCAATAACATCCATTTACATTATTCAACACACAATAACATACAAATACATGTACATTATACAACGTTCAAATAGCCTCAATAACACCCAATAACATCCTAGTATGCACAATAACATTCGATAACTTCCAAATACACGCAATAACATCCCACAATTTCCAAGTACAGTATAACTTTAAAAATCTCCATTTGCACTACACGAAAATATATCACTGCCACTAAAGAACACACAAGTATCCTCAACACTCATCTCCATTCAACAATATCAAGGGTCGTTAAAAACAACCCCAGGTCCTCTCAACAACACCAGGTCAAATTGACCACTTCGGGTTCACTAAATCACACCCAGACCCACTCAACGACACACAAGTCGATTAAACAACACCCAGGTTAACTCAACAACACCCAGGTCAATGTAACCACATCAGGTTAACTCAGCAACACCCAGGTCAATTTAACCACATCAGGTTAACTCAACAACACCCAGGTCAATTTAACCACATCAGGTTAACTCAACAACACCCAGGTTAACTCAACAACACCCAGGTCAATTTAACCACATCAGGTTAACTCAACAACATCCAGGTCAATTTAACCACATCAGGTTAACTCAACAACATCCAGGTCAATTTAACCACATCAGGTTAACTCAACAACATCCAGGTCAATTTAACCACATCAGGTTAACTCAACAACATCCAGGTCAATTTAACCACATCAGGTTAACTCAACAACACCCAGGTTAACTCAACAACATCTAGGTCCATTCAACACAACCCGGACCCACTCAACAAGCAGGTCCAGTCAACAACACGAGGTGCATGCAACACCAATGTAAGCTCAACAACAATAATTACTCACCGTACAATGTAAGCTCAACAACAATAATTACTCACCGTACCAAATGTGACCTGTTATATATAAATACGTCTCCCGCTGGTTCGCCTCTTTCTTCAGTTTCAAGATAGCGATGGAAAACTGTTTATTGTTTGAATGTTAGGCCTACACATACATGTCGTATGTACATCATCTGTATTTACTTATCACAAACAATGTTTGTCTTGAACTCAAGACACATCAGCACCTTCTACACACCCGTGCTATGGCCTGAGAGCAAGTTATCTCTGTACACGGGAGTGTATGCATCAAGATGCACTTTATGTCAAGGTGAGGAAAGGAGTCTGAGGCTTAGGGCTTGGGGTTAACTCACTATGTATGTATATAGAAGAGTCTCATTCACCGCCTAATAAGAACGGTCAATAGGTCACTTCAAGATTAATGATTTAGTCAGGTCGTTTTGTAAAAAACGTGATTGTTTGGTTTTTTCTTGTGAAATATTTCTAAAGCTAAAATATTATCCGGTAATGGAACCCAAATTTTACAAATATATGACGGCGGTCTATCTGTAAATAACCGAGTAGACCAGACACGTCAATAACTAACAGCATGAACATCGATCTACGCAACTGGGATACGATGACAAGTCAGCGAGCCTGGATGGATAAGGTGACGAGACTGGGTTGTTGTAAAATGTGTCTAAATGGATAAGGTGACGAGACTGGCTTGTTGTAAATTATGTCTAAATGGATATGGTGACGAGACTGGGTTGTTGTAAATTGTGTCTAAATGGATAGGACGACCAGACTGGGTCGTTGTAAAATGTGTCTATTAACAGATAAGACGACCAGGCTGGGCTATTGAAAAATGTGTCTAAATGGATAGGACGACCAGACTGGGTCGTTGTAAAATGTGTCTATTAACAGATAAGATGACCAGGCTAGGCTGTTGAAAAATGTGTCTAAATGAATAGGACGACCAGACTGGGTTGTTTGCATGTCATCGTATCCCAATTGAAAGGATCGCTGCTCACGATGCCAATCTGTGGATTATTTGATCCACAGTCGATTACTTTTTTTAGAAACAACCTAAAAGACTTTAATTCTTCTTAATAAAGGCGAAATCTCAGAAGAAAGTCCATTGGTCAAGGGCACCTACGGGAAGACCCTTTATGTCTTGCACACATGAAGGAGTACAAGTTAAGAGTAATGCAATCTTTACCTGATTTACACTGGAGTTAAACATACATTAGTTCTATTCGGAATCCTTAACCCAACTCACTCTATTTGATAATACGGCAGGAACTGTTATATCGAAAGCCACTCATAGTTAACAATACATACAAGAGCAGCAAAGATCAGTCTATTGTATTCAAGGAAGGAACTTCTATATGAAAGCCCCATGCAGTTAACACTACATACAAGGACCAACAAAGATACTCTTAGATCATATGATGTGGACAACCCTGCTACATGAATAAATTATCGGAAAATTCCCGAAAATATTTCTCCTCGTCCCAAACACTGACTTTTTGATATTCGGAAGATGAATGCCATCAATAAGGTTAAGCGTTGCCTGCATCTATTTTAGTTCTATTTCATTCTGCATTTAGGTGCAACACACTTAATACGCCTAGATTTTGCCAAAACACTTGGACAAAATCCAATGTATATTTCAAAATAATAGATGAGACGGCTTGACTCTCGTTATCCGTCCTCATCCCGCTATCTGAAGTAGAAGCAAAAGGTTTTGAATGATAACAACTTGGCTCTATTGTCTCTGTACTCAACAATATGACCCATGGCGTCATCAGGTACAGAGCACTGCCTCCATTTGAATTGTTCAAGTGGCACTGATGATCTTTCCACACGTATGGGAAAACACGTTTTGCTGAGTACAGAACCCACGTATATGAGTCATTTGCAGTTTTATAGTTGGTCTGGAGTTAAAACACGAGCGTCCATATAAAGAGACGGTTTTTCTGTTTGTAGGTAGCATTCTTGAACTTATATATATAATAAAGGTGTCAAACCTGCATCACAAATATAATCTCTCTCCAGTATAACCTTCATTGGAAAGTCTTTGATTGGTATAACAACGTCCAAAGGTTCAAGTATTCGGTAAAACTAGCACTGCTGCGATATTTGTCAGGTGATTGTATTCTGAATGATGTGAGCCATTACCGTAATCGATGTATTAAATGCGGTACTTTGTTCTTGCTTTTGGTTTGATTTAATTTCAGAACCAGTGTAATCTACACTGTCAGTATTCACAGAGGATGTTTGGGATCTTTCTTTGCAAACCCTTTGCAGCGTATTAATATACAGTCTCTACCAGGTGGTTTACATCCATTACTACCATCAAGTATTGTCAGTACCATGTACTGTTTTTTATACCAACGATACCATCACCTTACAACCGTATCATGCACTTAAGAACAGTGTAAAACACTTTACTACAACCATATCATGCACTTAAGAACAATATAACGCACTTTACTACAACCATATCATGCACTTAAGAACAATATAACGCACTTTACTACAACCATATCATGCACTTATGAACAATATAATACACTTGACAACCATATCATGTACTTAAGAACATAACCACTTTACGACAACCATATCATGCACTTAAGAACAATATTATACACTTGACAACCATATCATGCACTTAAGAACAATATTATACACTTGACAACCATATCATGCACTTAAGAACAATATAACGCACTTTACGAAACACCATACCATGCACTTAAGAACAATGTAATACACTTGACAACCATATCATGCACTTACGAACAATATAACCACTTTACGACAACCATACCATGCACTTAACAACCATATCATGGAACAATATAAACTTTACTACAACCATACCATGCACTTAAGGACAATATAATACACTTGACAACCATATCATGCACTTACGAACAATATAACCACTTTACGACAACCATATCATGCACTTACGAACAATATAACGCACTTCACTACACCCATACCATGCACTTAAGAACAATATAATACACCTGACAACCATATCATGCACTTAAGAACAATATAATACACTTGACAACCATATCATGCACTTACGAACAATATAACGCACTTCACTACACCCATACCATGCACTTAAGAACAATATAATACACTTGACAACCATATCATGCACTTACGAACAATATACTTTACGACAACCATATTCACAATATAAACACCCATACCATGCACTTAAGAACAATATAATACACTTGACAACCATATCATGCACTTACGAACAATATAACCACTTTACGACAACCATAACCATATCATGCACTTACGAACACCATATCATGCTTAAGAACAATATAACGCACAACTACATACCATATCATGCGCTTAAGAACAATATAATACACTTGACAACCATATCATGCACTTACGAACAATATAACCACTTTACGACAACCATATCATGCACTTAAGAACAATATAACGCACTTCACTACAACCATATCATGCACTTAAGAACAATATAATACACTTGACAACCATAGCATGCACTTACGAACAATATAACCACTTTACGACAACCATATCATGCACTTACGAACAATATAAGCCACTTTATAACAATCATATCATGCACTTAAGGACAATATAATACACTTGACAACCATATCATGCACTTACGAACAATATAACCACTTTACGACAACCATATCATGCACTTAAGAACAATATAACGCACTTCACTACAACCATATCATGCACTTAAGAACAATATAATACACTTGACAACCATATCATGCACTTACGAACAATATAACGCACTTTACTACACCCATACCATGCACTTAAGAACAATATAATACACTTGACAACCATATCATGCACTTAAGAACAATATAACGCACTTCACTACACCCATACCATGCACTTAAGAACAATATAACGTACTTTAATACAAACATATTATGCACTTAAGAACAATATAGCTCACTTTACTGCAGCCATATCATGCACGTAAGAACAATATAATGGACTTTACGAACCGTGCGCCCACTTCATAATACAGTTAAATGCTTTTAATACAGCATAACTGTATAATTATCCCATTCTTTACAACGCGGGCTTTAGAAACGATACTGTATACTTGACAACCACTTGAAAAACAATGCAATCACGTACTCGACAATCACTACAATCACTTAAAAGTACTTTAAAACGACGACTGCGCACTTTACAAGTTTACCAGCGTGTCGTTTATTGTAGCAGACACGGTACTACACTCAGAGGTAACGGATAGTTAAAACGTGTTAAAGTGTTAAATCCTTCAGCTTTGATAAAGCATCGTGTTAATAGAGTTCACAGGCCTTAGTCTAGGGCCGACACGAGATGCTTATCTAGGAGATGTATCTATGGCAAAAACGTCCACACAGCAATACCAGCCCGACTGACATCAACACGTATAGGTGAAGCAGAATGCCGTCCCCGGCTCTGTACTACAACGTACAACGCATGCTCAAATAGCATGTAATTATATCTGTAATGTTGGTGCTTAATGAGTTCATCGTTGTGTTAATAATAATGTCAAGTCTATTACAGCTAAATGTCATAGTAACTCGACCGTCATAAGGCGTATCCTGTAACTGATTCAAGTTAAACTGTATTTCAGTATTTACGTTTTGTCATATAGCAATTTTGTTCATCGTTGCGTCTAAATTTGTTCTCAGGGTATTATAAGTCATTAATTGCGTTGATCGTTTTTTTCTGTATTTGGTGGGGCGGTGGGGTAGCCTAGTGGTTAAGGCGTTCTCTCGTCACGCTGATGACCTGGGTTCGATTCCCCACATGGGTACCATGTGTAAAGCCCTTTTCTGGTGTTCCCCGTGGTGATATTGCTGGGATATTGCTAAAAGCAGCGTAAAACCCATCTCACTCACTCACTATATTTGATCTGATAGTACTCACGTTTACAGAGTGGCCATCAATGTGTTGACGTTTCATTAAGCATATATCTGTTCATGTGTTTGCAGCTAAGATTTATAAGAGCACTGTCATCAGCTATTTAACTTTATGTACTAGGATGTTCAACACATTAGTTAGATATAACTACAGGTCCACCTTTGTGGTCATCACTGTATTCACATTTGTCCTCGGTGTTGATATACTTACACTTACACTTATCCTTGACCCATGCTGGGATTGATCTTCAGCAACCCATGCTTGTCGTAAGAGGCGACTAACAGGTCAGGGTGGTCAGGCTCTCTGACTTGTTGACACATGTCATTGTATCCCAATTACGTAGATCGATGCTCATGCTGTTGATCACTGTATTGTCTGGTCCACACTCGATTATCTACATACCACCGTCATATAGCTGGAATATTGCTGAGTGTGGCGTTAAAAACAAACAAACATTTTTCCTCGTTGTGCTTAATATAGTACCTTGTCCACGACTGTGATCACAATTGCCCTCGAAATGCATCATATATGACCTAGTCCATCACTGTGATCACATTTGTCCTTGATATGCTTCATATATGACCAAGTCCACCATTGTGATCACATTTGTCTTTGATATGCTTCATATATGACCAAGACCACCATTGTGATCACATTTGTCCTCGATATCCTTCATATATGACCAAGTCCACCACTGTGATCACATTTGTCCTTGATATGCTTCATATATGACCAAGTCCACCACTGTGATCACATTTGTCCTTGATATGCTTCATATATGACCAAGTCCACCACTGTGATTACATTTGTCCTTGATATGCTTCATATATGACCAAGACCACCATTGTGATCACATTTGTCCTTGATATGCTTCATACATAACCAAGTCCACCACTGTGATCACATTTGTCCTTGATATGCTTCATATATAAGACCAAGATCCACCATATGTGACCAATCACCATTTGATCACATTTGTTGATATGCTTCATATATGACCAAGTCCACCACTGTGATCACATTTGTCCTTGATATGCTTCATATATGACCAAGTCCACCATTGTGATCATCACATTTGTCCTCGATATGCTTCATATATGACCAAGTCCACCACTGTGATCACATTTGTCCTTGATATGCTTCATATATGACCAAGACCACCATTGTGATCACATTTGTCCTTGATATGCTTCATATATGACCAAGTCCACCACTGTGATCACATTTGTCCTCGATATCCTTCATATATGACCAAGTCCACCAATGTGATCACATTTTGTCCTTGATATGCTTCATATGTGACCAAGTCCACCATTGTGATCACATTTGATCATATATGACCAAGACCACCACTGTGATCACATTTGCCTTGATATGCTTCATATATGACCAAGTCCACCACTGTGATCACATTTGTCCTTGATATGCTTCATATATGACCAAGTCCACCATTGTGATCACATTTGTCCTTGATATGCTTCATATATGACCAAGTACACCACTGTGATCACATTTGTCCTTGATATGCTTCATATATGACCAAGACCACCATTGTGATCACATTTGTCCTCGAGATCTTTCATATATATGACCAAGTCCACCACTGTGATCACATTTTTCCTTGATATGCTTCATATATGACCAAGTCCACCACTGTGGTGATATTTGTCCTTGATATGCTTCATATATGACCAAGTCCACCACTGTGATCACATTTGTCCTTGATATCCTTCATATATGACCAAAGTCCACCACTGTGATCACATTTGTCCTCGATATGCTTCATATATGACAAAGACCACCATTGTGATCACATTTGTCCTCGATATCCTTCATATATGACCAAGTCCACCACTGTGATCACATTTTTCCTTGATATGCTTCATATGTGACCAAGTCCACCACTGTGATCACATTTGTCCTCGATATCCTTCATATATGACCTAGTCCACCACTGTGATTACATTTTGCCTTGATATGCTTCATATGTGACCAAGTCCAGCACTGTGATCACATTTGTCCTTGATATGCTTCATATATGACCTAGTCCAGCACTGTGATCACATTTGTCTTTGATATGCTTCATATGTGACCAAGTCCACCACTGTGATCACATTTGTCTTTGATATGCTTCATATATGACCAAGTCCACCACTGTGATCACATTTGTCCTCGATATGCTTCATATATGACCAAGTCCACCACTGTGATAACTTTTGTCCCCCTTGTGCTTCATATATGACCAAGTACACAACTGTGATCACATTTGTCCTTGACATGCTTCATATGTGACCAAGTCCACCACTGTGATCATATTTGTCATTGATATGCTTCATATATGACCAAGTCCACCACTGTGATCACATTTGTCCTCGATATCCTTCATATATGACCAAGACCACCATTGTGATCACATTTGTCCTTGATATGTTTCATACATGACCAAGTCCACCACTGTGATAACATTTGTCCTTGATATGCTTCATATATGACCAAGAACACCATTGTGATCACATTTGTCCTTGATATGCTTCATAAATGACCAAGTCCACCACTGTGATCACATTTGTCCTCGATATCCTTCATATATGACCTAGTCCACCACTGTGATTACATTTTGCCTTGATATGCTTCATATGTGACCAAGTCCACCACTGTGATCACATTTGTCCTTGATATGCTTCGTATATGACCAAGTCCACCATTGTGATCACATTTGTCCTTGATATGCTTCATATATGACCAAGTACACCACTGTGATCACATTTGTCCTTGATATGCTTCATATATGACCAAGACCACCATTGTGATCACATTTGTCCTCGAGATCTTTCATATATGACCAAGTCCACCACTGTGATCACATTTTTCCTTGATATGCTTCATATATGACCAAGTCCACCACTGTGGTGATATTTGTCCTTGATATGCTTCATATATGACCAAGTCCACCACTGTGATCACATTTGTCCTTGATATCCTTCATATATGACCAAAGTCCACCACTGTGATCACATTTGTCCTCGATATGCTTCATATATGACAAAGACCACCATTGTGATCACATTTGTCCTCGATATCCTTCATATATGACCAAGTCCACCACTGTGATCACATTTTTCCTTGATATGCTTCATATGTGACCAAGTCCACCACTGTGATCACATTTGTCCTCGATATCCTTCATATATGACCTAGTCCACCACTGTGATTACATTTTGCCTTGATATGCTTCATATGTGACATAGTCCAGCACTGTGATCACATTTGTCCCTTGATTGATATGCATTCCAGCATACATTTGTCTTTGATGCTTCATATGTGACCAGTCCACCACTGTGATCACATTTGTCTTTGATATGCTTCATATATGACCAAGTCCACCACTGTGATCACATTTGTCCTCGATATGCTTCATATATGACCAAGTCCACCACTGTGATAACTTTTGTCCCCCTTGTGCTTCATATATGACCAAGTACACAACTGTGATCACATTTGTCCTTGACATGCTTCATATGTGACCAAGTCCACCACTGTGATCATATTTGTCCTTGATATGCTTCATATATGACCAAGTCCACCACTGTGATCACATTTGTCCTCGATATCCTTCATATATGACCAAGACCACCATTGTGATCACATTTGTCCTTGATATGTTTCATACATGACCAAGTCCACCACTGTGATCACATTTGTCCTTGATATGCTTCACATATGACCAAGTCCACCACTGTGATCACATTTGTCCTCGATATGCTTCATATATGACCAAGTCCACCACTGTGATCACATTTGTCCTCGATATGCTTCATATATGACCAAGTCCACCACTGTGATCACATTTGTCCTCGATATCCTTCATATATGACCAAGTCCACCACTGTGATCACATTTGTCCTCATCGTATCAACCAGTGTAGTCGCATCTTATACTAGTTTAGCGTCGTCGATAAATTTCTTCAAGAATCCGCTCATCAACTTGTTATTAAAGGTTGTTCTCTTTGAAGGTTAGGGCGTCTATCTGGTAGAATTCATCCTTTATGGGCGTACGCGTTGCTTATACAAAACCAACGTATTACGTTTGGTTAGCGCTAATGCTTGATGTGTCATGTGTTGACTGGGCACCTGTCTGTAGATGCGGAAACACGTGCTTTCCTTATTTCACACTTCAGTTAACACAGGTACATATTTCCGTTGCCATATGATGTTTTTTACGATGTCTTTTTGTGAGAAGTTTACCGCCACGGTGGTGTTATTGGGGTGTCCAAGGTGAAACAGAGTAATAAGGTGAAGGTCACTTTCACAGACGGTCATTTGCGCAATCATATCCGGATTGACGTGTATATTAGGTACATTCCTTCAGGTCAATATGGTCAGTAGAAGCTTATATTTATATCATGACATGGGGTTTATTCATTGCAAAAGTAGGGTCTAGGTATTGACAAGTCAGTAGAGAATCGGATGATCAAGATGGTTGGCAATAGTAACAGCACCGACAGATAACTGTTGCTTGTTCACTCTGGGGTCGTTCAACATTCATACACCCGTGAAGGTCCGGGTTAGAATGAACCTTCAGTAACCCATGTTTGTCGTAAGAGGCAACTAACGGGATCGGCTGGTCAGGCTCGCTGACTTGGTTGACACATGTCGTCGGTTCCCAATTGCGCAGATCGATGCTCATGCTGTTGATCACAGGATTGTCTGGTCCAGACTCGATTATTTACATACCGCCGCCATATAGCTGGAATATTGCTGAGTGCGGCGTAAAACTAAACTCACTCACTCACTCGTCCATTGATATTGCTGGAATATTGCTAAAGCGGCTTAAAACTAAAACTCACTCACTTGTTCCAGCTAGGCTAATTGATGTCCGTGGTTGTTGTTACAACTGACTATCAGGACTCGGTGGTCGCAAGCTTGGCCTGGCTGATCATGTGTCATTGTACGGCGATCAGTTGCTCAGACTATCACTCACCTGTTTGTGTGTTTCTGTCTCAAGTGTGTACAGGTCACCGTGACACAAACGTAGTTATATACAACATTCTTTAACTCAGTGCTCCAGGAAATGATCACACAGCTTCTAAACCCCCATGTTGTGAGTACTGAACAGACCAGTGTTTGTCGAGGATGGATTGCATGCTGCTTGTAGCTGTTAAAACACGGTGGTCAAAGGGCGAAGTTGCTGTAATAATGATCCTATGTAACCTTCATCGGATATATAGATTTCCATAAAAATGAATGAATTATTTTGAACAGTCGAAATAGCTAACTATTTAAGATTATCTCCAATAGAAGTTACCCTGTCATTTCATGTACAGCTCCATCTTACAAATGTTTGTGTTCTCTGCTTGTTTTCATTTCCAAATTTCTTCCATAACGATAGATCCTCTGAGACCTACAGAAGCGATAAAATTGATATATGTCTTACAAAAAGACAGGGCATGCTGTATCAGAATGATCCCATTTAACGCATGTAAAAGATAGCTTCTATAAAGTGCGCAGTTTCTGTCCTGGCGAAAAAACATGCCCTGCTTCCGAGAGCGTTGTTAACCGAGAATACGCTTCACAACATGACATTGAACATATTTGAAACTACTTGAAATACGTTCAAAACAGGCTTGTGCCAAGTTCTATTTTCAACAGCACCAAACCTCGAAGCCTGTTTATTTATGTTGTCTTGCATTGTGTTGCAATGTGAACACGAATACTGTTAGACTAGGAGGGTCTGGCGCACGTTCAGGGGGAAGGGAACAGCCAGGACTCGGGGGTAGGGCGCTGGGGAACAGTCTTTTACTTTCTGGGCTAAATATTTAACCCGAAAACAGAATTCTGTACACAACCCTCGAACCAGGAAGAAGAAACGGGGATTGTGTCTGAACGTCTAAGATAGGAGTGCCAACCTTTTTTCAAATTCTTCGTTTCCGGATTCCAGGTTAATTTTACAGCGTCTGGTTCCTCCATGACGTCATTGACGGCGGTGATGCCTTTTCAGTTTCATTTTTCAAAAATCTTATGTGTTTTTTCCAGGAGAAGCCGAATGTCACATTTCAGGTTACCGAAATGGGAGTGCAGACCTGATGTTAATTACACTTCTTAACATTTCCCTTTTTTCCCGGAAACCGGTTTTGCAAGAATAAGATTCTACATGATGTTCGGGCGCATAATCGTCGTGTTTTTTCCTTTTAAAAATACCAAATATATTGGACAAAACACAAGATTTTCGAAAGTGGAATCTTTGCATTGTCAGATGGTTTACAAAGGTCCTGAAACTTCGACGTCGTGAAAACGAGAGAACGGTATGCTGTGTCTCATGTTGGGAATATGCCTGTTAAACAGAGGCGTAATGACGTTCATATATGCCATAGAACATCCCCTAAAGTTTGCATGTACAAGATCCGTTACAGCTACAACCTTACTCACCAAGAACAAGTTCACTTTAACATCCAAGTTAACCACATTGAAAACAGCCCAATAATTCACTGGCATGATGTGGCACATATCGTTCATGAAGTTCTGCATTATTTCTACAGTGACTAAAAAAAACATGATAAATATTAAGCTGAGATGTTCTGAGTGAATGCTCCCTGTTGCCACAGTCACGGCATCTGCTCCACCGTGGCCATAACTCACATCTGACGCAGCTGATGCGGCAGGGTCAGGGACATTGTCAGCATTTAGATTCCTTTTTTCGGTCCCATTTTCCCAACCTTCTGGCAAAGGATGATGAATAGTTGTACATTTGTTCCATGAAGAAAATGATAAGATCTTTTCCGAAACCTTTATTTCGAACTTTTGCATTGAATTTGCCTGCATTTTCTCTCTTACAATATGAGTCCAGATACTTCTTCTTGCCAAAATTCCTTTATATCTGCAAAGATATTTCGCCGTTCAACGGCTCTTCAGGTGTACAATGAAAACTAAGTGTAAAACTAATATAACTTAATTTTCATTGTACACCTGGAGAAATCACTTATTTATTGATATATATACCCTTCCTCTTGGGACAGTTTGTCCTACTTCATGATTATTTATTAAGCTGTAATAAATCAACATGTTTTATATAGATATGTCTGAAGGGATCCTGATAATCGCGTAGAGCCAACAAAGTACGTATACTAGCTATCTGAACTTGGATGAACAAGGGTTGAAGAATGGTGAGTCACAGAAATCTGTTCGCCCCAGCAAATTAACAATAAATTCCGCTGTGTCAGAGCAAGTTTAGGGTTGACTTAGTTTAAATCTTTTGTTAGAATTCTTTCAATTGCGTCTGTGAAGCTTCTTACTTTTTATGCCCTAAGTGAATTTTAACGTTAATGGAGGTGCACATAGCAGACAGGAGAGTAGAGCTGACTCAGACGCTTAGTCCTATACGTTTCGATTTAACGTACTTTCGACGTTTTTATCAATATGTAATTGTGAATGTAATTGTCTAATTTATCGGACTTGAAACACGTGCGGCCTACAACACACCACCACCACCAACAACACCAACAGCGGTAATATTGCAACATTATTTAACGTTTTATCGACGTCGCTATTATATATTGACGTTATTGTTGTTCCTGCTGACGTCAGAGAAGTTGATGAATATAAATTGTGAAATTAGAAATACTGTTTGTTGAAGAAGTCGATGCGGTTGGGGTATATTGTTGATGATTATGGTTATATGTGAACAATGATAATGAAGAACACGCTACAGAGAACACGACAATGTCGTGATTAAAACGAGAAAAGAAGAATATGATGAAGAAAAAGATGAAGAAGATGAAGTAGACAAAGAAGATATAACACTGCCACACATGTAGTCATCAATAACCGTCAGAAGATGATAGCAACCTCTCTCCAGTTACACAATCTAAAAACTCGGCTGTAACAAACTCCTACATCTACCAGTGTTGGTTGATACCGCTCCGTGAGACTTTCATGTTATCTCCTGAAATGAAAGTGCAAAGAAAGAAGTAGTTCGTCATTTTCTTCAGTTGTGCCTGTTTGGTTTGCCAGCTTTGATGTTTGTCGGTTTATATTGCGGCTTGGATGGAAAACAGGGGGAACACAGTTGTCCTGTAACCCACACCCGTCAGGCTGTTGATACAAATTCAGTTAACGGTTAATATGAACGCAAAAATATGAGAAAAAAACTTTGGAGCGTTAACTTGATTCATATTGATATCAAAAGTATCACACACATTAACATATATAGGCCGGTAGGGTAGTATAGTGGTCAAAGCGTTCGCTCGTCAAGTTGATGATGCGGGTTCGATCCTCACACAGGTATAGAGGGTGAAGTGCTTTTCTGGTGTCCCCAAACCGCGATGTTGCTGGAATATAGCCATAAACTATGATACGCTTCCTCTCTCATTACAAAACTATGCATGGTATTTTCAAATATTCTGGGTTAATGGTAAACGATCATTGTTTCGTCGTTTTCAAATTGAAACCAAATTCCAAAAGTCGATTTCTGCACTGTAAGAAGAAGGGCATTCTCAATACCGGTAGCGATTTATCGGACTATATCTCGAACGGAATTCGTCACTAAGTAAGTATATTATCACGAACAATGTTGCAGTTTACACTCAACAGACAGTAAACACCAAACATCGTGTAACATAGTCGAGCATGTTTGCAAAGCCACACTGTGGTCTAAAACAGTGGTATACAAGGATATGCAAAACAACAGACAGAAACGGGCTTTAAATGAGTCAGTTAACGGTTAATGTGAACGCAAAAATACGAAATCGGATCATGTTACTTTACGTGCATCGTGTGAACACGAACTTATAACAATATAATGATTTTGTATTATAATATATAATAAAATGGATTTTTTAAAAATTATTCGATGTGAAGCCACAGAGAAGCAAAGTGTTAATCCGGTCAGCGGCTCGGGTCCTGGAGAGGCCTAAAGTCGCTGTGCAGAGTTACGTCCCTTTTATTGTGTCAGAAACCTATGATTGAATGCCGAATCGACTAGCCTTGCCCCAAGGCTGCACTGAATGCTGAGCCGATGGATGTGTAGTAATTCTATCCTTCGAAGTGGCAAGTGTAGATAAGCTGACAGTAAGGAACCTAGTCTGTTATCCTTTTCAGAGATTATTATTTAAACTATTAATTTATACCATAGAGACTTGTGCAAGCACCATGTCCGTTATCGTAGACGTGAACCTATACGAATTGTAACTTCTGGGGTATTTGTTCAAGCCGACGCACCTTCACATAACTAGCCTAACGCTTAGTCTCTGAATATATATATGATAATTATATATATATACATATATTTGATAGAAACAAATAATTCCTTTAAATTGAAAAGGAGCCTAGGTGACGTGTGAGATTCTGCACCTGAGGAAAATCAGGCCTGCTTTACTTAGGGCTTTAGCATTGCACACAGGATAGGGCGGAAGGTAAACTATTGTGGTTCGGGGACTGTGAGACAGACTAGCTCGTTCACTCTTCAGGTTATTAAAGAAATAAGCGTGTTTGTCATTGGCGATACGGCGATATAATACTGATCAACCGATACATAGAACTACATTAAAATAAACGTTGATAACTGCCCGATAATCCCGCCACCTCTCATTCGTTTTGGGGCTGTATCGCCATATCGCAATATCGTGTCGTACTATCGCTTTGTCGCGATATCGCCTAGATTTTTCAGGTCGATAAAGCGATGGCCCGAATGAGCCACCATACATTTCGTATTCTGGTGAAAAATCTTCTCTGAGTCAATAACCATTTCAGATTAAGGAGGTTTGACAAGATGGACTGTTCGCCAACACGAACTGTCTTTGAAGAAAAAAAAGAACATCAACGTCATATTTCTCAAACAGAGAGACTTTTTCCGTATTAAAATAGAAGATATCCCTTTTTGTTTCTAAGAGATATCACAGTCGAGTATTTCATGAAGGTTGGCTCTTCATCTGCTGTCGGTAATTGACTTCCAAACATCGCACTGGAGGCAGGAGCTGATACTGTACGTCACTTGAGCTTCACGAAATGTAACTTTTTGTTTCGGGAATCTATTTATGCTATGTGATAAGAAAGGTTGGTATGCCCCTTTCTCTCTAAACCAACTACTATATGCCCCTGGACGTCTCCGTTACGCATTTACAATAGACCACGCAGCAATAAACATGAAAATAAACACGGCATTGTGTAAACCTCTTCCTGGTACAAAAAACTCAAATTCCTCTTTACCGATACCATCTTAATGCAGGATTTTGTTGTCTATCATAACAAACAAATTCAGCTCCCTTTCAACAGCTTTTAGGCAAATAACCTATCTAAAACAAATAAACATCAACACCCCCTCCGAATTAATCGGCGCCATTACAGCAACTAATCATCTTGAGTTAATGGGAAGGTGAGGACGATCACGAACTTGCTGTCGTGGTGCTGTGATAAACCTCAGGGAAACGTGATTTCAGTGGCGCTTCGTTCATTGTAATCACTAGTCGCTATGGTTTAGCACAGATTTGACAATGTTTTTATACTGTGCTAACAATTTCTGAATTTTTCAATATCGTTTCTGTTTAATTTTAGCATATTTGAAGGAAATTAAACATTAAGACGTGGATTTCAAGAGTTGAATATCAGTTTTTACTGTTTACTTTGATAATGGAAAGACGTTTTTTGACATCACTTATCATGTTCTTTTCTCTTGTAAAATATTTGTGTTTCCTGCAGCGAATAGCTGCAATGTGGCTGATGCGGCCTAGAGCAACATTTAGCCACTCACCCACTATATTTGACTTGCTTTCCACCCTGCCGTGTATATATTCTGTCACCATTGCTTGACAGCACTATGCTCTAACAATTAATAATCTGACATATTAGCCGTTAACAAACATAACGACATCAATAAACCAAAACTGTTGATACCTTGCTTGGACACTTTAAGAATGTTGAAATAAACGATTCCCTGAAATCGTATTTTGAATCGTCATGTATCCTTTTCTCGAAACCAAATACACAGAAATAATATTTGTGTATATATTTTAATACATCCTACGGATTCATGATCTGATCGCGCGGGGTTCGTTTGAATGATCCTCTGAAATGAATGACTGTTGAGAGTTGCGTACCTTTGTCGGGCAGGAATTCGCACATCGAGTGTACGAAATCACAGGTCATCGTGTCTTTGCGAGGATTAAAGATTTTTAAAAATATATAAAAATTTGAAATGACCCCCGACTCAAAATGCTTCTCAGTACAATTCATAATCACAAGGCCGGACACTTCGGTGGACCCCACCCGCCTGCTTTGCCGATCGCTACGCTACCATCGCATGCAATCGATTAAAATTTTATGTAAACATAATCATAGATGATTGGCCTATCGAGAACCACTCATGACACCTACCAATTCTGTATTGTTATTTCTGCAAGTCGATTGAAACCCGATTCTCACTCTCAACTAAACGATCTTGACACAAATGGATGACGGGGTGGGGTATGGGATGTTCGAATAATATTTTAAAAATCTTTAATCCTTGCTAAGACACGAGGTCCTGTGTACGAAATATGTTCCTTTGTCTGTCCGCTATGGTGGCTGATTAGGGCCATCGCTTTCTCGCCTTAAAATTCGGAGGCGAGAAAGCGAGAAAGCGATAACACGAGACGAGAAATAACACGAGACGAGAAAGCGATAGCACGAGACGAGAAAGCGATGGCCCTAATCAGCCACCATAGTCCGCCCCATCCACATGCCCCTGGGTATATCCAACATGTAACGTGTGATACATACCGAGATAAAACTGGTAGACTCACAACAAACTCATGTTCAAGAAATGGTCTTAAAATACTTTGCCGGCATGTGATGGAATGTGCCACTGTTGTATCATACTCTGCCTGGACACATGGAGGGTTTCAAGGATGAGGGTCTATGGTACACTGATAATTGAGGGTTTCAAGGATGAGGGTAGACTCTATAGTAGGACTGATAATTGAGGGTTTCAAGGATGAGGGGGTCTATAGTAGACTGATAATTGAGGGTTTCAAGGATGAGGGTCTATGGTAGACTGATAATTGAGGGTTTCAAGGATGAGGGTCTATGGTAGACTGATAATTGAGGGTTTCAAGGACTGAGGGTCTATGGTAGACTGATAATTGAGGGTTTCAAGGATGAGGGTCTATGGTACACTGATAATTGAGGGTTTCAAGGATGAGGGTTTCAAGGATGAGGGTCTATGGTAGACTGATAATTGAGGGTTTCACTGAGGGTCTACGGTAGACTGATAATTGAGGGTTTCAAGGATGAGGGTCTATGGTAGACTGATAATTGAGGGTTTCAAGGATGAGGGTCTATGGTAGACTGATAATTGAGGGTTTCAAGGATGAGGGTCTATGGTAGACTGATAATTGAGGGTTTCAAGGATGAGGGTCTATGGTAGACTGATAATTGAGGGTTTCAAGGATGAGGGTCTATGGTAGACTGATAATTGAGGGTTTCAAGGATGAGGGTTTCTGATAATTGAGGGTTTCAAGGATGAGGGTCTATGGTAGACTGATAATTGAGGGTTTCAGACTGATGAGGGTCTATGGTAGACTGATAATTGAGGGTTTCAAGGATGAGGGTCTATGGTAGACTGATAATTGAGGGTTTCAAGGATGAGGGTCTATGGTAGACTGATAATTGAGGGTTTCAAGGATGAGGGTCTATGGTAGACTGATAATTGAGGGTTTCAAGGATGAGGGTCTATGGTAGACTGATAATTGAGGGTTTCAAGGATGAGGGTTTCAAGGATGAGGGTCTATAGTAGACTGATAATTGAGGGTTTCAAGGATGAGGGTCTATGGTAGACTGATAATTGAGGGTAGACTGATAATTGAGGGTTTCAAGGATGAGGGTCTATGGTAGACTGATAATTGAGGGTTTCAGGATGAGGGTCTATGGTAGACTGATAATTGAGGGTTTCAAGGATGAGGGTCTATGGTAGACTGATAATTGAGGGTTTCAAGGATGAGGGTTTCAAGGATGAGGGTCTATGGTAGACTGATAATTGAGGGTTTCAAGGATGAGGGTCTATGGTAGACTGATAATTGAGGGTTTCAAGGATGAGGGTCTATGGTAGACTGATAATTGAGGGGGTTTCAAGGATGAGGGTCTATGGTAGACTGATAATTGAGGGTTTCAAGGATGAGGGTTTCAAGGATGAGGGTCTATGGTAGACTGATAATTGAGGGTTTCAAGGATGAGGGTCTATGGTAGACTGATAATTGAGGGTTTCAAGGATGAGGGTCTATGGTAGACTGATAATTGAGGGTTTCAAGGGTTTGGGTTTGAGGGTCTATGGTAGACTGATAATTGAGGGTTTCAAGGATGAGGGTCTATGGTACACTGATAATTGAGGGTTTCAAGGATGAGGGTTTCAAGGATGAGGGTCTATGGTAGACTGATAATTGAGGGTTTCAAGGATGAGGGTCTATGGTAGACTGATAATTGAGGGTTTCAAGGATGAGGGTCTATGGTAGACTGATAATTGAGGGTTTCAGGATGAGGATGATTGAGGGTTTCAAGGATGAGGGTCTATGGTAGACTGATAATTGAGGGTCTTTCAAGAGGGTTTGAGGGTCTATGGTAGACTGATAATTGAGGGTTTCAAGGATGAGGGTCTATGGTAGACTGATAATTGAGGGTTTCAAGGATGAGGGTCTATGGTAGACTGATAATTGAGGGTTTCAAGGATGAGGGTCTATGGTAGACTGATAATTGAGGGTTTCAAGGATGAGGGGGGTCTATGGTAGACTGATAATTGAGGGTTTCAAGGATGAGGGTCTATGGTAGACTGATAATTGAGGGTTTCAAGGATGAGGGTCTATGGTACACTGAGGGTTTAATTGAGGGTTTCTGATAATTGAGGGTTTCAAGGATGGATGAGGGTTTCAAGGATGAGGGGTCTATGGTAGACTGATAATTGAGGGATAATTGATAATTGGGTTTCATGGATGATTGAGGGGGGAGGGTCTATGGTAGACTGATAATTGAGGGTTTCAAGGATTTCTAAGGATGATTGGGTTTCCAAGGATGAGGGTTTCAAGGATGGTCTCAAGGATGATTGAGGGTCTATGGTACACTGATAATTGAGGGTTTCAAGGATGAGGGTCTATGGTAGGGACTGATAATTGAGGGTTTCAAGGATGAGGGTCTATGGTAGACTGATAATTGAGAGGTTTCAAGGATGAGGGTCTATGGTAGACTGATAATTGAGGGTTTCAAGGATGAGGGTCTATGGTACACTGATAATTGAGGGTTTCAAGGATGAGGGTCTATGGTAGACTGATAATTGAGGGTTTCAAGGATGAGGGGTCTATGGTAGACTGATAATTGAGGGTTTCAAGGATGAGGGTCTATGGTACACTGATAATTGAGGGTTTCAAGGATGAGGGTCTATGGTAGACTGATAATTGAGGGTTTCAAGGATGAGGGGTCTATGGTAGACTGATAATTGAGGGTTTCAAGGATGAGGGTCTATGGTACACTGATAGGGTTTGATGGGGTTTCAAGGATGAGGGTCTATGGTAGACTGATAATTGAGGGTTTCAAGGATGAGGGTCTATGGTACACTGATAATTTGAGGGTTTCAAGGATGAGGGTCTATGGTACACTGATAATTGAGGGGTTTCAAGGATGAGGGTCTATGGTAGACTGATAATTGAGGGTTTCAAGGATGAGGGTCTATGGTAGACTGATATTGAGGGTTTCAAGGATGAGGGTCTATGGTACACTGATAATTGAGGGTTTCAAGGATGAGGGTTTCAAGGATGAGGGTCTATGGTAGACTGATAATTGAGGGTTTCAAGGATGAGGGTCTATGGTAGACTGATAAAATGACAATAGTCCAAGTAAATGAATGTAATTGTGTAAAAGGGTCCACAATAGAACAACAACATAAACCACACAGCTCCGTACAGTGTCAGTGATGTGACCCCCAACACTGGGGAATTGTAAATATGTTTGTGAAGTCGACATAATTTACTACATTGCATAACTTTCTGCTTTTTAAAGGGTTTATACCGTGAATGTCGGAATACATTTATATACCTTTCAACGTCATTTGTCAATTAGTATTACTTGTAAACCTCCAGTGTTACTCCTAAACCGTCACGCTACTGTTCTACGCTCATTCAATGTGATTGTGATTATAAATCCCAGAGAATTTTTGTATAATAAGTCCTGATAAAACTGTACCATGCGAAAGTCCCTCGCTTAAGACTTGTTTCGTATTTAGATACAACGTACACCACTCAGTTAACGGAAAGATGTAAAACCAAGCGACAAACAGTCATCCAGTCCCTTTGTGAGTGGAGCACAAGGCAAGAAAGTGCTCTGACAAATGACAAAATCTTGTTCAAGTAAGCGACATATATTTTACGCCCTCTTCACAAGGTTCACGCGTGTATGCTCAAAGGCGACAACTAAAAACCAAAACCGACACCATATTCCTGCAATCATCACCTTGAAACGGTATTCTCTAAGTTCAAGTGGAGAAGAGGAAGTCAAGAAATTGATTCAAAATCAGAAAAACTGCCACCACACAGGTAAATGTTCATGACTGATGACCGTCAGCTGATGACATCTCATTAGCCAATGCAGTTGGTATCTTTCGTGGAAGGGAATGACAAAGATTTCAGAACACAGCATACCAAGCCATCTGACTCAGAAACGCTTGAAGTTCCTCAGTGAGGATAACGCTTTACTTGGCTGTGAAGCAGATCTAACTAGGTTTGTTAGCGATTTGTTACCATTACCAGCCGGAGACTTAGTCTGGTATGCAGAACCCGGAACAAATATAGTCAATACTGTCCATGCCAGTCTATAATCGTATTCTTTCTTTATTCATCAATTTCGTTGTGTCGAACCTTGAGTAACTCGAAGTATTTATGTTGGTCCCCTCAGCTTCGACACCACAGTGTTTGACTGGTATATTGGCGAGTGCGGCGTAAAACAACAAATAAGGAAACAAATATGCAGGATACTTTCATTATAATCTAGCAACAGAAGACGAGACCTGGATGGTTCGTTATGATCCTGGAAACCAAGAATGGAACTGAGAAACCTGGTATTCTCCTCCACTCTATGGGGCGGTGGGGTAGGCTAGTGGTTAAAGCGTTCGCTCTTCACGCCGAAGGCCCGAGTTCGATTCCCCACATAGGTACTTTATGTGAAGCTCAGTTCTGGTGTCCCCCGCCGTGATATTGCATATACATAAAACCTAACTGACTCACTCCTCCGCTCTAACGTTCGAACATTGTTTCAAGTACAACCCAAATTCGTATGAAAAAGTTACATATTTTTATTGAAAGTTTAATACATGATGTTTAGGCTTTTAAAAAAAATATTGGCCAAACATATTTACTGAGACTGAAATATGAATCTCTTACTATCTGCACATTGTAATTTACGGCGGGTTTGTATTTCGCTTTGATCGTTTCATGTTTTAAACGCAGTATTGTATTTCTGCGTTGACCATACGTGCTACTACTGTTATTGCTTTTGAAAATAGGGGGGTTCCCCATGTTGCCTCTCCCTGGAGGTCAGGCGTGGATTTATTTTCTAGGTGGACAATATAAGCGCTAGTTTCGGGATGAATGCCTGATAAAACAAAACAAAACATAAACGAATTCTCCCCATTTTCACAAAAAGAGACAAACTGCATGCAGACAATATCAACATACCCGCAGGACAATAAAAGACAATTCGGAAATAAGATCGAAGGGGTCAACAGACCGTCCATAGAACTACACGTTGTCAAAATGATATTTCCATACAAATGTATCACACATCACGAAAATACTCATTGAAATTCACTCGAAGTGCGCCGGGTCTTCCTCACAGGGTCGGATAATTGCCACACGGCCTGTTAGGAGCTTCAGTCATGTGCTCATTTATGGATCAGGCCGGATTAGACCGGTAATCAACGCAGTCACAGATGGATGCTGTCGTTGTCAAAGTTGCACACACAATGCTGTGCTGGGTTCGACGACTATTTTTACTTGCAGGATAACGCCCGACACGTGTGCAGGGAGGTCAAAGTAGAGTTGTCACGTGTCACAAATAATCCTGAAATATTCTGTATTTGTTGTGGAAAACACAAATCGCTCGTACCGCCCGACATATGCACTGTATAACCGGCGAAGTCGTCATTAGAGAGCAGTTATAGCTGCCATTTGGTTAGATATGACAGCCATTGTAATTTAAGTTAATCCGTGGACCAGAAAATATCCCGGTTTGAATCAACAGTGAATCATTAAAGATAATATCTCCTTTCCAAGCGAACAAAAAATTCTGAACAATGCCATAGTGTGTGAAAATACTGGACTCATTAAGAATAAAATAAGTTATTAAAATTTCATCAAATATGCAAACTAAAGAACGTTGCTATTTTGTAACAAAAAATCATTGAGGTGTACCTCGTAACTCGTCAAAATACGGTTTCAACCTGTGTACCCGTGTCATATGGCATGCGGAAAGGGAGAGAATGTAAACAAACGTTTTAATTGGTTTAAATTGTTTAATTTGAATTCAAGTTCATTTCAAATGTGATAAGATTTCGATATTATTCATTGACGAGGGAGAATTCATCAGCGGGTTCATTGTTGAATAGGACCCGGGTTTTCTCAATCTTTTCTTTCCTCTTGGGTCAAGTTGTCCAGTTTAGAGCACCTTCCCTTCTTTGTGATTGTTATGCCCGTAACAGGTGCCCACGGCACGCGCGTCGCTATGGTGATGAATGTACATGCGCCGCTATTGTATTTCCCGCTGTCTGCCACCTGTGCCAGTTCCCGGTCGCTGATTGGCTGGTTGAGTGATCAGCGCGGACTGTCAGATCAATTCGATTTGAACGTATGGAAACAAATGTTGAATGGTGATATCTTTCGTTTATAATGTTTGAAGCGGAGTGGGATTTGTTGTGTACACTTGCAAATCTTGTGTGTATATCGCTCTACCTTCGGTTTGTCTTTTGTTTCGTCATCATGGAGATACCCAACAAAGGCGATATTGAAAACAACCTGACTGGAAGCGACATGAGTGACAGCGGGTGTTCAAGTCCTTCTCGAGACCAGGTGGGTGTTTTCTTTGAGTCAGCGCTTTCACAAACGTTTTATGTTAAGGTACTCTACGAATCTGTGTTGTTTTTTGAAAAATTGTCTGCCTTTTTTCTAAACATTTCTATACATTGGATTACATGTTGTCATATTATCACTGACTATTATAATTGTTGATTGACTTATAACTGTTGTAATTTTGTTGTCCTTATTTATGAGTTATCCGTAGTTATTAGCCTTTACCTAATAACTTCTCACATTATATAATAACAAAAACAACAATAACAATATTAATGATGATGACGATGACGTTGGTGTAATCATCGTTGGGCTATTATCATAACAATATATGGTATTAATGTCAGGATTATCACGTGAATTATTTCCGAGGTATTTTTTTTGTCCGAAATATCGCGGTGAAATGTTCTCCATTCGATACATATGTAATAAAGACACACACACACACACCACACACACACACACACACACACACACACACACACACACAGTGTGGAGAGAGAGATAGAGAGAGAGAGAGAGAGAGAGAGAGAGAGAGAGAGAGAGAGAGAGAGAGAACAGAAGAAGACAACACTTGTAGAAGTTGTCGCTGCCATGGAACCTCGCTTTGAGATTCGCCGAAATGCAAAAATCTAAGGCATTCAGTACTTTCCTCCCACCTTAAGTCGTGATAAAACTGAGATACTTGTCAGTGGTGTGTAACCAAACACACTAATTCATGATCAATCTAACTCGTTTTCTGAAACACAATTTTCATTACTAGTCATGCCATGGTATCGATACCAAGCTAGAAAAGCCCTGACGGTGACTTAAACAACATTTATGAATAACCCGTGAATATCAGGGTTAGAATTGGTCTTCAGCAACTCATGCTTGTCGTAAGAGCCGACTAACGGTATCGGGTGTTCAGGCTTGGTTGATGCATGTCATCGTATCCTAGTTGCGTAGATAGATGCTTATGATATCAATCACTGAATTGTCTGGTCCAGACTCGATTATTTACAGACCGCCGCCATATAGCTGGAATATTGCTGAGTGCGGCGTAGAACAAACGAACAACGTCATGAATTGCGTTCCTTGGTTGCTGTTGTTAGCAATATTGCAGCAATGTGACGGTGATCGGTTTGTCATCTACTCTTTGACCAGACCATCCGGTGACTTATCTTGTGAGCACGTCCCACGGTTTCGGGTACGATGACACCTTAACTACCATGTCAACCTGACAATCAGTCACAACTTACGACTAGTATGGGTTTTGGGGTGCCATTTTAACCCAGCATCTTCAGTGAATCAATCTGAGTAAGACATTATATTCCCGAGATTAAATGGGATCAATTATCAAGAAAAAAGCAACGTGTTCTGCCAACTTTTATTTAGCTGTCTCTTTGAAACAATACACACGATTCGGCGGATGAGTTGTAAGGCGAACATAGTGCTTGAAGTATACGTAAAATATATCACTTATCACAGTCAGTACTGACAGAACTAAACGTGGTGCACAGTCCATAGTTTGACTGTTCACTTTTATGTCTCTCACGTACACATACAGTACACACTTTATGATTCAGAAGCCGACTATTTTATCCATTACCTGGTGGGAACCCACACCATGAACGTCCTGTCACACGGGTCTATGTGTGGACTGACGATTCAGTGAATGCCATTTGTAATAGTGATGATGGAGCATGAAAAATGACACTTGATGAGTGGGGACACATAGAGATGTGTGGCATTCAAGTGGTCCCAGTTAAGATGTGTAAATCCACTCATCCGGAATGATCATTAATAAGTTACGTGAAAATTATTCAAGGTGCTGCTGATGTTGTACGTAGTGTAGGGCTGACGGCGTTGAGCTGTACAGTCACCGTGCAGCGTACAAGCAGATGCGCTAACAGTCATCATGCAGGGTACATGCAGAGACGGGTACAGTACCATGCAGGGTACATGCAGAGACGGGTACAGTACAATGCAGGGTACATGCAGAGACGGGTACAGTCACCATGCAGGGTACAAGCAGAGGCGGGTACAGTAACCATGCAGGGTACATGCAGAGACGGGTACAGTCACCATGCAGGGTACAAGAAGAGGCGGGTACTGTAACCGTACAGGGTACAAGAAGAGGCGGGTACTGTAACCGTGCAGGATACAAGAAGAGGCGGGTACTGTAACCGTACAGGGTACAAGAAGAGGCGGGTACTGTAACCGTACAGGGTACAAGAAGAGGCGGGTACTGTAACCGTGCAGGGTACAAAAAGAGGGGTACTGATACCGTACAGGGAAGAGGCGGGTACTGTAACCGTGCAGGGTACAAGAAGAGGCGGGTACTGTAGCCGTGCAGGGTACAAGAAGAGGCGGGTACTGTAACCGTACAGGGTACAAGAAGAGGCGGGGGTACTGTAACCGTACAGGGTACACGAGAAGAGGCGGGTACTGTAACCGTACAGGGTACAAAAGAGGCGGGTACTGTAACCGTGCAGGGTACAAGAAGAGGCGGGTACTGTAACCGTACAGGGTACAAGAAGAGGCGGGTACTGTAACCGTACAGGATACAAGAAGAGGCGGGTACTGTAAACGTACTGTAACCGTACGGGTACAAGAAGAGGCAGGGTACTGCAAAGAGGGCGAGCAGAGGCGGTACTGTAACCGTGCAGGATACAAGAAGAGGCGGGTACTGTAACCGTACAGGGTACAAGAAGAGGCGGGTACTGTAACCGTACAGGGTACAAGAAGAGGCGGGTACTGTAACCGTACAGGGTACAAGAAGAGGCGGTTACAGTCACCATGCAGGGTACAAGAAGAGGCGGGTACTGTAACAGTGCAGTGTACAAGAAGAGGCGGGTACAGTCACCGTCCCGGGTACATGCGGGTCAGGGACTATTGATACGTTAGGTGCACTCGAATACCCTTGACGGGGAGTGTGCAAAAGACAGAATATGTTATGTTGTCGCAACACACACACTCACGCACGCGCATGCACACACACGTCACATGCACGCGAACACACATATTGGGTGACAACAATTTGACAAATATTGTCAGACTAACGTTTTGTCTCTGAATATATATAATTTTGGAGGCGGTGGGGTTGCCCAGTGGTAAAGCGTTCGCTCGTCACGCCGAGAACCCGGGCTTGATTCCCCACATGGGTACAATCTGTGAAACCCATTTCCGGTGTCCCCAGCCGTGATATTGCTGGAATATTGTTAAAAGTGGCGAAAAACTAAACTCACTCACTCACTATGATTTTGATAGGAACAAATAATCCCATTTAAACTGAAAAGGAGCCCAGGTGAGATGGGAAATTCAGAACCTGAGGAAATCTAGACTTTCTTCATTAAGGGCTTCAACATTGATGGGAGGGCTAAGCAGTAGGGGAAATAATGTGGTTTTAGGGACTGTGAGACAGACTGAATTATTGTATGTATTGTGTTTTGTATTGATCTTAAGGAGGAGGAAAGGGTTGGTCTGGGAAAATCACAGCGTCTTTGAAACTTGCAGATTGACAGTAGTTCAGGCAGAAAGTGTTATTTCACTCTAGTGAAATATTGACCTAATATCTTCCTATAATATAGCAATCCATCACAAGAAAGAGCTTTGATTGATACACCGAGGGAAGAATTATGTTATTGAATATAGTCTTGTTCTGGTGACCTTTCTGTCTGACTGCCCGATATCGATGACACGTTGATGACCTTCACCAGCTCTGAGATAAGGTCCAGCAGTCGCCCAACGAGACACAGCCTATCGCTCAAATAATGATAAAAAACAACCCTCAAAAGATAATAATAATGAAATACCAATAAAACAAATTCGTTTCGACATTCTTTGCCATCATAACATCACGGCCGTTTAACCAATATGAAGTATATTTGAATGATACCCTTCCAGTCATTTGCCGCTTTCAGAGTGGATTTCTATAGTTAAATACAGAATATTCATCATCACGAATTAATAACCCACTGGACTATTCATGAATACTATTCATTTTGAAAGCAAGTCATCATAAAGGTTTATAAGACTGAATGCAGTATATTGTATCCTCCACAAAATCAAATTAAATTTTACAAAAGTTGAAAATAATTGATGAAATACGACACTGCAACATTAAAATCCTTTCTTTCATTCCCAATATACTGTAAGGCGAGATCATCTTATCCTATTGATGGACATTACACAGTTGTTCAAGTCGGAATAATGTCAATAAGAGTCTGGCGCCTTGTATATTCAATACACTGCTCTTCTGTGGGGGCTGGGTGTTTAATGGGGCGCTATGTGAATTTAAGCGTCATAATGGCGTAATGATAATCAAATGAAGTATCCCACGTGCGTCGATATCTTAAACACAATGTTTACCTCTCCGACTAGGTGTGAAAAAATACTCTCGATTTTTATTGCCCCACATTTTCTCAGCAGGGTTTATCAAGATTGGATCATGTGTGCTGTTGTAAAGTAGGGGAATGTCGTAAAAGCCTGAGAAAAAATGGTAAATAAGGTTAAGTAACAAGCCTCCGTAAGGGATGGCCATAAAAAAATCCACAGGCTGCCAAGAACTCTTAGTGCTCACTACTCTTTTCAAATTTCAGGTACCACACACAAGCCAGGCATGTTGGCTGTTGCTCTTCTATAGTGCTTTTATACGTCTTACCGTCTCACCATCTTCTGAATCTACTCTAACTTGTTTTGATTGTGCTCAATTTGATCATATATTACCGTTATGTGTTTGCAAACCATCATGAGGACTATGGTATCTCTGATTGTGCCAGATTCCAATGCCCACTGTCTGTCTTAAACTGGGAGGGACACGTGTTAAAGAGGGCAAAATGTATAACGGTTTAGTTTCCCCGTCGGTGAAGAGGTCTATGCGCGAGGCTATGTCCTCTGTGTTGCTTCAGGAGAAGGGTACACCAAACGGTGGAGCGTTCTTTGTGAATGGCTATTAAATACGATATTGTGTTCATTATGCTGAACAAAGTGGTGTTCTTGGTGAGGGTGAGGGTAAAATGTACTGTACTTAGTGAGGGATAGTCTAAACAATGAAGTTTGCCTTTTGAAGGATATTCTGAACTATGCTGTGTACCTTTCGATGGGCATTCTAAACAATGTAATATACTTTGCGAGGGGTATTCTAAACAATGCAATGTACCTTTCGATGAGTATTCTAAAAAAATGTAATGTATTCTAAACAATGTAATGTTCGATGGGTATTCTAAACATTGTAGTGTACTCTTTGTGATGGGTATTCTAAACAATGTAATGTACTTTGTGATGGGTATTCTAAACAATGTAATGTACTTTGTGATGGGTATTCTAAACTATGTAATGTACTTTGTGATGGGGTATTCTAAACAATGTAATGTACTTTGTGATGGGTATTCTAAACAATGTAATGTACTTTGTGATGGGTATTCTAAACAATGTAATGTACTTTGTGATGGGTATTCTAAACAATGTAATGTACTTTGTGATGGGTATTCTAAACAATGTAATGTACTTTGTGATGGGTATTCTAAACAATGTAATGTACTTTGTGATGGGTATTCTAAACAATGTAATGTGATGGGTATTCTAAACAATGTAATGTACCTTTGTGACTTAAACAATGTAATGATGGGTATTCTAAACAATGTATGTATGTACTTTGTGAGGGGTATTCTAAACAATGTAGTGTGCAATTTTGTGATGAGGGATATTCTAAACAATGTAATGTACTTTGTGAGGGGTATTCTAAACAATGTAATGTACAATTCTTTGTGAGGGGTATTCTAAACATGTAATGTACTTCTGTGATGAGGTATTCTAAACAATGTAATGTAGAGGTACTTTGTGATGGGTATTCTAAACAATGTAATGTACTTTGTGAGGGGTATTCTAAACAATGTAATGTACTTTGCGATGGGTATTCTAAACAATGTAATGTACCTTTCGAGGGGTATTCTAAACAATGTAATGTACTTTGTGATGGGTATTCTAAACAATGTAGTGTACTTTGCGAGGGGTATTCTAAACAATGTAATGTACTTTGTGATGGGTATTCTAAACAATGTAATGTACTTTGCGAGGGGTATTCTAAACAATGTAATGTACTTTGTGGGTATCTAAACAATGGTATTTTGCGAATTCTAAACAATGTAATGTAATTGCATGAGGAGGTATTCTAAACAATGTAATGTACTTTGTCGAGTGGGGTATTCTAAACAATGTAATGTACTTTGTGAGGGTATTCTAAACAATGTAATGTACTTTGTGATGGGTATTCTATTCTAAACAATGTAATGTACTTTGTGAGGGGTATTCTAAACAATGTAATGTACTTTGTGATGGGTATTCTAAACAATGTAATGTACTTTGCGAGGGGTATTCTAAACAATGTAATGTACTTTGCGAGGGGTATTCTAAACAATGTAATGTACTTTGCGAGGGGTATTCTAAACAATGTAATGTACTTTGCGAGGGTATTCTAAACAATGTAATGTACTTTTGTGATGGGTATTCTAAACAATGTAATGTACTTTTGTGAGGGTATTCTAAACAATGTAGTGTACCTTTCGAGGGGTATTCTAAACCATGGGTATTCTAAACAATGTAATGTACTTTGTGATGGGTATTCTAAACAATGTAATGTACCTTTCGAGGGTATTCTAAACAATGTAATGAACCTTTCGAGGGGTATTCTAAACAATGTAGTGTACCTTTCGAGGGGTATTCTAAACAATGTAATGTACCTTTCGCGGGGTATTCTAAACAATGTAATGTACCTTTCGAGGGGTATTCTAAACAATGTAATGTACTTTGTGATGGGTATTCTAAACTATGTAGTGTACTTTGCGAGGGGTATTCTAAACTATGTAATGTACTTTGCGAGGGATATTCTAAACAATGTAGTGCACTTGTAAGAGGTATTCTAAGCCATGTAGCGTCCTTGGGGTATATGCAAAATGAAGCGATGTTCCTTGTGAGAGGTTTTCGCAACGATGTGATGTACTCCGAAATGACGAACTGTCCTTTTTGTGATAGTACCTCAAACGATAGCGTATTTTTTTCAAGCAACATGCCAGCCGATAAAATCTTTTGTTGGGCAACATATAGAGATAGTTTGAGCGTGAGAGAAGGTCATGGACGGTTTATCTCGAGGTCTATTCACCTATGAGAAATATTTTTCGCTCAAAGATGCTCCCGTTTATTTGCCGCCCGTATCTAAGCAGCGTACATACTAGACAATGGTTGCAGCAGTTCAAAATACATCCATCATTATGTGAACAGCTACGCTCTGATTTCTTTGCTCATCGTCGAGGAAGTGATTAAGTGAGCGTGACGCTACACAAACGTCTTAATACTAAAATCAACTTAAAATGTCTTAAATCTTAGTCCAAAGTAAACACGACTTGACAAGCAAGCAAAATAATTGCTGTCCCACTAGCGAGTATTTGACTCTACTTTGTCTGACTAGTGCCATCAAAGTACCCCATTCTCCGTGTTCGTCGATGCGATGACGTTGTTTGCCGTGCCATACCCCGACCACACAGCATGCAAGCGACCCCCTCTCCGCTATGTGCATCGGAACAACGCCCAGGTAGGGCACCCAGCCCCGAGTCACAAGTCACCTGTAATTTACCGTCGTAATTCTTCTTTGATCTTCATTGAGTCCGATACTCGAGACCGCGTCTTTAATCCTTCTGTCTAACCGAGTACGAACGACGGGCCACTTCAGTCTTTACTGGGACAAACACTACGGCAGGTTTTAACCCTTTTCAATGCAGATGTTGGCTAACTGACGACCAGAGCTTACAATATACTTGTCAGGAATAAAGGCTTTGGTTTAATTCCGTTGTCACCGGAGAGTGTTTGTTCTAGACATTGAAGTGGACTATATTCCGGACAACCCGCTGCTTGCTGGGAGTACCTGTATTCGGGGTGGCACTATCGGTATTTGACCTTCTGACCTTTGTCAACACCCTTTCATGTTGATTACATTGCAAACGAAAGTAGTCAATGTCGATTGACTTTGGGGCGTACTTTGGAGGATTTGTTGTTACAATGGCTTTTCATCGAGCTGGAAGGCAAATAATCTGAGAAAATTTTATGGATTCTGAAAAAACAGGGGTAGCCTGGGGAATACATCGACGTCCTTGGTTTTAATGTGGAAACCAAGGACCGTGAATGTTGACTCGATTATATATTTAGTTTATATTTAACGAACGCCACGTTTTTCTTCGTAATATTATAGACAGAAGGTTTCATAATGTAGAAATCTTAATGGGCCACAAGGAGTTGATGTGCCATGTTCCCACTGAACGAGACTGATGTCTTGAGTGTCTATCACTGTGCCAGACATCTTACTGATATGCAATACTGACTGCAAATATAGACCAAAGTTTTGCTTACCTCTCAGTGAGTGAGTTTAGTTTAACGCCGCACTCAACAATATTCCAGCTATATGGCGGCGGTCTGTAAATAATCGAGTCTGGACCAGACAATCCAGTGATCAGCAGCATGAGCATAGATCTACGTAATTGGGATACGATGACATGTGTCAACCAAGCCAGCGAGCCTGACCACCCGATCCCTTTAGTCGCCTCTTACGACAAGCGTGGGTTACTGAAAGTTCATTCTAACAGGGATTTTCACGAGTTGCTTACCCCTTAACATATAGTGGAGACATATATACTGAGTCAAAAAAGGAACTTCACAAAATTTAATTTGAAAAATAATGAATAATTTTTCTCTGATGATACATCTATGTATCCGAAATGGGATCCCTATCTTTCGACTCTAGAAAAACGTTAGCAAAACCACTCAAACCCATCCATTTGTCGTGCAAATGACGTTAGTGCCAAATCAGGTTTTGCACGTGCAGTCGATCACGTGATCTTCGCATCGAAGTTTTCTTCATATGCACGTGTTTGCATTGGCCTCAAGAATTGAAAAAACACTTTTAAACCACAGTTCTAACGGTACTTGAAATGCCACGATTGTCAAATGTGCAACGTGAACGTGCCGTTGGCATGTTGCAAGCGGGAAGATCAGTTATTGACGTCGCAAGAGCAATGGGATGCAGCCGTCGTACTGTGTATGACTTGCGAGGTCGTCTACAACAAACTGGCACCACTTCTGATCGCCCAAGGTCGAGTCGTCCACGTGTGACGTCACGAGCAGAAGACCGTCAAATCGTCCTACGTCACCTACGTGACAGATTTCTGCCGGCTACACGAAACAGGGCTGAGATGTTTAGAGGTCGACTGTCCTCACAGACCATTCGAAATCGGTTGCGGGCTGCCAATCCCCATTCTCGACGTCCATATCGTGGGCCAATATTGACGCCGTTTCATCAACGTCAACGTCTGCTGTGGGCCCAACGTCACCTCCGATGGACCCAGAGAGACTGGAATCGAGTCGTCTTTAGCGATGAATCCAGGTTTACCCTCAGATTCGCGGACGGCAGGCATAGAGTCTGGAGACGACGTCGTGAACGGTATGCCCAATGTTGTGTACAGGAAGTCGACAGATTCGGGGGCGGAAGTTGCATGGTGTGGGGTGCTTTCTGTGGGAACAACCGTTCCCGACTTCTGGTCATCCGTGGAAACCTCACAGCTGCTGCTTACCGCGACCAGGTGCTCACCTCTGAACTCGTTCCTTTCATGGCGGCTCATGGCCCAGGTCTACAGTTCCAGCATGATAATGCTCGGCCGCATACCGCGATGTTGACACGAAATTTCCTTCAAAACGCCGGAATCACCGTCATGGACTGGCCACCGAGGTCCCCTGACCTTAATCCAATAGAGCTCGTTTGGGATGCACTTGGGAGAAGGCTTCGTGGTCTTAGGAACCAACCTCAGAATTTGCAGGAACTTGGCGCTGCCTTGCAAGAGCAATGGCGAAATCCCCAACCACGTGTTCACAAGCATCAGTCGGTCGATGAGGAGACGGTGTTTGGCAGTGCTGAATGCGCGGGGCGGCCATACACAATATTGAACTGAGAAATTTCACATTTTTATTCTTGTGACTTGACATTCTTTATACCCATGTTTTGGAACGGCGGTGTAACCTATTGGAACTGATTATGGCACTGTCAGTGTATCGAGTACATCACACAGATCTCAGCAATGAAATAATAACAATTTAACCATCTTACCATCTCTTGTTCTTTTATAGTGCCCTGAAGAAAGAATGTGAAGTTTCTTTTTGACTCAGTATATATTCAAATAAGAATGTAAATGAGTCATTGAGATAGCAACCCTTAGATTATTGACACTTTGATATATATTTTACAAAGCTTATACTGGGAAATTACTCAATAAAGGACGTCATGATTACCCCACGTCAGATATTGAAGTCACATTGTGTTAGGACAACCCTGTATAGTACCTTATGGCTTAACTAACGGCAAACAAACATGTCTCTTAAATTTTTCCCCATTTAGTACTTGGACAGTAAATATTGAATAAGCAGACCAATTATTCATACGCATAATATTTTACTCCTCAGGTTGTGCTGCACGTGCATATATGACAAGTGGGTTTGTATCTTTGATTGGCAACCAGTATATGTCCAGCAGTAAAACAACGCTGGGATTCTTTGAGAGGCATTTTAGAAGTTGCAAACAAGTATTATATTTGGGATTAAAGGTACTTTCTTAGTAAAGTACAGCTTCTGGCATTGTGTAATCAAGTTCTATGGACAGTCAACTCTTTGTATCACTTGCTTGATAACGGTGTTAGTACCTACACCGAAACGTCGCACTCATTGCAATAAAGAAGTTGACTATCCATAGAACCTGGTTTTCCTTCAACGCTGGGATTGTATCTTCTAAACAACGACCAATATGCCCAACAGTAAAACTGATGTATTACAAGCCTCTTATATCGACCGTCCAGTCATACCTTCATCATTTTGTTCCGTTTAAAACAGTGTGGATTCTCATTTCTGTCACTTTCTATCTTAAACCTGTATTCAAATGGTCCATAAATATTCACCCAAACAGTATAATATCTCTCAAGTATTTATTTCACGTATAACTGTCAGGGAGGATGGTTCAACGTGATGTAAGATGCTGCAAATATGACGGGAGGACTTAGCGTTACGACATTAATCTTTTTAATTGCCAATAAAGCAGTCACTGGTAACCATACCCTGATCAGATGAAATTATAGGCGAGCGTGCATGAAGTGATATATAGCGCAAGTGTCTAAGAAAGTGTCAATTGTCTTATTCATGAATGGCCATATTTATATACTGTCACACACGTAACGAGGGGACGAGGTAGCCAAGGTGAGAATCGGTCGTGCACGTGCAAGGCGTTCAGGCCTCACTCAATCACACCGGTGTCATGGGGGGAAATATATGTACGTGTAACTGTTCACATCGGTAACAGAATGAGTCACCGTTAAAGGCTAAGTGTTACATGTTGAATACTTCCCCTAGAGATGAGGACGCTCATGGATCGGCTTATTCTGGTGGCATATCAAGCACTTGTAGCACCTTGAATAGATATGCTATGATACATACACATGTCGTAAATTTTAGCAAGCCTAATATTATTGAAAATACAAGTGAACTACATGGTTGGTTGTTTTGTTGTTTAACGCGGCTCTCGGCAATATTCCAGCTATATGGCGGCGGTCTGTAAATAATCGGGATGTTGTTATTATTGGGAACCGATGACATGTGTCAACCCAGTCAGTGAGCCTGACCACCCGATCCCGTTAGTCGCCTCTTACGACAAGCATGGGTTACTGAAGACCAATTTTAACCCGGATCTTCACGGGTTTGATGAATATGAATGAAGGTCTGTACTGATCCAGACTCAACTATGTAGAAACCACCGCCATATACTTGGAATATTGCGGAGTGCGGCGTTAAACAACAACCAATCATAACAAGCCTTTCTCGTAAACTAAGGTTTAGATATTGACTCAGTGCTACACAGAATTACGGGCTGTTTCATGATGTTTACCTACTAGATTCTGGTCCCAAATCAACACCTCACCTGATACGCTTCACGTGATTCCCTTCCCAATAGTCTTCGCATACGAGTATTTATATTTCAAAACGTATAATAATATAGATAGTATTAGTTACCCATCGAGACGGAACCCGACTGTACAGACTTTTTATCAGTCTTTGAGCTCAGCGAAGCGGCCAAAACCGGATGATTCCAGCTCAATAAATACATAGAAAGTTGCATGATCCAAATATCAGTACACATATGTAAGGGCAGGTGTTTAAGGGCAAGTGTTAGTGTTTAAAGGCAAGTGTTTAAGGGCAAGTGTTTAAAGGCAAGTGTTAGTGTTTAAAGGCAAGTGTTAGTGTTTAAAGGCAAGTGTTTAAAGGCAAGTGTTAGTGTTTAAAGGCAAGTGTTTAAGGATCGGTGTTTAAGGGCACGTGTTTAAAGGCAAGTGTTTAAGGGCACATGTTTAAGGGCAAGTGTTTAAAGGCAAGTGTTTAAGGGCAAGTGTTTAAAGGCAGGTGTTAAGGGCAAGTGTTTAAGGGGCACGTGTTTAAGGGGCACGTGTTTAAGGGCAAGTGTTTAAGGGCAAGTGTTTAAGGGCAATGGAATAAGGGCACGTGTTTAAGGGCAGGTGTTAAGGGCAAGTGTTTAAGGGGCACGTGTTTAAGGGGCACGTGTTTAAGGGCAAGTGTTTAAGGGCAAGTGTTTAAGACGCGTATCGTGTTGCAGTTGCCATGGAATAGATTCGTGTTATTAGCGTGGTGTGTTCCGAATCGAGGGGTCTGTCGGGTAAACGCCACGGAACAGCTACTAGCTCTGTGTGGGGACATATATAATAAAGATATTTTAAAGGAAGCACAGGTACCCGGTAACAAAACATCAACATCAGTGCAGTTTGTTTTTCCCCATAGAGCATGACATAGTCTGCCTTCCAGATCCATGAGAATAAACTTAAAAAGAATCCAACTCATGACAAGATTTTAATCCTGAGTATATATATTTAAATAAGATTATATTATTTTGGGGTGGAAGTGGTAGTCTAAGCTGTATATGTGAAGACTGTATATGTACTGTTAAGTTTAGTCTTGACTACGTACATGTTCCCCAAACAGAACATGACTGTACTTACGGTTACCCCTAGACTAACGCTTAGTCTCTGAATATTCATAATTTTGATAGAAACAAAATGTTAGTTTTAAATTAAAACGGAGCTCCAGTGAGATGGATGAGGAAATCTAGACTTGCTTCATTTAGGGATTTACATTGCAGAGAGGGCTGGATGTAAGGGGAAGGGGATCAGGGACTGTGGCCACTCGAGACAGACTGTGTTACCCTGTCCGACTGTTACAGTCCCGCCCATCCAGGAGTCACCGCTGTCCATTGTTATATCATGCTCACCGGATGTACACTGACTATCAAACAAGTCCCTCTATCCGAGTAATCCCCGGGTTACTCTGCGTAATCCAGCGTGTTTTAAACAAAGAACATTCAAGACATACGACACCGGTCACCTTTCTGATACATGTGTTTGTCCAGCATGCTGAAGGTGAACACAAGACCAGCTTTATTCAGCCAACACTTCATACTTATTGCTGACTTAAACTATAAATTTGAGGATTCAAATACGAGCGGACGCTGAACCGATTCTACGTGTTTAAATTACAGACCTCCTGACACGGCACGCTAATAACTTACATAAGAAACGCTTGACCAGGTGCTATTGACCACTCACTTTTTTAACAACTCGTTATTTTGTGAAGTCGTCGCGGCTGTTTCAAACGGGGGCGGGTGGGTGGGGATTTTGAGTAGTTATTACCTTGGCGTCCTAACTGCTTTCTCACCTGTAGACGATATCATTTACAGCGATCTTCTAGCTGAGCTGAGGTGTTATCTACCTGTGATGAAGCGTCAATCACTACCTGGCGCTGCGATGACACAAAACGTTCACTTCTTGAGCATGTAGGCCACGCGTCCGTGTAGTGAAGATACCTGATCGACGTCCAATACGTCGCAGATATTACTTAACATTACCTGTCGGCGGCGTCTTTGATGTCAACGCAGGTACACTTTGCCTCCAGCGTTAGAGTAGACACCTGTGCGTCACACTTGTGACCTGATCAGACAAGCGTACGTCCGTTTTCTGACCAATGGTGAGGTGGACATAAAGTGACCATGCACCTGGAGGACAGTTCCCGTCATGGCTCACGGAACGCTGAGCAGTGTTCGCGAAGGACTTCACGGAGTATGAAGTGAAACGATATTTGTCCTTCACGGTACATTTGATACAGACGCATCTGCTTTTAACCATATAGGCATAACTTATATTGTAATATTCTGGAATACTACCACCTCTAGATGTTAAAGAACTAAATTTGAAGACCTGCACAAGACGCGGTGCACATGTACTGGGTGTAGAATCATGTACACATCTGAACTGAGACTCTTGTGAAATACTGACTACACCAAGTTACTTCTGGACTTGTTTGATGTGTATGTGACCAGCTATGGAGATATACCGCTACAGTGACACCGAAGACGCTGTCGTGACGTCTCCGACGCCGTCTGTTGTTCCCATGGATGGATACCGACCCATCATTAATAACGGTTTTGCTCATCAAGGCGTCAAACAGGTGAGGATGTATTGTCATTGTGATTGGTCAAACAGGTGAGGATGTATTGTCATTGTGAATGGTCAAACAGGTGAGGATGTATTGTCATTGTGAATGGTCAAACAGGTGAGGATGTATTGTCATTGTGAATGGTCAAACAGGTGAGGATGTATTGTCATTGTGAATGGTCAAACAGGTGAGGATGTATTGTCATTGTGAATGGTCAAACAGGTGAGGATGTATTGTCATTGTGAATGGTCAAACAGGTGAGGATGTATTGTCATTGTGAATGGTCAAACAGGTGAGGATGTATTGTCATTGTGAATGGTCAAACAGGTGAGGATGTATTGTCATTGTGAATGGTCAAACTGAGATATCCTCGAAAGCGTCTTCTTGTTGTAAAGATTTGTATCTTTACCATACCTGTTGAGTGCAATACGTATTCATCATATCTCTTAAGTGTTTGTTCATTTTGTTTTAGTTCCTGGTATTTGTCTACGCGTAGAGCAACAGACTGACTAGTAAACTAGGCTCTGTATTTCGGACAGGTGCGATGAAATAAGATTTAACGTTTAATTGCGTTATCTCACTTCAAAGCCATGCGTGTCTGCTTATACTTGTCCGAACTCGGTTGTCGGATCGATGTTCATGCTGTCAATCACTGGGTTGTCAGGGCACAGCGGATGATGTACAACTCATATCAGGTTTACAGTACAAGCCGGAGCTGTGAGCTGACCAGTCATAGTTCTCTCCCCTTAATGTAGACTACCAGGCAGGGTGACAACAAGTGCCGTGTTATACGTCATTTGGTATGACGCAGTCGGTGAATGAAGCCTCCACCTCCCGCATTATAACGTCATTTGGTATGACACAGTCGGTGAACGAACCCCTCCACCTCCCGCATTATAACGTCATTTGGTATGACACAGTCGGTGAACGAACCCCTCCACCTCCCGCATTATAACGTCATTTGGTATGACACAGTCGGTGAACGAACCCTCCACCTCCCGCATTATAACGTCATTTGGTATGACACAGTCGGTGAATGAAGCCTCCACCTCCCGCATTATAACGTCATTTGGTATGACACAGTCGGTGAACGAAGCCTCCACCTCCCGCATTATAACGTCATTTGGTATGACACAGTCGGTGAATGACCCCTCCACCTCCCGCATTATAACGTCATTTGGTATGACACAGTCGGTGAAACGAAGCCTCCACCTCCCGCATTATAACGTCATTTGGTATGACACAGTCGGTGAACGAACCCTCCACCTCCCGCATTATAACGTCATTTGGTATGACACAGTCGGTGAACGAACCCTCCCCTCCACCTCCCGCATTATAACGTCATTTGGTATGACACAGTCGGTGAATGAAGCCTCCACCTCCCGCATTATAACGTCATTTGGTATGACACAGTCGGTGAACGAACCCCTCCACCTCCCGCATTATAACGTCATTTGGTATGACACAGTCGGTGAACGAACCCTCCACCTCCCGCATTATAACGTCATTTGGTATGACACAGTCGGTGAATGAAGCCTCCACCTCCCGCATTATAACGTCATTTGGTATGACACAACCCCTCGGTGAATGAACCCTCCACCTCCCGCATTATAACGTCATTTGGTATGACACAGTCGGTGAACGAAGCCTCCACCTCCCGCATTATAACGTCATTTGGTATGACACAGTCGGTGAATGAAGCCTCCACCTCCCGCATTATAACGTCATTTGGTATGACACAGTCGGTGAACACAGTCGAACCCTCCACCTCCCGCATTATAACGTCATTTGGTATGACACAGTCGGTGAACGAACCCCTCCACCTCCCGCATTATAACGTCATTTGGTATGACACAGTCGGTGAACGAACCCCTCCACCTCCCGCATTATAACGTCATTTGGTATGACACAGTCGGTGAATGAAGCCTCCACCTCCCGCATTATAACGTCATTTGGTATGACACAGTCGGTGAACGAACCCCTCCACCTCCCGCATTATCGGTGAACGATGAACCCTCCCCTCCACCTCCCGCATTATAACGTCATTTGGTATGACACAGTCGGTGAATGAACCCCTCCACCTCCCGCATTATAACGTCATTTGGTATGACACAGTCGGTGAACGAACCCTCCACCTCCCGCATTATAACGTCATTTGGTATGACACAGTCGGTGAACGAACCCCTCCACCTCCCGCATTATAACGTCATTTGGTATGACACAGTCGGTGAACGAACCCTCCACCTCCCGCATTATAACGTCATTTGGTATGACACAGTCGGTGAATGAACCCTCGACCTCCCGCACTCATGGCAGTGGACATTCCATTCACTATACTACCAGTCACTTGACGTAATCAGACTCTCTGAATATGTTAAAAATGTTCTGTGGTTTCCCACAAAAATATACATCATCTCCTTTTATAGAAAAGGAATCATTGTCTAACGAAAAAACTTGGAAAACATGTTTAAAAAACTGTTTTCTTGTATATAGTCACGTACACATACAGTGCATTTTGTTTTCATGTCACAGTTAGCACTGAGTGAGTGAGTTTAGTTTTACGCCGACTTAGCAATAAGTTGGCACAGAGATATCATAAGGAAGAGATGGGTGTCACTTGTGTCACGTTTGTGTGACCATATTTATCATTTGAGAGTATGATCATACACTAGTTCAGGTAAATCAATTGGGTGATCGCGTATGTGTAGGCTGGCTGACGTAGTGTCACATCGTACCTGGGTGATACAGGTCGGTATTTCTGGCCCAAAGATCATTTTGCCTCTCTTATCTTTTCTTTGTTGTTCAACATAACACTGAGACATTTCCTAGCTGTATCACGGCGATCTGTACATCATCAAGTTTGCCCCACACAATCCAGTGATTGACAACATGAACATACATCCGCGCAATTACTATGCAACCAAGTCAGCGAGTCTGACCACCCGTTAGACGCCTCTTGCAACAAATATGAGTTGATGAAGACCGATTTGAACCCAGATCTGACGGGGGTACCTCTCCACATTTTACACAGGACAGTCATTTATAGTATACCTGTGACAGATATGTGCACAGTGCCCCATTATATCACCTAAGTCGAATAACGATGATTTGTGGTCATAATAGCTCACCTATCAAAGGTGACTCTGCGTATTCTCTGGTCCAAACCCGATCACAGCGGACAGACCGTAAACGGCATAAAACACCATTCACTAACTCATCTTCCAATACCGTCTTCACTATCTCATCTTCCAATACCGCCTTCACTATCTCATCTTCCAATACCGTCTTCACTATCTCATCTTCCAATACCGTCTTCACTATCTCATCTTCCAGTACCGTCTTCACTATCTCATCTTCCAGTACCGTCTTCACTATCTCATCTTCAAATACCGTCTTCACTATCTCATCTTCCATCTCATCTTCCAGTACCGTCTTCACTATCTCGTCTTCCAATACCGTCTTCACTATCTCATCTTCCAATACCGTCTTCACTATCTCATCTTCCAGTACCGTCTTCACTATCTCATCTTCCAGTACCGTCTTCACTATCTCATCTTCCAATACCGTCTTCACTATCTCATCTTCCAATACCGTCTTCACTATCTCATCTTCCAATACCGTCTTCACTATCTCATCTTCCAGTACCGTCTTCACTATCTCATCTTCCAATACCGTCTTCACTATCTCATCTTCCAATACCGTCTTCACTATCTCATCTTCACCATTAGGCTTTGGCTCTAATGATTTATTCATACTGTATTTCGGAATTATATATTTCAGAACGTACAAGCGCTTGTTCATCAAACACATAATTGATAAAGATCAGTATCATAGTATTAACTGGATGTAGAGACGGCAGGTTAACCGCCTGTGACCAGTCGTGTAAACAAACCTCGCCAGTCTGGACATGATAACCGAGGTAGCCATCTTCACTGTGACCCTCGGCGCCTGTTTCCCAGTCTAGAAGAGACAGGCGTCTCTCTCGTTTCTTGTGTAACCCACGTCATGTTGAGGCTACCGTGGGGTCATACATTCAATGTCTCTACTGTCGGCGTGGGGAAGAGCATTTAATATTACGATATTCGATCCCAAGATAAGTTGAGCTGCATACGAAAAAAACATGAATATCTAATCTGAAAAATTCCTTGTACTCCAGTCCATCGACAATACGTCAAAGGAATGGCGTATGTTTTGATGAGTACGTGCCTTCAGTGATTGATTGGTGGAATCAGTTCGGAAAATGATTATCATCAACAATCCTGCAACTCATTTACGTTGAAAAAAACATCTTTGTATTCCCTCGAATTAAACCGCTTGGGAGACCTGTACGCGCACGAGTGATAACAGGGGAGACAACTCATGACACCTTCGTGGCTCCGTGTTCGTTTTTATTCATCAACCTGTCTTGTAACTCTCAGCGATCTTGTGTGATCGATAAGTCTGTTTAAAGAGTCTGCTAGTAAAGAATCGACGTCGTCAACTTCACAGTTCAACATATATCTGCCATGCCTTTCTAATGTCTGTACAAATTATATTCCATTTTGTCGGAAATTTTAAACAAGCTTTGGTAGGTGCATTGTTTTTTTTCATCCACCACCTTCAATAGAAAAGAAAGATTGATGACTTCCACTTCGGTGTACGAAAAGTAATGCTGAAATAATAATGCATCATCCAGAATGGATTATGATAAATTGGGGTAGAAATAGATTTTGGCACCAAAAAGATGCCACGGTCAAATAAGAAGATAATTACCTGTCTTGGAACTGGACCGACATTTCCGCACAGTTGGAAGATGGAGAGTTTTAACAATATAAAAATCCACCTCTCTGCATATCCTATGATAATAAACTCTGTATTGAAAATTATTTTTCGTTCGTGCATTTTAGGAATGTTAATAACAGCAAGACTGAAAGAGACAATGGATGGCTTGTTTTCTGCAACTCCATAATTGTATATTTTTCTACATCAGCGTTGGCTATAAATTAAATCTATTGTCTAAGTTTTGGTTATGTTGGATTGGAATATTTGCAAGATATGTGCTATACATTTACACATGTTTGACAAAAATGACCTGGGAGTTACTTCCCTTAGTCATGTCAGGATTCGCTTTGTCAAGCGTGGGATGAAATCCTACACCCACTCTGATTATATACCCGTATTCGAGGGTGTTACTGAGGTAGCAAAGTCGCAAAGTCTATAAACTGTCAGCCATATTGTGGCCCTCTGTCTCATGGAGGGGTAGTGGAGTGGCCTAAAGGTTAGAGCGTTCGCTATTCATGCCAAAAATCCTGGGTTCGATTCTCGACCTGAGTACAATGTGTAAATCTCATGTCGGGTGACCCTCGTGAATATTCGGGAATATTACTAAAAGCGGCGTAAAACCATACTCACTCCCTGGCTTGTGTGTTTTGTACAAAGAGACAGCGGCGCCACAATTGACGGAACACGTTGCAATAAAGACTCACAACATGGCCGACGTTTCATTGCAATGGACACCATCTAAATTTTTGGAAGTAATGTCTCAATCTGAATATTTCACCAGTGCGGTTTTCGAGTTAGAGTGAGTTTGTTTTTACGTCGCATTTAGCAATATTCTAGCAATATCACGGCGGGGGACATCAGAAATGGGCTTCACACATTGTACCCACATGGGAAATCGAACCCGGGTTTTCGGCGTGACGAGCGAACGCTTTAACCACTAGGCTACCCCACCGTCCCTCCGGGCTAGAACAGCTCTCGCCAAACCTATGCTGGTCGAAACAGGCGACTTAGTGGATCGGATGGTCAAATTCAGTCACTTGGTTACTTGTGCATGCATGGGTCTTTGTTGATAATATCAATCACTGGTTTGATTGGTCAAGTTCATATAGCTGGAGTGAGTGAGTTTAGTTTTACGCAGCTTTTAGCAAAATACCTGAAATATCTTGGCGGGCGACACCAGAAATGGGCTTCACACATTGTACCCACATGGGAAATCGAACCCGGGTCTTCGGCGTTACGAGCGAACGCTTTAACCACTACGCTACACCCCATCTCCCTCCCCACGCTGGAATATTGCTGAGTGCGGCGTTAAAATACAAATAAACAGGGGGAAAACGCGCATTAAAAAGTTGTAAATTCTTCTCCTGCCAAAAAGATTTACAATGATAAACTCGCAGCTCTGCCAAGGTGAAGGACATCATGGTGAGGTTCAATAATTACTTCGTGTGCATCGAACTGACCTCTGACCACAATAGATGACCAAATTAAAGTCGTGAGGGCGAGAGTGTTTGACCCGCGGTCCTGGAGGGCGGGGATCGGCTGATATATCAGGAGCCATGTTAATCAACCCCCTCGTCTCAGTGATATATATCGCCCGTCTCTGTCACACCCCAAAATAGCCTCGGGCCGGCCGTCACAATGCATTTCAACCGTTTCGCTCATTTTCTCTTCTGCCCATGCGCGAAGGACGGCAAATTTGGAGAGGGAAAAACAGTTCTGGAAACGGGTCAATCAGTTGTCAGTATTGCAGACGATAACTGAGGTGTTGTCTTAACTTGTACAAAACAACAACAATTGTCCGTTGTCGGATGTATAAAGCTACCTGTCAGTGCCCAGAGTCAATGTTAGCATCTTTACTGGTGGTAGAAGATAAAGTTTTTTTCAGATAACATCTCCAGGTATTTGTTCATTTTCTGTTCTCATTTCTACGAGGATATCTTCCCATAATTCACTTCCGATGAGCGACCCTCATCAATTTGTACTGGAATCAGCAGAGCCACGTTCTTCACGTGCTATCGCCGGTATATCTCGTCCGACAATCCCGCTCTGCATGTGTCGGGTTCGTCCCTTCTTTATGGACCTAATGTCGCCGGCCATCTTCCAAAATTACTGTTCGCATACCGTGGTATTTTGTGGGCTACTGTTTTTCAGTCTCTTGCCTTCAACCATCCGTCCACGCTCGGATCGTTCATAGCCTGCATATTTGACTTGTCGCAGAATTATCAGAATTATCTGAATTACCTTCAGGAAGAAACGACGAAAAATGTTTCTCCAACTGGTTTCAGTCTGTGAAGGACTGGGCTCCTATGCAAAGAAACAGACATATTCTCTGCGTCAAGGCAGCTGTGCATTCTATTTACAACACCAGTTCATATCTTATCTGTAGCTGTTTGTTCAGGAATATATAACTATTAAGAAAACTAATTCAGTTCACACCTCTATCTTTCTTGGGCACATTGACTCTCTTCGTTGCGATGAAATGTATTCAGCGAAACGAGGAGAAGAAAATAGAACATGTATTCTACTGTATTCACTTTTATAGTGTAATGACGTTAATTGTAGTTTTCCCAATGTAGTCAGAAAAGGACCCTTTGAACGCGTGAAGATCAGGGTTAGAATTGGTCTTCAGCAATCTATGCTTGTCGTAAAAGGCAACTAACGGGGTTGAGTAGTCAGGCTAGCTAACTTGGTTGACACATGTCATCGTATTCCAATTGCGCAGATCGATGCTCATGCTGTTGATTACTGGATTGTCTGATCCAGACTCGATTGTTTACAGGTCGCCATTTAGCTGGAATATGTGAGTGTGGCGCCAAACAATACAAAAACAAAAGAAAAGTGTTTGAAACAGAAAACTGACTCCTACCTGGCTGGGTTTCACGCATTGTACCCATCGTGGGGAATCGAACCCGGGCCTTCAGCGTGACGAACGCTTTAACCACTAAGCTACCCCACCGCCCCTAAACATTCCCGAGCAGAAACTTTGACATTACATGAATCGTGCATATCAACGACTTCCGTTAATCCCAAACATTACATGTGTCTGGGGACATGTAAACATAGAAATATCTGTCAAACCTGTTGCTATTTCAGCCATATTTCAGTCATATTTGAATGATTGTAAATCGATCATATTTCTTTTTAATGCCAAGTGCAAATCGCCGTGTTAAAAAGAGCACGTACCCGTTGGAGCAATCGTTGGATTGATCGCCCTTTAAATTATATCATCCCTACAGTAGCAATTGCACTTTGGGGATTTTCAGTGATCACAAATTACGATAATTCCACACAGTTGCAATTCTCGGAATATATTTAGAATAATCAGCTTATTCGTGCACTAAAGGTTAAAAAAATACTGCATTACGCATCTGAGTAATTGGCAAATTATTATAGATATGGCGGTTAGGTCCAGCTTGCAGCTGTAGGAGAAGGCTAACGTTTAGTCTCTGAATATATACAATTTTGATAGAAACAAATAGTCCCAGTGAGATGGGAGATTCAGAACCTGAGGAAATCTAGACTTGCTTCGTGTAGAGCTTTCATATTGCAGATAGGGCTGAGGGGAAGGGAATACAATGCGGTTCAGGGACCGTGAGACTTCTGTGGAAACACTGTGCCACAAGAGGACATTTCACGTGGCATGTACAGTTGCTGATAATAGGGCCCGTAAGTAGGTCACGGCACTTCGCGAGACCTTAGTACTTCCGGTGACAAACAGCGTTTCATACCTTTTCGACTGGTATCATGGTTGTCAGTTGACAGTAGGAAACCGATAATCCTTGCAGGAATAACAAATTTCCAATCTAACCATCCCCTAATTAGCCAACTATTACGACTGTCAACAGCTGTGACAGCCAAGAATGATTGTACGCTTGGACAGGTCCAGTAAAGTCATATTTGGCGGTCTCGCAATTTGGAGCCAGAACTGGTTCTTGAATATCTGGTACCGGAAGTAAGCTGGGCCCCGTCTCGCATATCGGAAGTTGGCGCGCTCAAAGGGAGCCGGGAACCAGCTTAGAACCGGATGTAGCGCCTCGCGAGACTTACAGGCCCTATATCATGGTGGTGCTGGTTAACAATGTCGGTTTGGTTGTTATGGATGTTGGTTGTGTTATGAATACACAGTGCCTTTTAGAAAATGGTCAAATGTAACATGTCATATTTGGGATTACACTTTCTTAGTTAAGTAGAGATTCTAGTACGTTTGCTAGGTTGAGTCCTATCCGGGATTCGAACCCACACGCTGTGAGTTAGGCACTGCGGTGGTTGAGTGGGTTAGTCGTCTGACTTTGTGTGCTGGCGATTAGATGCCTGACTCTGTGAGCGTGAGTTCGAATCCTGGATGGGCTCAACCGACCAAAAAGCACTAGAATCTGTAATTTACTGAGAATGTGTAATCCCGAATATAACACATGTTACGTTGGTTGTGTTTGTCTGGGATGTAGGGTTGGTGTGTGATATACGAGGTTGAAGTGGTGTATATAACTGTTAAGGGGACTGTGTTTCATCTCCCCTCTACTCTAAGGTTTTCGCTTTCCTTGTTATATAGCGATAGCCTTAAGTGAAACAAGTCTTCGGAGTTTGCCATGTCTCTGGAGCTCTTTGTTTTACTTTCAGTTGCTCGTTTTTACCAAAATTATACATTTTCAGAGTCTAAGCGTTCGTTTAGGTTTGGGCTTATGATCTGCGATGTTGGTCCACGATGTTGGTTGTGACACTTCCAGATAATATAGATTAGGGTCTTCCATGGTTGGTGTACGATGTTGGTATGGCTGGTGTACGATGTTGGTATGGGTGTGTATGATGTTGGTATGGTTGTGTACGATGTTGGCACAACCGCGTCCTATGTTGAAGTACGCCTATCTACAAGATGTGTACGTCTGTGAGTATAGTCGAATCAGATCTTCGGCAATGCCTTGTAGGAAGAGCCGACTAACGGGATCGGGTGGTCAGATTCGCTAGCTTGGTTGACACATGTTATGGCATCCCTATTGCGTAGATAGATGCTCATAATACTAATCACTGGATTGTCTGGCCCAGGCTCTGTTATTTACAGACCGCCGTGGTAATGAAACATACAAACGCTTTTAACCTTAGTGGGCATGTTGCATGTTGTTGGTAACGTAAGCAACTGTAGGATATACAGTCTTGTAGAAACTACAAAGTAGAACAGCACCGTGATGACCCATCCAAGTTTACATGAAAGCCCATCTATCTAACACAAAATACCATAACATGTCGACATATGCTTGATCAGAATGAATAACTGTTTGATCTAAACTGTCAGAATCGGAGCAAAAGTTAGCTCTATAATCTGCATTGACACGTCAGTTAAAGTAACATCATCGTAACCTAAACAGGCAGAGTCATTACACAGTTCTGAGTCGGAAAAAATGATTTCCCTTTGATGTGATATCTGCAATATGTTAAGTCAAGGTCGTTCACCGCGGTACATCAATAGAGTAATCTACAAAAGTCGATTCCTCGAGCAGACTTGAAAACAGGGCACGTATTACAAAACATTAGAACCTAAAAACTTAACGCTAATAATCGGCAATCATAAAAAAACATATACAAAAAAGTGTTACGACGGTGGATTTTCTTATTTTCAGTGCGACTTTTGCTCGCAAGTCCTGAAACGGAAAGGGTCATTTTCATACGTAACCAAATTACATAAGTCAGTTAAAAGACTACGTTGATTCCCAAATATTACCAGATTGCTATTGAGACGACCCCTGTGATAGTGCGATAACTATCAGGCAATCAGATATCCAATGGCGGCCATATCACGGAAGCCTATTCTCTCACGTTCTGAGTATCTTGACTTAACAGTTATTAAAAGAAATATGTCGGAAAGCAATACCCTGCGTAAACAGGCGGCATGATTACGAGGCCGGTATTAAGGCTTCGTAAGAACTAGCTGAAGTACCGATGTCACAGACGGTTTGATCGCGTGATAGAGCTTTAGTATCACTGGGTGAGTTTAAAGGTTATCATATGAACGTATATAGCTTATCGGTAGTGCTACAGTGTTCCAGGCTAACGGGTACAGTCGGTGCTACCCTTGACTAAAGAGGGGATCGTATGGATAAGATGGCCACTAAGTATGACCAGTTCTTGTTTTGGCGATAACACTGCATAACTACCATACTCTTGGGTGACCGTGTCTGGCAGCTTGACTTTCTAGGACTTCAGTCCTGCTCCACAACGAACCACATGTGACACACGTGGTCTCACCTCAGGCAAGCAAGTTTGTTCAGAATTGCATCAGTGAATGGGTACCCGGTGGGATAAGATGGTCATATGACTGTTAACCTTCAAGCGCCTTATAGGCAGCTTGGATTAACTGGAGTAAAGTTGTCTGTGCCCATAATTTGTCTTTAGCGCCACTGAGCATCTTTGAGGTACATTTGTAGGCGCTCTACAAATGTACTTTATCATCCAAAACTGTGTCTCACAGGAGATATCGCTTGTGTGAGATCAGACGATATCTCCTAGGAGATATCGTTTTGACAGTAGATTTTGCACAATGCTATGACGTCATGAACTTGATGACGTCACAATGCTATGACATCACTGCACTGCAAACCTAATGGCAGTACTGTTCAGAGATGTACATTTTTCATTGAAAACTAATGAAGAGTGATTTTTGATGATAAATAGAATCTCGCCCTCGTGTCTTCTGATATCAAATATATCAACACTCGTTGATAAAAGTAAAATTATCCTCGGCAAGCCTCGGATATTTGTTACTTTATCAACTCGTGGTGATATATTTGATATCAAAAGACACTGGGGTGATATTCTCTATATACTTACTCTTCTTTACGCTGAAAAGCGGTTTCCGCTGGTCACCACATAAAAATAGAAGTCGCCAGATACAAATGAGACTATTTGATTGGGCTCCTTCTATCGATGTCTGTCACATTAGAGTGTTTTATATATTGCCGCCGCCTAACAAAACTGGTTTCGTTGTAACTACACGCAGGAGAAAATACGCTTTCACAGACAAGCAACACAGATACCCAGTTAACCGACAAACCCGCAAGTGCTGTTATGAAAAACACACTGCGCACTGGCACGCCAAAAACTGGTAACATTTATGTAAGCCGAATCATTCCCCCTGCGCCATCCTTTAGTCGCGTCATCTGCTCTCCGAAACATTCAATATCTGATCAAATACCTTCTTTTATATGCCACCCAGTGTGGTGTACAAGAGTAGCTGCGCCATGTTAAACAGTGGGGAGGTTCCCTCGGCGTACTGGCATTTACTCAGGATAACTCTCAATAAACGGGAATCTGTTTGTCGCAACATGGCTGACATTTACAATGAGAGATGACATTCATTTTTTTATCCGTGTCGGCTGAACAGTGCACATTTTTTATCTTTCTTAAAAGCCTTCCGAGCTTCAAAACCTTAATATGCAAAACACTAAAGATGACGAACTAGTTAAAGAGGAGGATAGTTTGCATTCTCGCTTGTAGTTCTCTTACGAGGAGACCGATTCGTTCCAAATATTTACATCCCAGAACAAATAAGGATTTCCAGTGCAGGGTGATTAGTTGAAATAAAATTCATTCAATTTCCTTGAATGTTGAGAATCTCTTTACTTCGGGCACAAACTTAAAGGAGTACCTGAAAGTTGCATTTCCTGAGAGTGACGTCTTCTCAAGTTGTGTTTGAACTATGCCTCGGGCGTAATTGTAGAATCGTGACTTTGAATCTTATTCCAGTGCAATGAAGAGGCGAGCACGAGAGATCGTAACAAAAACACAATTGAACACCTAACGTTGTTGAAGTCAGTAATCAGTACGTTTTCGTGAGGACATGGACGAGGACCCGCGTTGAACGAAAACAATAAAATGAAACACTGTCCATTTCCTTGTCCGATATACATGTTCCAATATAAGACTGAAAGGGAGCCTCAGTGTGGAGGGACCCTTAACCTGGGGAGTACCCAGACTTGCTTCATTTGGGCCTGTCGCATTGCACAAGGGTAAAATAACATGGATCAGGGACCGGGAAACAGATTTGGTCAATATAGATGATATGAATCAGTATGAATCAGTGTCGCTAATCTGTTTATCTATTTTGTACATAGGTTATATAGAATATATATCCTTGGGGAGGTTTGGTAGCCTAGTGGTTAAATCGTTCGCTCGCCACGCACAAGACCCGGGTTCAGTTGCCCACGTGGATCCAATGTGTGAAGCCCATTTCTGCTGTCCCCCGCCGTGATATTGCTGGAATATTGCTAAAAGCGGCGTAAAACCAAACTTACTCACTCACTTTCTCATCAAGCGGGGGAGGTGGAGTAGCCTAGTGGTTAAAGCGTTCGCTCGTCACGCCGAAGACCCGGGTTTGATTCCCCACATGGGCACAATGTGTGAAGCCCATTTCTGATGTCCCCCGCCTTGATATTGCTGGAATATTGCTAAAACCATACTCACTCACTCCTCTTTGAGTTACTTGAAATATGTTTCTCATTTACATATTATGTGTACGATCATAATTCTACCAATAACTCTCATCGTTATGATTAAAATGGCAATAACACAATTATTTTTACAGATGTATGCAACAACAGCCATTTTAATCTGATGTATATACAGATAAACTGTGAGAATGAAATTTGACATGAATGTATCAGCACAGTGCTTTCTCAATATACGTTTTATTTGGGATATCATGATACTGTTGGTTAAAGGTTCCGAATCCCAGATTTCGACATGAATGTATCAGCACAATACCCATACTCGTGGGTTTCACCTACGTCACTAAATGGATTTATTCAAACTTTCGTCCAAACACGATACTGTTCTTGGGGGCAGTGGGGTAGTAGCAATGATGGTTAAAGCGTCCGTTCCTCACACTGAAGACCTGGGTTCGATTCCGCACATGGTGCAATGCGTGAAGCCCATTTCTGGTGTTCCTGCCGTGATATTGCTGGAATATTGCTAAAAAAACAAACTCACTCACTCACTTGTCGAACACGCAGGGTATAAATGGAATAATATTCATAGCCTCTCAGTCACTCCAAATATATTAATGGGGTCAAGAAGTCTCCAGGAAAAACAAACAAAAAACACCAAAAAAGAGAAGAAGAAAAATCAAACAAAATCAAACAAAACACACAAAAAACAACATTTTATTCTCAGTACTTTCCTCACTTCCTTATAAAATATAATCAAAACCAATATTATCGTCAATTCAGTATCGCTTATCGATCATCCGAATACATGCAGTTGTGTCGGTTTGAATCAAAGGTTAAAAAGCACAATATATGTTTAACATGCATTAACTCTAAAGATAATGCTCCTCTGACGAAAACAATAATTAAAACATTTCTTTAAAACGGTGGCATATGCCAAGCAGTGTTGAAAAGTCAGATTACGTAGCTAATCCAAAACAACGAGTAATGATAACCCGGGCTGATAACGGAACAAAGAAGGCATTTCATCGCCTGCCATACATCGCGTGCGACAGAACCAGTGCACCGAAGCACCCGTAAAAGTACTCCTGAATGTGAGCGCAATACCAGGCCACTCCTCCCAGAAGCAAGCAACTGGTAATTAGATAATAGTAATAATAATGATCATCAGTCCATTCTTCTTGAATTATGTTTGAATGCGTACTTTGTTAGGGTTGACTAACAAAGAACCGATAAGTAGATATCAACTTAACAAAAATTATATATTTTATTTGAATTGAAGTTGTATTAGATCGTTTAAATTAATGTCCTACTTAAAAGATTCTCTAAATAATTTCATTGAAGTGAACAAAGTTAAATGAAAAATCAATTTGATGTTTCAATAGTATAATGTTTTTATAGGTGTATCAGCATGAAAACATGTTCGTTATATACCCATAAGAATCGTTCAGTCCACAGATTAAATTGTGAGTGTATCACAACATGTTTTGCTTCGTTCAAATAATGATTCCATGTAATTTGGATGCGGACTTGAAATTATTTTGAAATAGGCAATTTCGCGAATATTGTTGAAGTACCGATGCCGTTATGGGGTGTTTTGGGACGAGCGAAGACTTGAGTGATTTGTCAAGCCAGGGCACACTCCGAGTTGAGTGACGCTTACACGTGGGTCGAGGACTGTGTACAAGCGGCAACTGTCCATCACCCCACGAAATGAAACTTTCTTCGCTCGTCAACGAGCCCCGCTGCCAGACGAAGCTTGCAGCACAACGCTTGATCGCTAGTGCAACTGGCCGTGTATTCAGAGGCGTCAAGGATCCGCCTAGTTCAGCCTAGACCGCCGTGTCGTCATGACGTTGCATAATACCGTATAACGGCGGAATTAAATTTCTCTCAATTTCCGCTCACTTGTGGCGTCTCGCGGGCCCTTTCAGCGGTGTACATTTCATTCACGCATCGATCGCACCTGTCAATCTCGTGACGTCACAAGCGTCTAGTCTCGGGGGCGGGGCTAATAGTTTGATTTCGTACAGCATAGTACACCATATCACCTGGCCTGTACGGGAAGAGGGGATAAGAACTTCTTGAAGCTTTTTCTTGTTTCTGTGTGGATTATATGCTACGAGTGCGGACCGCAAGTTTGTCGATTTCTGTGTGTTTTTAGAATAAGCCATCTTGGCACGTGGATACGAATTCAGGAAAGTTTGTCAAGTTGAACAAGTTTGCTCATTCATGGATATGCTAGCAGTGTGCTTGTACAACTCGTGATTTTCACTGTGGATTATAACTTATATTCTCAAGTTCTGTCAAAAGTTATTTCATTATGGCGACTTGTGGGGCGGACACTCAACCCACTAGCCCCCCGGGACGGTCCGGTCTCCCCCCAAGCCCCGTAGGTGGGGCTGTCGGAGGGGAGGAACCGTCGCCCTCTCTGGTAAGTGAACGCTGTTTTTTTTTAGGGTATTTCCTATGTTGCGTGTCTCGTACCATTGTGACCTGTTGCCTGTAGTCGTGGGACAGAAGTTAAATTTGAACCAAAACCCGGTTTGTTTGTATTTATTTCAGAGGCCCCGTCTTGGAATCAGTGGCGTGGAACCTGGTAAACAATGTTCGAACTGTGCCGATAAGTGCCCCGGCTTCGCTCTGCATTATTGGAGGTAAGGATAGCATGCTCAAAGAATATTTGATAATTATTCACAATTAATATTTAATAACAAACCATACGACTCTCACAACGATAGGCAACATTTCCAGGAAAATGTTGCAGAACTTGTTGAACGGTTAATTTCTATTATACTTATATATAGATTTTTCTCTTTCTACTTTTTTTGAGGGGTAGGGGGAAGAATGGGGTGGGGTGCAAATTTATATGCCTTTAAATAGCATCTCAGCCATCGTAGGTTGGAAAAGTTAGTGTTCACCTTTCTGCTGCTGTTCCTGTTATCCGATTATCACAGCACCGATTGCTAAAACATGTGATGGCATCCGCGATCGGGCAGGTGAAACCGGGGTCAACCATACACACTACCTTCAGTTCTGTTTTTGTCACGTGACATGCCTTTCTCGTCGTTGGCCTCGGTGCTTAACTGTTGAGTCAGTTACTGGTTGTTGCATATAATTGCTATAACACACGAAACCTCCATTTTCAGTTTTTATATCACGTGACCTGTTTTTGTCACATGACCCGGAACAGTGTCCGAGTATATTAGAACACCCATGATTTGTGTGTGAATGGCCAATTGTTACTTCACAGCTAGGGGTGGGAGAACTGCCCCAGGGGTCTGGTTTAGACAGTAACAACTTGTAGCTGACCATTAGAGTACGAATGCCCCCTGGGGTGTCCAGCACTCACGGAAGAACATAATTCATAGTCATTTTCTCCTTGCGTTCACACCAGCAATTTCACCGTCAATATAATTAATTTCTTGAAGATGGTTACGCAAGAGTTAGACAATTTTGTTGTCACTCAAGCACCGTCACCTTCAAACACTCCTCAACCATCTACTTTCACATCAATGTGTGCGTGATTTCTCACCATAGAGGTTGTGGTTGTTATGCAATCACTGTCCCGCTATCAAAATATAAGACATTCTGCGATCCCATAGACGACGCTGTGGTCTTTGACAAGTTGCAAAAAATCCTATTTACATTATGTATTGATCTGAAAGTGTTAAGGCTGTTTGTCAGTGAGCTTGTTTGAAATGGCTTTAGATTTTAACGGAAGTTTGTACAGTAGCGTACGCTTACGGAGAGTTTCTGTATCGTAACATTAGCATTGTGGCGTCGATGACGACTGTTCACGATATACCACAAACCTTTCTGTCTGTTTATTTGATTATGTTGGCATCTAATGCTATATTTCCGTGAAGTGTTTGCCTTGTCATTGGAGTTGACATTGGAACATGGCCAAGATAAGTAAATACACGTTCAACAAGTCCAAGGCACGAGTCTATGAATGTTTAACAATGAACTTTCCGCGGCGTTACGTTTCTTGCACCTCGCATTTCCTGCCACTTGAGAACTCGTGGTTTCTAGGAGATTTCGGTTGGTTTCTGGGAGATTTCGGTTGGTTTCTGACAAATTTCGGTTAGATTCTAGGACCCGAGCAGAGTAACGACACGTTGTCATGTTTAAGTGAATTAACAGACGGTTGTACGGGATATGATTACCACCGGTGCCGTATTTCCGAAACCAAGAAACCCCAAGGGCGAAAATACCAAGTTAGCCTTTTCAGCAATTCTCACGGAGCAATTTTCAATTTGTTCAATGATTAGGCTCCTGTTACCTTGCAAAGCCGATATTCGCAATTCATATTTACTCAATGTGTACATGGGCTCAATGGGACGGCAATCGATATGCATCGTTATAGGTTAAACAAAGTTTGCTTCCGTCCGCGTCATGGCCATAACTTCAGCAATCTCGTGGTTCACGTGAAAAGGTTGGAAAGTCACAAGAGATCTTATTTACGGAAGTGATGCGTCTGGACTAGTTGTATTGGCAGATGTGTCGGGGCATCACACGACCGACACACCGCCAGTTTCTGACATTTTTTCATTCCACTGTGAAACATACGAAGAGAGTTTGAGAGGAGCAGACATGCTTTCAGTTATGGCTAGGGAAGGCAAATTCCTAGTCTCAAACATTCTTCACAGCACTGTCCGGTCTATAAGATTCTCCTCGTTCAAATATCTCTCAGTCGGCTCCAAATCCTGTGTCGTATTTGCTGTTTTCAAAGTTATCAAGATTTACAGTTGAACAGCTTTGATGTTCGCCTCTGTCAACATGCCCAACATTGGGAGACGACATGAAATATAAACAGTGAAATAGAAACGTCATCTTCCACGGTTAGTCTAGCGCTATTTAGAGACATTGACTGTGTAGGGTGCAGGGTTCATTTTTCTACGATTCTTTTGAGTATGAGTATTTTGACTCCACTCCTCTGCTCATCCTGTCTCCTATCTAGCCCCCCATCTCCATCCAGGCCCTCTCTGACACCTCGGAGAACAGCAACTGGTGAACATCGCTCGCTGACAGATCTATAGCTAATGGCAAGGCAAGAATTGTCTTCCATTTCCTGCTTGCACATAGTATGGCACGCTAACGCTTAGTTTCGGAATATATGTAATTTTGACAGAAACACATAATCAGTTTTATTTGATAAGGAGCCCCATTGAGATGGGAGATTCAGAACCTGAGGAAATCTAGACTTGCTTCATTTAGTGTTTAGCATTGAAGAAAGGCCTGGGCGGAAGTGAAAATAGTGAGGTTCAGGGACTGTGAGACAGACTAATAGGATAGCTGTCACCATGAAGGTTTTACCTGTCACTATCCCTTCTCACACAGGTAACAACATGCAACAGAAATGCCTGAAAAAAACATTTTAAATTTTTTTCAGTCTTTTATTTTAGCAAATCTGAAAGGTAGTTTGACTTTTCGTACAAAATTTCAATTTGTAAATTGTATTGAAAGATGCATACTACATTATTAATGGTTTGTTAATGCCTAGCACTACCACCTACTTTTACAGCTCACACCACATGTATTTGCTATCATTCCAACACTAGACATTGGCAGTTTGCTGACATGGCAGTTTGTGTCATTAAATTTGCATGCATTGTTAATCCAATTCCTAGACAGCCAAGTTACATATAAGAAAGGTTACATCTATCACACCCTGTCAAACTGTCCGAACATGACGTTTACTGTGGCAAATCTTGTGATTTGTTCATTATTCATTTCCATTCAAGAGATTCCATCAATCATTCATGGCTTCTCTGGGAATCGGTCCATGTGGCGTTGCAGATCCAGCAACAGGCACTATTTGATTGCTAGTTTGGCTTGTCAGAACTGTCAATGTTTGATACATGCGTCACTTAGAACAGAGGGGAAGTAAACCTCTGCTATTGACGACTCTCCTCAATAGCTCTTGTACATAGCTGCTTCTGTCCATCCTATTCATTGCATGCTCTCTACGTGATTAGGTCGATTTGTCTTAGAACATCAGGCGATATTCATTCTCGCTCAATCATCGTTTTACTTTAGGTTAAGAAGAGAGATTGTGGTTTTGTGTGCTTGTTGTAATTAATGAATATTAATGAGAGTAATAAGTGCCAATTACGAATACGGATTAAATTCGCTAATTGATAATGTCTCACTAAACTGTATTTCATTAACATACAAGATGTAAATATAACAGCCAAAAATACCAATTTTGAATCCTGAAATAATTCTTAATAACGTTTCAGTAAAACTTTAAAATTAACCTAAAATTCACCTTATCTCTTTCTGGTCAAATCAGTTACTTTATCAGGATTTCTCGTGATTCACGCCTTCTGGGATAAGCAGATCAACAACAAGTTACTTATAGAGTACATCATATTCCCCAGAGGTAGTGTTGATACCTGTAGAAAGGTGAGTGGGTGTTATCACCTGGTTGTATGGCCAGGTAAGGGGTATGACAGGTGTGAAAGACTTACCTGAGGCAATCAGAGGATTAGAGTACATACAGAACTGACCTACTACATGTTACCTGTGCTTACCTGTATGGCTTTATGACACTCGTTAACATTTCTTATCTATACTAGCCATGTTTTGGTGTCTAGGTTTAACTATGGGAAAGGTATGGTACATCTAACATCCACAAAGACCTCAGTAGCCCATGAATGTAAGCATCGCTCCACCATCAACAAGGGTCTGTTTTCTTGCTGATGCTGTGCACATGACCCGGGATAGGCCTAATTGCTGGCTCCATACAACCGGGCACATACCTGAAATATACTCCACAATCAGGCACATCAACAGATGGGTAAATAACATACAATACCATTCTTTGAGGCAGAATCTTTGGTCAAAGTAAAGGTTTCTCAGTACATATGCTAGTTATATTGTATGCTTTACTTATAGGAAGCATCATTTCAAATTGATTATACTTGTTACTCTTTTATACATCTCATGTCATGATAAGGCTCAATGCGAAAAGTGCAAATCTCAACTCACTCACTCATTCTGAGATTCAAGTCGTTATTTTATGTCAAAGTTCAGTTTTTTATGACCATTGGTTTTCTTCAATGATGAGAGGAAAGCAGTGAAACAAACCCAGTGGGTTCAAATTAAGTTTCGGCCATCCTTTTGTAAGATCAGCAAATGTATGTGTCTAAAGTTGGCATGGCGGATATCCACTAAGTAGTTAGTTCTGTGAATTCCGGTGAGTGCATCCCACAGACATGTCGTCCCAACTAAAACTCACTTATACATTTCAAGTGTTGCATAATTGCAACTGGGGAAAAAAATTAATTAAAATGGCTACAAGAAGCTGACATGGGTCATATGAACAGTCTTGTGGATTAATCATGTTTCATTGAGCACCTGGTGGAGTTAAGATTTCCTCAAGTTACCTGTAATTCTTCCAGACAGATTTTATTCCACCATTATCTCATTTCCTGTAAGTTTTTCCCAGCATTCCCTGATCCAGTACTTTTTTACCCACAATTCCCTTCCTCCACCTGTCCATGGGTACTCTCAGATTCTCACTGTTTTAATTTTTATCGCAATAATGAGGCTTGTGGGTTTATTTTCTGTCCCTCCCGATGATACACTGTTGATCTGGAGAGGGTGGCTATTTATCTTATCTCTGTTGCTTCAGTGCTCTGACGTACTGCCAGCGACATGTTTCTATGTCTGCAAACCATCACTTGAAGGGCCTGTCATCTTGACCTGTGAAAAAATGCTTCAAATTATTATCAGCATCATTTATGGCCGATTGACTCAAATTTGGGATGGTTTAGGTTTTCTGGAATGTGTGGCCCAGTCTTACAGTTTGATAAATCTGTTAAAAGTGAGATAGGTAATGGTGGTTTAACACTGTGATGAATCTCACATGACAATATAAATGCTGCAATTTTCTGTATCCTCCTGAGGGATATTGTGCTCCACTTTTTTCCAAGAGAACAGGTTTTCATTACTAGAATTTTGCTGACAATAACATGTATTGACATTGTTGGTCTATTGTTCTGTTTTGTTTGTGTCTTCTGTTTGTAATAGTTGTAATTGTATGGATGAAACTCTCCAGTTTGGCTCCCAGTGTGCATTATGTTTAAAACATCAGACTGTTTTTCTTGTTATTATTGTTTTGAGAAATGTATCAGTGGAAATGTCTTTTACTTCATATCTACTACTGACATTGTGTCAGTCCATGTTTTAGTTACCTGGCCATCATTACTCAACATCACGGTCCCACAATGATTTTCTCCTGTGTGAAAGTATGGTGCGACGACTTTTGTCGGGTTAAGATAGCTTGGTGGAAGGCAGGGTGTTTACTTCACCTGCTTTCCATTTTTTAACTTTTGAACCTTAAACTTAAACAAACCTTTCAGTTTGTAACAGACCTTTCAGATACTATTAACTTTTCTTTTCAGACTTCAGCAATGTTGTAAATAGGAAAATATATTTAGTATGTACCATCATACTATTTTCCTCCAAACTGGATGAAGAAATATGATGATATCCTATAAAAATATTTCTTCTGACGGTCAGTATCTATGCCATTAATACTGAAGACACTTGCACTTGACAGATAAAGGTTTTATCAGGGTTATATATCTCCTTCCCGTAGGTAAATGGAAAAGATGGGCTTAAATCTGTTTATCTTTTGGCATAAGTTTTCAGGAAATATATCTCGGTGATATCAGTGTAAAATTTTCTTCAAAATGTAAATATTTTTTCTGTAAGTGCAGGCTATCTGATAAGGAAATTTGCCAAGAAAGTTAATAGGAGTCTCAAAACATTCATATCATTTTTACATATATGTGTCATTTGGAATTCATATAAGGGTTATCTGTGTAATATGGCTGGACATATTTATCACAATGCATGTGCTATGATGCCATGCCTAATAAATGTATTCCTCATCAATTTCAGGCATCAGGAATTCATAAGTTTTAAAAAGAGATGTGATATGATCACATTTGTTTTGAAATTTGCTTCCCACTTTCCAATATAATATTTCCACTCAACATATCAAATATTATATTTTTTATATAGATAAAGTGTAAAGAAGACAAGTTTTAGGAGACACTGAGGCGTTTATAGAAGAAAACTATCATTAAACTATCTCAAGGGATGAGAATTTGGAAAAGAAATGGTGAAATAATTGAAACTCAGTAATGTTTGATCACTTTTTTCAAAAGATGTCAACTTCATCCATCTGTGATGACATAAACTGAGTCATTATGATATTGATTACTTCAGTAATGATGGAGAAATATGAGATAGTTTAAACTGCAATTATTTGTCAAATAACAATTTTTATATTTTTTAAGGACTAATCAAATACAAATTTATTATCATAGAAGGATTGAATATCTCATTCGATTACAAATTGTATTATGACTAATAAAAACATGTAAGATCAGGAATGTTTTTACTGTTAAAACCCGAGTAATTTCTGTTTTGTCTGAGTTTTTAAAAATGATTTATTCATAACTGACTGCTATACTTGTCATAAAAGGTAACATACATGTTAAGAGTCTGTTTAAGTTGTTACTTACGGTTTGAAACAGCATACATTATTCAAAATAGTTTATCAGGCGGAGACAAATGACATGCTTGAGTTCTCCAGAAACGTTTAAATATGGTAAATTTAATTCTGGTTAGTTTCATCCAATTAAAGACTTAGGTACTATTCCCAAGGGGAAGTGAACAATAGAAATCCTTAAATTTTTGTAATACAAGTGAAAAGATTTTTGATCAATGTTTTTTAATTACTTGTATTTTATTCACCAGTGTTTTCATCCTGGGCTATATTCCATGTGGATTTGTCGCTTTTGGTTTCATTCTCTTCAATCAATCAAATACATTTGCAAGAGAATTAATTCAGCGCTGAGGAAGAGATTAGGGGGCTCAAAGTCCCAGGTCTCTAAGGCAATTAACGCCTTGTAAATGGCTGTTTAGTTTTTTACAAAAGTTTGTGACTTTTGAAACTTTAAGGGGAACTTTGGAATAATTTGACAAATATGCAGAATTTAATCAACATTTCAAACGATTTTGGACCCTATCCATTTTATCTTTTTGTCATTCTTTGTTTGGCAGTGAAAAGCCAGTTTTTAGGGTTTGTAATTTCTGTTCTCATTGATGGCTCTAAATTGTTAAGAAGTACCGGTTGAGACATTTACATAGATGATAGATTATGAGCAAAAGAGAATGATGTGGTAATGTTGCCAATAGAATGTGTTGCCAAGTAACTTTCACCGTCGCTGAAGTAGGAGATGCAGCAGCCAAGAATTATATGTTGAAACTTTCCTATTGTAATTGAGTTGTAAAAGCATAGTTTAGAATTGATTGCCTATATTGCAATCTGTTGCAAGGCCATTCCTGAGGTCAGCATACTGACCACATTCTGACCTTACTGGTGGTGCAGGACTATCATGGGCCAGCAGGACTGGTTGGTATGTGCAAGCAGGTGCTGCCCCTCTATATCACTCCATCTGAGCACTTCATTATAACACTAATTATGGTACACATGCCACACAGCATAAGCAAACTTTCAATATGTTGTAATCTTGTAACTTTGTAACATAATGCATGTCGCATGTGTTTTCATTACAACCTTTATATTTCAGACAAACTTTTTAATCCAGAGTTTGTTTTCACTTGTTTAACCTGGTTATTGCAACAAACCTTTGCATTCAGTCAATCCACTGGTAGTGTTTAACCCGATTCATGCAACAATGGGGTGGTGGGGTAGCCTAGTGGTTAAAGCGTTCGCTCGTCACGCCGAAGACCCGGGTTCGATTCCCCACCTGGATACAATGTGTGAAGCCCATTCCCAGTGTCCCCAGCCGTGATATTGCTGGAATATTGCTAAAAGCGGTGTAAAACCATACTCACTCACTCATGCAACAAACCTTTGCCTTTAGGCAAACCACTGTTACTGTTCAACCTGGTTAAAACAACAAACCTTTGCATTCACTCAATCCATTCTATTTTTCAACCTGTTTATTGCAATAAACCTTTGCATTTAGTCAAACCACTGTTATTGTCCCACCTGGTTATTGCAACAAACCTTTGCATTCAATCCATTGTGACTATCAAATTCAATCATATTGCTATGACTATAAGATTTTGCCAATTCATCTCTGTTTGTCTAACCCTGTATAACAGTAACGTTTTCAACGTATGCCAGCCTTAAAACTACAGCATCCTTTGTTGTACACACTTTTTCCACCGACATATCAGATGTCTCCTGTGTAAGAAGCGCAGCGGGTAACAAAAGCTATGATTGTGTTGATGTTACAAAACTTTGTTGCATTATTTTAAGATTTAAAACAGATAAGATTTCAATCGTGGCCCTCCTCTGTGACTGATGTGTGTATCCAATATGGGGAACAAATCTTAATGCCCGAAAAAAACGTCCTTGAAACTTTAAATGCATGATCGCCAGATGTAATAAAAGATGTATGAAAGAAAATCTGATTACAAGAAATGCATGAGTTGATTTCGACATCAGAAGTTGAATGTCCATTCTAAGACCGATCCTTGTTGATTGATTTTCTTGAATCACTTCTTGTGAAGAAACCGCTGTACTTTATCATTGCGATACATCTATGCCTTTGAGAGCAGCTTTTCACTGTCTGTGAATCATGTTGATGACTTCGATGGTATTGGTAGCCATCTTCATAAACACTGAGCAGTTTGATTCAATTGGCAGTGAATTTAGTAATGATCCCAGGGCAAGGGCAATAATTGACACTGCTACTTACTTCAAAGGACGTAATTAACCTACTACTTTTTAATCACTGAGAGGGAGGATGCAATCGCTAAGATGGGAGACAATTTATAGAACTTCATCTTCTAATACATGGCAATATGTTCCTAGCATACATAGGGGAAGAAAAGGTGAAAGATGGGGCAAATATGAAAGATGAAAAAATTGGTATGACATTTTAAATTGTAAGACTGACTGACTGACTGAGTTTGGTTTTACGCCGCTTTTAGCAATATTCCAGCAACATCACGGCGGGGGACACCAGAAATGGGCTTCACACATTGTGCCCATGTGGGGATTCGAACACGGGTCTTCGGCGTGATGAGCGAACGCTTTAACCATTATGCTACCCCACCGCCCCTAAATTGTAAGAAGCATGCATTTGTTGCAGTCTCCATATTATGCTGCTCCAGAGTTGGTGATCTACGCTTTCTGAAAGAAGCATTGACAGCCTGAATGCACTCTTTTTTCGAGAAAGGAGAATAGAAACTTTGTTTTTAAGTAATGTAAAGGAAGCTGTATGATCAAAGTGTTTGACATTGTTAGGGAACATTACTTCATCCCAAACCACCCATATGCCAGTGTATGAAATAAGCCAAAACCCCAGCCAGACATCAGGGCTGGCAACTTCAAAAAGTTACCAGCCCAAAATGGATTTAACCAGACCAGACACCAAGATGTGGTGAATTTACTCAGATGTATGAAACATCTATAATTTTTACTAGACAATTGTAAATTTAGACCAACCGTCAGAAATCTAACCTGTCTCGGGCGGTCGGACGGGCCTTATTTCATACACTAGATATACCCATCCTAACCTAACACATCCATGAACCTACCCAAACCAATCCAATAACCACCCAAACCGATCCAATACCCACCCATAACCCACCCTATCCAGCCAATACCCACTAAATGTCAACATGAACATTAAGTGTTGCTCTCAACCTTAAGGACTGACTGACTGACTGAGTTTGGTTTTACGCCGCTTTTGGCAATATTCCAGCAACATCACGGCGGGGGACACCAGAAATGGGCTTCACACATTGTGCCCATGTGGGGATTCGAACCCGGGTCTTCGGCGTGACGAGCGAACGCTTTAACCATTAGGCTACCCCACCGCCCTCAACCTTAAGGAACAAATGTCAGTATGATTTGTAAACAGTTGAAAACTTCAATATTTAGTTTTTTGTCATTTTCAGCTTCTTCTGAACAGCTGAAGATTCACACTTAAATTTAGTTTATTAATAAAAGGACACTTTTTATCATAAAATGCTGATAATACAAGATGTTTGAAGTAATACGTCAAATAGGAGGGATTCTTGTCAGTTAAAACCTTCTGGTGGATTCCTCGGCAGATGAAAACTTTTGATATGAGGGCATTCCTTGTTAAGAATGCTGAGATATTCTGAAGATGGGGATAGCAAACATAAAGCTACAGCATGTCTCTGCTATGGTGTTGTTCCCCCATGATCACGCTGCTGATGGTGACTACAGGAGGGGTTCGGGCAGAGGTTACTCCCAGACAGCAGAGTTAGGATGAGAGAGGACACTGAGGATGAACAAGGACCTGATGATCGGCTTGATGTGGCACACAGGGGACCTCATGTTCTGGGAGAGTGGAAACCTGCCTCAAGTGGGACCTCGAGGTCAAGAGAGGTGTGCAAGAATTGCAGATTATCTGTCCCTAATGTTTAATGTCTGAAAGTCAAGCATTATACTTGTGATGTCAATCGGATAAGTCAGGAGCTGAGCAGGGGAAAAACTTATGTTTATCCCTGGATTGATAGCTTTGTCTCAGCTGCAGTTAAATTTGGTCTATTTATTAAACATGTCATTTTTCTTAACAAAAATTGTAGGAAAGATAAAAAGCGGCATTTGTACACCAGCTTCACAAAATATCTGTCACAACTGAGTCAAATTTTAAAAGTTTGATGTAACTCATACAGGCTGTCATAGTAACAGACACAGATATGTCCAATGATATTTTGTGTTCAGTCATACTCTGGGAGTTTCTCAGCAAACGCATACGGTAACTGGGCATGCAGAGCAGAGCTTGGTTTGTTTCCCCTCTTATTCAGAGTAATTAAATCCATTGTTCAATTCTACAGTCATATTTTACAATCTCCAATTACCATTTTAAAACATGCTTTTAATGAATCAATAAAGATTGCCAAACACAAAATTGGATGGTACTATAAACTCAGTTGCCTCTTAGATAAGTTTAACATCAAGGAAAGTAATCTTACTTCCTCCTCTGTACTGAAGGACCTCCAATTGAAATTTACAGATATGTTCCACTCATCTGTTCAAGATAATCCAAACACATTAAATTCAAGGAACAAACTTAGAACGTATAGAAAATTTAAGTCTGAAATCAACTTTGAACCATACCTGCAACACTGCAAGATAAAAAAACCACCATATCCACTTCACAAAACTAAGACTGAGTGATCACAGACTAAAAATTGAACTGGGTAGGAGAACAAGACCACCTACACCTTTGGAGGACCGTCTGTGTGATAAATCCTCTGTCCTTGAGGATGAACAACACCATTTCATGTGTTGCACTAAATATTCAGATGCAAGAAAGTCCTTATTTAACTCCCTTTCCTCTAAAATTAATAACTTCCTCAGACTTACTACCACTGAAAAATTTAACCTCCTTTTTAGAATTAATGATCCAAATAGTACAGGAATTATTTGCTACCACATGTACAACTTTAAACAAATATAGAAGATCTGATTGTCCTAGGCCATTGTTATTATTATACACATGTCTATTATTATATGTTTTGTTGCTCATCATATATATATGATTCATTATATATCTTGTGTGTGTAGTTTATAGAATATTGTCACTGTTTCTGTATGGAACGTTTGCACAATAAATATTTGATCTTGATCTTGATCATAAGTATATGTCATGAAAGGCGATGTTAATGGAATTTTGACCTGAAGAAATATATCTTCCCAATTCAAGGAAGTTAACTGACTATATATTAGTACACTGTTCCACTCTCACTGATCAAGGCTCAGTGTTTGGCTTGACTTTATTATGATCAAGCCACAAAAATCTAACCTACTTTGGTAGCAACTCTCTTGCCTCAGAAGATGTAGAGCCACAGCATGAAGACGTTCTGCAACATGGCGATGTATGCTCAGATTAAGTCTGACCAAGGAAAGGATTCATGTTAAAGCTAATGATAGTTTGTGATAATGCAATGATAATACGATGATGATGTGTGCTAATGCCTGCATTTCAGTACCTGATAATTTTGTTGTTAATAAAAACCCTTCGCTAAGCTGTAAAGATGAAAGTTAACATGACCTTCAAAGCAGTATCAGTAGGTCATGAATGATAGTGAGGAGGTGTTTCAAACCTACCTGAGACTCCACTATCTTACCTTACCCCCCTCCTGCCCCCTCCCAGCAGATGCTACATCAGCCTCATCCCTCGCACAGCTCACGTTACACCTGCTGTCAAACACACAGGGCAGCCATCTTAAAATCCAGAGCAGGAGCAGACGCCAACAGCTCATCTCTCATAAAAACTGACACAAACTGTAACCAACGAACTCTTAGGATGGTTCTTCACCCAAGCTGATGCCAATGTGACTGGCATGGTTTTAAAAGCCGATGATGTATCAAGCGAACAAATATCCTACCCCTGTTTCTGACAATGGTTAAGAATGAACAACAGACGGCTTGTTACATCACAACTGTACAGAACTATCATTTGAATTGTAATTAAAAGCAGCATTTACAGGTCTAAGTTGTGTTTCTTTAAAGCATCTTTCCAATCATCCAAGAGTGTTCACCTTTGGAGGAAATTGCGTTTGTGGAGTTCAAGTTTGGGAGTTCAAGTGATTGCACTACAAAGAGGACAGTTCAAAGAAAATTTGATTTCATTGATCATATGACTTGATTAAGTTTCGAACACAAACTCTTGTTGAACATGGTTTGTCAAGGATTCCACTTCTTTCATTTCTTGAAATGGACAGCATGATGAATTAATTCTCACCTTGTTGTGATGTACTTCAAATGATGTTTCTAATTTCTGACCTTAATTTCCTTGAGTGCATAATTTTGTTTGTTGTACACTTACTGATCAGAGATTGTTGGAGGAAACCGCCACGGATGTCACCATGACATGTACATGTTGCAACGCCGGGATTACTTTGAATCAAAAGATTTAACCCAATCCTTTTTAGGTTGATAACTTGAAAGCTGTTAAGTAACTTTCCTCCAAGTGTGTTCTTATCTCTCTGAATCAGTTGGTTATAGAACTTATATAAACATACTGAAACACATAGCCAGTTGTCACTTCTAGTTACATCAATGGAGATGTCAGAAGGCATTTGTGCAGACATGTTCAAATTGATATATAGGCCAGTTCAAATTTTGACTGGTCTGAAGTACATAACAATTCTACCATTCTCCTTGGACATCAAGGTTCACTGGTCAACATGTATTATCACTGAAGGGAAATGTAACTCTAGTTACATCAATGGAGATGTCAGAAGGCATTTGTGCAGACATGTTCAAATTAATATATAGGCCAGTTCAAATTTTGACTGGTCTGAAGTACATGACAATTCTACCATTCTCCTTGGACATCAAGGTTCACTGGTCAACATGTATTATCACTGAAGGGAAATGTAACTTTTCTCTGTTTTGGCACATATGTTCTTTGAAAACTATTTGTCATCTAAATACCCAGAAATTCAGCTCCTTGGATGATTATTGTCACAGGAAGATAATTACATTCAAAATGTTGGTTAGCCTGGAAAATTCATAAGGGAGGGTTTCTTTCTGGTGCTGTTTTCATTGGTCATTTGCCGAGAAGATTCCAGGTCAGAGAAGATCAACAGTACTTAGAGTTTGTTGTAAGAGTCAACTAAAATGAATGAGTAATTGTTTTCTGATGCTCTTCATCAATATCCCAACCAATCAGAGTGGTGGGGCTCCCAGACTGGGCTTTACATATTGTGCTCACATGGGGATTCAAACCTGGGTCATAAGCATTACAAGGCAACACTTAAACCACAGGTCTCTGGAACTGCCAACATGTAGAGGCCTCATTTAGAGGCCTCAGGAGCTGAATGTTGCAGGACCACTCACTCACTCACTTTAGGCTAGAAATGTGTGAATCTGAAGGGTACTATCCACTCACTAACCCATCTGACCCCACAAGATCTCACAGCTGCCCAACATTTGATGGTCAGCTTGTAGAGACCAGGATTTATTACCAGACCTGGGTGCCAGGCTTGAGAAGGAAATGGATTTATTGGAGGTTATGATGAACGGCAGAGAAATGCAGCAGGTTATTCCCCATCTGTCAGGTTGACCCCCACACCGACTCCTCCTCCCAGGCACCCCTACCCCTGACCCCTCCCCTCCCAGTTGTTCCATCCTGCCTCAGTCTGTCAGCTGTTGATGCAACAACTGCTGTATGATATTGTGAGTGGAGTTCAGTGCAGGGCAAGTTGACTGTTAAACATGTACAGCTGTACACAGGAAACAACAGAGGTGGCAACATGGCTTCTCGTGAGTATGGGAATCTGTTTTACAAAATATGGCAGTCATATGCACCCATTGTAAATCACTTAAACTGCTTTACAATTAAGTTTTTGATTGCTAACACAAGTGTAAGATTGTCAGTTATGTGAACCAACTAGAAAGGTTGACAAGTCTTCATGATGATGTATGTTAACAACAGAATATAACATATGTTATATTTGAGATATAACACTTTCTGAGTAAAATGCAGATTCTCATACTTACGTAGGTTGAGACCTATTTGGGATTCAAACCCACCCTTTCAGAGTGAGGCACCTAATTCCAGCACATGAAGTCATCAATCTATGTTTTATATTATTTTCTGACAAGGGAACCAAAAATTGAAAACAGGAGATTAAATGTTGGAAATATTTGATGTGAAACCAGTGTTGGAAATATTGCCAGTCTCCCTATGGAAACATTTCATTTCTGAGGGTAACTTTTTTTGTAAAAACCTACCTTTTGTCCTTTAATGTTTGACATATAGTTCATCTCAAGGCTGAAAGCATTTCCAGATGAGTTCCTGCACACTCCATCTTTTTGTTAAACTCAACTGCATGTTCAGCTTGGAATACAGTTCAGGACGATGTCAGTACACACATCTAGAAATTTTTCCCCACAAATGTCACACTGATCCAAAGATCTGTAATTGCTGTATTTCATTAAAAACCGCTGGTGAGTTTTTTAAATTCTGAATATTGTTAAAGGGTTTCACATGGCATTCATGTTGGTTAATCATTTTCTCATACCACTTCCCCAACAACTTATCATTATGCTCAGCACAAGCAGTAGCTGCTGTAATGAAAGGATGGGATGTAATGCGTTAAGTGGAGCAGCAGCGCTGGTGTGGTGTTGGCCGATGTCTCCAGTTTCAGTATGGCGTATACACAATCCTACTGCAGAACAACTTTGATATCCCGAGACTGAATCACTGATTACAGTTTCAGACCCCGGTGGCCAACCATCACAATTATTGTTTGGAGAGATTAACAAGGATTAAAGTGTGCGTGAAATTTTTGTTTGTAGGAATAACAGGGATTATTGCCCATAAGCCAGGTAATCCTAAGGTGTTAATTGATAAGGTGTTTGTTAATGTCCCTTCATTCCACAAGTGTGTCAGTGGAAGCTGTGATATTATCTACATTGCCTTTACACTAACATTCGGAAAGGAAGGCAAATTGGCATTGTCAAATTTCACCACCAATTTCTAAATGAACATTATATATTCAATATGATATACATTTGTAATTTACAACCATGCTTTTAAGTAAATATTAAGAAGGTACATATTTAAGGAAAAAAGAGTATGTACTAAATGTGTTCTGTTGCATAATGATGTAAGATACAATCAAATATTGTTGTGTCAAGATTTGATGTTTTCGAACTTAAGGTTTTCTCATATTGAATGATTCTTCTTCATCATTTTACGGTTGTGCCGAACATTGGATAACGTGAAGTATTTGTGAGGGTCTCTCCTCTTTGACATGACAGTGTTTGACTGGTTATATATTGTAAATGCTTGTCAGAGATGAAACTTTGTCAGTCCAAATCAGCTGTCGTCAGAGTATTGTCCTCATGTATATGGGAGTACAGGTATATTATTTGCACATGTCAGACAATGTCCAGAACTGACAGGTTTGACTGTAGAACTGTCTCCCTAGGGCTTCAGCTTAAAGCAATATGTGAAGTGTATTGATAGAACAGATTATTTTAATGCTTATATTTCATTAATGTTCCCCAGCAGGAAAACACTTCAGGGCATGATAACAAAGTGAAATAATATATATGTCAATGCTGTGCTCTTCAAGATCTCAAAATAAATGTGACAATGATAAAATGTTTCCATATTCCAAGCACCTGTTTAAATACATTTGCCCAATACCCCAACTGCCTGTACTTTAGTACCATTGAGAAATCACCTGTATTTGCACTGCAGGGTCTTAACGAGTTATGACGAGCTTTGTCACCTGTCAGGTAGTGTGTTTGTATACACCACCCCTTGTCCCTCCTTATGCATGTAGGATCTCACTGCTGATAATGGGGTTTGATGTTCGGATAAGGTATGCGACTTTGTTTGATTGTATGACATAATGGCATCGTAAAAATATTATGTCGAACAATGAAATTGACTTTTGTGGGTGAGTAGGATTAGACTAGAAACATATTGTTGTGGGTCTGGCTTGGAGGCTCAGACTCATTCTCTGGTAGGAGGCTGGTCTGTTTGTTGTTTAATGCCCCACTCAGCAATAGTCCAGCTATGTGGCAGCAGTCTGTAAATAATCGAGTCTGGACCAGACAATCCTGTGATCAACAGCATGAGCATTGATCTATACAATTGGGATATGATAACATGTGTCAACCAAGTCAACATGCCTGACCACCCGATCCCATTTATTCTTGCTGGTAGAAGGCCTTTCTATGGCATAGTGGAGAGAGAGTCTCCAAGAAGAATGTAAGGTTTGGGGTTTGATTCCCAGCCCTGTCATACCATAAGGCATAGAAGATGGTACTTGTGGTTAAAGGGATGATACAGGGCCTGGTCAGCTCGGGGTCACTATGCTGTGTCTGGAAGGAGTGTCCATGTTAAGTTGCAGCTTGCCATCACAGTAGTAAGACTGGTTATGTTAGTGAAACGATCTTGAAAATGTCTCACCCCATTTCACTTCACCTCCATGGTAGAATGTATTGTGATTTCTAAGATAAATGACAAATTTCCATGTTCGGTCTTACAGCAGCTTCTCAGATAAATGACATATTTCCATTGTCTCACAGTGGATTATCTCCCTTTGATATTATGACACAAACTTCACCAATTGCTCCAGGATTGCCAACAATCCACACACTATTTGTTCAGTCTTGTGACAAGTGAAGCGTACTATGGTTCTAAACAGAACAAGAATCTCCACAGGCAAGAAACAGTATTCAGGAATCTGATCTACATTTTTTAGCTTACAGTTAAGTGGTCGGGTAGCCTAGTGGTTAAAGTGTTCACCCACCACGACAAAGCCCTGGGTTAGATTCTCCACATAGGTACAATGTGTGATGCCCATTTCTGGTGTTTCCGGCTGTGATATTGGTGGAATATTGCTAAAAGGGGCGTAAACCTAAACTCACTCACTCATTGTAAGTGGTCATTTATAGGTCTAAATCTTCATCACAGAGGAGTACTTAAGATCTGGTCATATGGGTGTATTTACTCATCAGAAAGTTGACAGCATGGCTAGTTTCTTATCATAGATCATATGTAGAAATTGTCGTATCAAAGTATTGAATGACTAGTGATTTAGTGGATTACTGTAGGAATATTATATTGCAAGATTAGCTTCATAACTTTGTTATAGCTGCGATATGAAATTCAATCTATCTTGCTCTTAAGAGCATTAAACTTTTTTAACAGTTGTGTTGCAGACAGCATTGAAGTTTTAACAGGTCTGCGACAAAAGTAGCACTGACTCACTACACATCAGTAAACCCAGAATCGGCACAATATCGGTGCCGCCATAAAGGCATTAGCTGTAATATAATGTACAGCACAGACAGGCTCCCTGTCATCGCCTATCTACCGATATTGTTCTGTGCTAGTGATACCTACCAATTACACAAAAGATAATACACGTCAAGTGTTTTGGGGGGTATTATTTTACATCCCTTGACATCGACACAATGCTGCCACTCGAGCCATAATTGAAATCCAGGGGTGAGATGACTTATAACGTATCTACCAAAACCGTACAGTTGCATGGCGGAGTAAGACCGTATTTGATATATAGCCCTACGTTCCTGTGCAGATAAGAGGTATCGAAAAACATTTTTTGTGGGACTTTTATGGCAGGCAAGATGTTGGACGGGCACATAAACCATGGAGGAAAGGTCCTGTTTAGATCACGCATAAAGTGCAAAGGTTGACAGTACCAATACAATGCATTCTGTTCATGCATATTTCAAGGGGGACACCCTAGGGTATGTATTGAAACTGTGAATGACATTACTCTGATAATGTCCTGTGGTTTTGAAACAAATTTCAATTATATTTTACTGTGGCCAATAAAATTTACTTATAATTACTACATTTTCACTCCCCACCTGCTTTACCTCCAAACCTCCTCCACAATGTGTGAAGCCCATTTCTGGTGTCCCCCGCCGTGATATTGCTGGAACATTGCTAAAAGAGGTGTAAAACTAACCTCACTCACTCCAAACCTCCTCCCCACATCTGCAAGTTCCTATAGACAAGAGACATTAATTCATGTTATGAATATCTTTACTTGAAATACAAAAATAAACCTGATACATAGTCAATTAAACATGGTTCATGTGAGTTAAATCCTGTGACAGATGCGTTGGATATTTTCTTTAAAAAGTTAAACATTACAACTGAAACATCTATGTCATCACTTTTTTAATTAAAATCTAACTAGATTTGTTTCTATCCCATTTGCAGTACTTTTCTATGCAATGTATTGTCATCTGCAGACACGCATCAGTTTGGATGTCTTAAAGGGGTATATGAATGAACATAGATCATAAAGTCTTTTTTTAAATTTTGAAAGCTTTTACAGCAGGTAGGGTCACCTTATGGTTTGGGTCAGTCTGTAGATGCTGATATATAGATATAATGTTCAGAAGCTTTCATAAAGTTGAAAAGGTAGTCTTTTATCTGAACTCATGCTTGGAGGGTTGTTATGCACTGTGAGCGTGCAGTACAGTGTAGATGTGCTTTGTGAGTATATGTGCTTACAGAACAATTTTCACACATGTGTAGATATGTCTATGTTAGAACTAGGGATTGTCACTTTTCAGGTTGAAGTACTCTTTTTGAATATTTTTAATGCAGATGTTTGAGACTCAAGGCATTTATAGATGTAATGGAACATTATCAAAAAACGCTTGATGGCACATTTGCCACACACAAGCGGCCTGGCCTCGGGTATTATCGAAGGGGATTGTCGCTGGTTCTGGTTAATGCCACTGCATATTCAAAGGGAGAAGCTCCATGTGGAACAAGATAAAAATGACATGAAATTTGTCCCGGAAATATCCCTCGTCTTTATGCTTTTACAACCAAGCCAAGACCTTTGTTTGAGTTGGGCTTTACGTCACATCAGCATTATTCCATCCATATAGTGACGAGTAACTTTGTAGAGTCCGAGAGAGACATTGTGTAGAAGTGTTACATCAGTTTGGATTTTGATAAATATTGTTTGTTTGAAAAGGGCGATGAGAATAGAATTGGAATAAAGGTTTTAGGTGTTGGTTATTGATGACAAAATGTTTTTGTTTTCAAACATTTGAGTTTGAAGGTAATTGTGTGTGAAATGTGACAGAGGTTATCGAAAATGTTCAAAATACATGAACAGACCTTTAAACAGTCCAGCAGATAAAGTCAGTTAAATACTTGTGTATGTGAGATAACAACTGAGAGTAAGTTCAAAGAACATGGATCCCATGTTTCAGCTTGATGTCATGCTTACCCTGGGTTTTTGTATATAATCACTCATATCAGTTCTGACGTACCGGTATACCCAAGATTATGATAGAAGGTGTTTTTATCTAAAGATGAACTGAATTTGGCAACATCATGAACATTTAATACAAGACAGAAGTTATTAAATGGATAATGCACCTTGTAATCATAAACAGGGGAGATTCAAGCTAATCCAGATGGCTTGGAGTGATAGTCACAGAGACCCCCCTGCCCTATCCCTCCCTCCCTGTCAGTCTCCCCCACCTGGTTCCATATACCTCAGTTCCAACCCCCAGACCTTGCACCCCCTCACTGCCCAACCCATCTCAGCATGGGTATCACACACCTATCTCAGGTACTTTCTTCCATCTTTCATTATCAAGACTTAGATGGGTTCTGTGGATAAAGCGACTCAGGTTACAACACTTTAGATACATAGTGAACATGTTTGTGCACTATGAGACTGTACACAATCTCTCACAAGTTCCTAGTTATATCCCTACCTGTGGAGGAATAACGACTAGAATGCCCCCCTAGAGATAAATGGTAAAAAAGTCTGTACTTTCATGGAATTCACTTCAGGCTAAGCTCTTTAGTGACTGAACTTCAGCTACGGTGAGTGTCTCTTTGTTCAATGTGCGATGGGCTTCTGTAATTTACTAATAATTAATAACTTAAATTGAATTTATTAATATTTCATTTAGCCACACAGGATTTTGATGACAAATTTCGTCATTGAAAAACCTTGACTTAAATTGAACACATTGTATATTACTGGAAGAATTTTTTGTGATATAATCATGGTTTGTATAATATGTAATATGTCAAAATATATCAGTATTGCAATATTTGTGTTTCATTGCTTACATTTTTGTATATTTATTTTTTTAAAGGAAATGTTTTTCTTTAAAATTGTAAAATTTGGTTTGTGGAAACACCCCATGAAGACCCTCCTGTATTCTCTTATGCTAGGATCGTCCACACGACTACTAAAACAATTATAACTTCTTCACAAGTGGGAATTCGCAAGAAACACAACTTCGGTAATGGAACCAAATTCATGTCACAATAAGCAAGGAAATGATTTTTGAATCCTCAGGCAAAATAATCTCAAGAGAAAAGCGTCTTGAAACATCTTTAACTTTAAAGCTTTCTTTGTACTACAATCAGATAGATGTAAAAACATTTCTCCGTGATAAAAGCAGTGACTGAATATTTGCCAAGAACCTAAGTTTATCTTAAATTACATGACTTGTAAAAAGTTTGAAGTGTTGCAAAACTTTTACAACTTTTTGCTAGGAAGTTCGTTGTTTCTGACAAAAACACTATTTTGCCCAGACAGTAGATCTGTCATTAAGGGAGCTTGTTTCCAAACAACTGTATACATAAATATACATATATGAATATCACTATTCAAACTGACATGGAAAATATAAGTTCTGTTTACATGGGTAAACGTTAGGCTGTGGAGATTACCAGCTCTGTCAGTTGTGGAAACACAGACTTCTTTGCTGAAGCCAGCAATTCAAACATTTTCCCCTAGACAGTCACTTATTCCAAAATGACATTTTTTTTCATAATACCAGGCTGTCATCTGGGCCTATCATTGTGAACTGCATACACAAAATATAGACTACTTAATATACCCTCTGTCATATCAAAGCGAAATACCTCATATTGATTTTTGTAAACGTGATCTGTTTCGCAATCATCGGCCTTGTGCTTTCCGCCACTTCCTGTACATAATGCGGATCTCTGTGTGAAGCTCTCCACTATAGTTCGCGATATCATGCCAAAAGTCAGTAGAGGCAAAGAGCTTCTATTCTTCATCTCATCAGTATTCAAGTCATGGATGATGTTTAAGAGTAAACACCAACTTGAATTAACTGCATTCATTGTGAGCACAAAATTAAGTACAGTTCATCTCCGAGTTTGTTTATTTAAGTAGGACTTTTTACCTCAGCTTCAGCTGGGAAATAGGAAAAGTCACCAATGTTTCTCTCAAAACCAACTTCTTTCTCTTATTTCTTATGTCTTTGAATACAGGTAATCCAAATAGTTTAAATCTAAATTTTAATTTTCAGTTCGCATGTATAATACAGGAACTGTAAAAGCATGATATCAGTAAAAGAAATTGTGATGAAACAGATTTATTCTGTTCCTAAATGGTAAATATTGTGCACCATAGGTTTAGTGACCCCAGTGTGAATATTCAGATTATTCTGTGTATATAGTTATATCATTCCCCTTCAGCTGACAAGCTAAGCGAGTGAGTTAGTTTAGCAATATTCCAGCTAAATGGCGGCAGTCTGTAAATAATTGAGTCTGGACCAGACAATCCAGTGATCAACAGCATGAGCATCGATCTGCACAATTGGGAACCGATGACATGTGAGCCTGACCACCCGATCCCGTTAGGTGCCTCTTACAACAAGCATGGGTTACTGAAGATCAATATTCTAACCCGGACCTTCACGGGTTGACAAGACAAGCATTCAGGGTGTTTTTTATAGGTCCGTTGTTGAACACCACACTCAACCATTTTCTAGCTATACAACAACAGTTTGTAAGTAATAAAGTCTGGACCAGTGATTGATATCATGAGCGCTGAACCGAGCAGTCGGGATATGCCAAGTCAGCGAGACTGACCACCAATTCCATCAGTCACCTCTTACGACAAGCATGGGCTAAGAAAACCCAGATCTTCATGGGTAAAATCATTTTGGAAGAAACAGTCGTGTGTCTATCAAATCCCAACTCTCCAATTAATGAAAATCTCTATTTATGTTATGATTTAGGACACAAAACCTCATCAGTACTGAAGGTGTCTTGCACCTGTTTGTAATTGATGTTTTTTCTGATTACTTACAAACACCGCAGGCTTGATTTTTGTCTACTAATATGATATTTCTGTATTGAAAATTGTAATTTCCTGTGTTCTAGCCTGAAGGATATTTCTCATGTCAGTGGCGAAAGTCTGCAACTTGATGTCATTACTTGTACATTGATTTCTCTTCTTGAGTTGAACCATGCAGTAATGTGTGTAATTCTAGGACCAAGTAATCACAATGAAGTGATTGCCAACGCTGTAATGCACAATATTGACACGATCATTTGTTTCAGCCATTAGTAGGTGCGCTAAGCTTCGCAAGTGTGCAAAAGGAACTGTAATTATGTTGTAGACATTGATATGTGTCTTGTCACCGTGGAACTAATGTTTGTTGATTAATTACTCAGTGATTCCTGAGTGTTTGGCAGAGATGGGATGAAGATGTGAAATATTGTTCGTTATTGATTAACCTGAGTATGAATCTGTTATAGATGGAAGAGTGAGTGAGTTTAGTTCAGTTCTGTTAGAATTTTAGCAATATTCCAGCAATATCACGGCAGGGGACACCAGAAATGGGCTTCACACATTGTACCCATGTGGGGAATCGAACCCGGATCTTCAGGTGATGGGCGAACACTTTAACCACTAGGCTACCCTACCACCCCCAACAACTGGAAGTAGTGTTGGGGTGAATTCAAAATACTGACATCCTGTTCACCTTGCCATAATGTTTACACCTAATTCCTAGTCCATGCTTTCACAGCTGTGCTAAATGTTTTACGTGTATTTCTGGCTTAATTTGAGGTTAATCTATGACTGATCACCATCTCAAATTAGCTGTAAACAGATAACTTAGTCAAAGTGCTTACTTTAATTATATTGCAAACATGTGTAGATGTTGCTAAACATGAGCAGGTTCTAACACTAAGTTTTATTCAGACTATGGTCTCATTTAACAACCACATCAAGCTATGTCATTGCTTATCTATTTCGAAAGCATTCCATGTTTAATGAATATTGGTTTTATGTAGCATTGGGAGATTCGCTTTCATGGAGTGCGTCATCGCTAAAACCAGCATGAATCTGCTATGTAGTAGTTGTTAGTTGTTTTGTGAATGTGACCACAGGCATCTTAGCGCAATGATTATCATAACTATTGTAGTCGAACGGGTCTTATGTTGCATGTAACAGCTTTAGTCATGACTGCAGGAGTTCCCATAGTTTAAGATAACCTCTGATCTTTCTGATGACCTGGGCCTAGATTTTCGAAGCTCTCTTAGCGCTAAGATAGTCGTAAGTGCCATACATTAACATTAACTTACGACTATCTTAGCGTTAAGAGAGCTTCGAAAATCTTGGCCCTGGACCATCTGCAAAGACATCTTAGTGCTGCAACTATGGTAGACCTCTGTTAGAATATAGGCAACCATAGCACGAACATTCTTGCCAGATCTAGTTTCATTTCCCTGTGAGATCTTAGTGCCATTACTCCCAATAACTTTCATTCCTTAACATGTACTTACAAATACTTGGCACACAGAAAACAGTACAGTTGAAAAGCTAAATCATCCTATCAAGCATAAATTTTACATGTTTTGACACTGTTATTTTCTCTTATAATTATTTATTCACTTGAATTGACACCAATTCATTGATGAAAGTGTAACCTTTACTGGTATATGGTCTCTGCATAAGCTGACCCCTTTCTACAGAATGCTTTTTCTGGTCATCAAAGTTCTGCTATCTTACAGTCATATTGGGTATTATCCTTCAAACTTCAGTGATCTGCACGCTATCGGGGTATTTGCCTTTCGTGTCGTATATGCTTGAGAATGATCATATGATAGCCTCTGACTACAGATCACATCCGCACATAGGACCATCCATCCCTGTCATAACTTTTTGATTAAACTATACATGTCCATCTCAGGTGTGGAGTTATTTCTATCACATTCTATTAGCGGTACCATGTCAAAGGGGACAGGTTTTCTTCTGCTGACTTGATAAGCAAGTGTAATTTACACAGACAATTTCATCCCCTCCAGATTGTAGCAATTACCACAAGCCCTAACAACAATGGCCATATTATAAGTGAGCAGACGGGCAGGTCCTCTTCGGCCATATACTGAAATCTCCCCTGTTCTGTCACAATGGGGTGTATTTCCATCTAATTGGCTTCAGTATTGAACTGCTCTTGACTTTCTCACACTTACATAGAAACCAGCTCGCTAAATCCTTCCCCGGACAGGCAGACATACGATAATGTAATGTGGAATAGACCGCCATTTGTTCTTGTGGCTGGTATTAGTTGTGCCTCTGATCTGAAGCTTACGAGAATCACTGGAACCTTGTTTGTTTGTCCAGACAGACACAGCCATGATCATAAAGTCGGAGACATCAACCTCAGGATCAAACCTAATTTGGAAGGGTCAGAAAGGGTATAGTGCAACCCGAAGGACTGTCCTGGGTTACAGAGGAGAACCCTATCAATGGTGATTCAGGGTGTAGAGGGACTCAGTTTAATTAGACGGGGATCAGATGAGGGGTGGAGAAAGGGGGTACCACCCAAATTAGTCATCTTTAAAGTCAGTGTAGGATATGAACTAAATAAAGTTTGATTTAACTTGGATTAGAAACAATGAAAGAATGAATACCTCCAGTTGTGTTTGCTGTGCTCATAATGTCAGTGCCACCTATTTAGGAGCTTAACTTGATTTAACCCAAGTCACATGAAGGAGGTTTAAGTTACCAACTTACAAACTGTAGAGAAGCTTGCAGTGTTCATTTCAAGGGCAGATACATGCAGAAGGTAGGTCCTTAAGATTCAGCTTAGACTTGAATGTGTGAGTTTTTGTGGAACACATATGTTGGAAAAGTAATGATGTATTAGATTGCAGTTAACACACAATATAAATAGGTTAACAAGACCCCCTCTGGAAACATGGTAATCCCAACTGAAGTTTCAACATAAAGGGCAATACTCAAAGAGATAAAAATTCTGGAAATTTGTTTTGGGTTAGGTCGGGGCTGGATCATTTGAATTGTTATTGTCATTTTAAGCTCATGACTATCTCCAAAATGTTTTCCTTCACCAATCCCCATCGTCTGTATACATCCTTCCTTCATCCCTCCTCATCCATCCTTCATCCAGACATCCCTCCCTCCTTCCTTCACCCCTCCCCATCCAGACCTCCGCTCCCTCCTTCCTTCACCCTTCCCCATCCATCCTTCATCCAGACATCCCTTCCTTCTTCCTTCACCCTTCTCCATCCATCCTTCATCCAGACATCCCTCCCTCCTTCCTTCACCATTCCCCATCCATCCTTCATCCAGACATCCCTCCCTCCTTCCTTCACCCTTCCCCATCCATCCTTCATCCAGACATCCCTTCCCTTCCCTTCACCCTTTCTCCATCCATCCTTCATCCAGACATCCTTCCCTCCTTCCTTCACCATTCCCCATCCATCCTTCATCCAGACATCCCTCCCTCCTTCCTTCACCCTTCCCCATCCATCCTTCATCCAGACATCCCTCCCTCCTTCCTTCACACTTCCCATCCATCCATCCTTCATCCAGACATCCCTCCTTCCTTCCTTCTTCCCCTTCATCCATCCATCCTTCATCCATCCATCCTTCTCCTCCTTCCTTCACCATCCCCATCCATCCCATCCCATCCCTCCATCCATCCATCCATCCTTCCATCCATCCATCCATCCATCCATCCATCCATCCATCCATCCATCCATCCATCCATCCATCCACCCATCCATTTCCATCCATCCATCCATTCACCCATCCATCCCTCCATCCATCCATCCCTCCTTCTTCCATCCACCATTCTCCATCCATCCATCCATCCATCCATCCATCCATCCTTCCATTCACCATCCCCCATCCATCCATTCATCCAGACATCCATCCATCCTTCCCTTCCACCCATCCACCCATCCATCCATCCATCCATCCATCCATCCTCCATCCCTTCACCCATCCATCCATCCATCCATCCATCCATCCATCCATCCATCCACCCATCCATCCATCCATCCACAATCCCTCTGCATAACCCTCCTCACCATCCATCCTCTGATCCCCAATCCACTCAGCCAGCCACCATTTCTTGGTGAATTTCAGAGATGAGAGACACTTACTTGATATCCTCGGTCAATGAACACAGAAATATTTGAAGCCGATCTCACCTGCTCCAGATGAGATACACGAGTGCATCGTCTGATATCACACATCAGTGACTATGTAAGTCTAACACACCGAGACACTCATTCAGATTGCCGCTCAATGAAGTACTTGTCCAGGATGAACAGCTACGCACTGTCAAAACATCGTCAAGTTTATGGAATTTGCTCCCTGCTCGTATTTGTATGCTCTTTGACATGACCAACACTTTTGGGTTTTGTGCAAACTTCGAACTTATCAGTAAACATTGGCAATATTTACAACTACTTATCAACAGTAACACAGATACTATTCAAGAGACAACCGATATTAGGAACAACTGTTATAAAAACAGTTTTTCAGTGAGAATGTTTAATGTTTCTGATACGCATGGAATGTGGTTTGCTGATGTGTTTAGACTGAGGATTTGTAATGAGGATGCTCCAGTAATGATTGACTGGTCAACTTATGTATCAGTTTGTATCAATACAGAAGAATTTCAAAACTTAAAACATAGTTAAATTTTATTCATAAGTCAAAATTACATCCCATACAACTTTAAATCTGAAAAAAATATACAGTCAGTGTTTTTTATCCTCATGTAATTAATTGTTGAAAAACATTTATATATATTAAAAGGGAGAGGCAGACGTCTTTCAGTTAAATCAGTCATTTATGAAATAAGGAACTTCAAGCATGTATTTGTGAAATGTAGGCATCTCATCTTGAAGAAATCTTAACTGTGTAACAACCCAGTCGTTGCGTCTGCAAGATCACAGCTAAGATGACAACACCCTCAGGCTAGCTTAAATTAGAACTAAAATTCCAACATTTACAGGCCCTGATTGTGGGTTACATCAACACTTATTACTGACAGTTTTACACAATCTGGGATAACATGGAGTGCAGAGTGAACACTGGTTACATTGTGATCATTCCATGCCCCGGAATCCACCAAGATAGTCATGGCTGTGTCCTTGACCTTCAACCAAGTGCATTACAATTTACACGTCAAGATGCATCAGAGGCACATGTTATCTGCCCCTTCTCTGCATCCCCTTTCTTTCCCTCCTGCAGATCATTGGCCTTTCACAGCCTCATGCATGAGTAGAAGCTTGTCCACATCTTTCAAGTTCCAGACAAGCTCCTGCTAATCAGCAGCATCTTAGTCAGAACAGTGTCTCCCTGTCTGTAATGCACCATCCCCTGGACTGTGAAGTTTGCTGGCTCCTCTTTCATGTGTTTACAACATCACCATGCACGACCAACAACAGTAGGCTCTTGTTATAACAATGGGCATCTCACAAGCTGCTGCTGCTGCTGCTGCTGCTCTTGCAGAAGCTCCTGCAGGATATATATGCATGCTTTGAATGTTCCACAGGAGGATTCAGTACTGAATTAGTATTGTCGTTTTTCATCTTCTTGGGCAAACGTTGTTTCAGTTGGATGTTTATGCCAAAAGCAGAACCTTTCCTGATTTCATTTTTTTTTTACATTTTATTGTTTTGAGTGGTATGTTCACCAGTCTTCAGACAGCCACGGGAACTCATTGGTGGCCCAGTCATCCATGATGCTGCAATTTGCTTTGCAGAGTTGTGTCCCTTGGTCATGCCATCAACCTATATTCTAGGTTTCAATCCTGAGGAACATTCAATTGTGATTGTAGAAGTTTCTTTAATTCTTCATCAATTCTGATTTTGATCTCCAACTTCCGTACCCAAGTTCCAGTACATTGTGATGTCCATATATGTGCCCAAGTACCAACTTCTGAATTCAAAGCTGAGTTACAATGATTTACTTATCTAAGATTTTAAATTATCTGGAGGCTTGAAGTGATGACTGCTATCCTTGAGACGTGAATGAAAGAGAACCTTCTGCGGCCCTCTTGAACAGGCAGTTTGTTTATTGAACATAGCATTAAATTGTCATAAACTGCTGCCTGTGTCTCTGACGGACTGTAGGCCTACTTTGTCCTGTGTTATCTGGTGATCTACACATGCACTTCACACAGATACTGCCGGCCAACAGAAGCCAAGACCGCCTTTGTAAAGCCATGAGTTGATCTGGCCTCTACTAATTCAGACCATCACAAATACATATGTTACAAATACCTTGGCTGTGTGTACCTTGAGGAATCAATCTATCATTTTGTGAATTTCAAAGTTTAAGATTTAATTAAAATTTGGATATCTTGATGATGGTAATGTTTAGGAATTCAGAAAAGGAACACATACACTTTGATGAAAGATAAGTTGTGTTTTTGTCTGGGTGGTACTTCATATATAGTATTTAATGTATGCAAAGGTCATATCAATAAAAATAACATTATTTAAAATATGAATCAGTGGCAAATGTCTTTAAAGATCTACGTGTGAGATTACAAAGTGACTTGAGGGTATCCAAGAATGGGCTGACTGTCATTCGGGGACACCAAGGATTTTCCCATAAGAACACACACAGTTAGTGGTTTCAAGGTTCATTTGAACAATTGAAATGAGTTACTCCGTGACTCAACTGTCTTATCATCGCTGACCGTATCAGCCAGGCAACCACCTTGTCCCGAGATTCAGGTGTTCTATAGCTATTATAGCCAGGGTGTTATTGCCACCTTCCAGCACCCCTGCAGCCAGATACCAACATTAACTGATGCTCTCTAATTGCATAATGTTGTGAATCACCTCCAGCCACCCACTTCAATACTGACCCCTGCTGGTTCCTAAACCTCCACCAACTTAATGCATATGTTCTGTGTTGGAGACTTCAGGAGTTGGACCTATACCCCGGAGGGCCCCTAAACAGATGTCACATACTCCTGCCCTGTTTTACACCTTTGGGTCCCCATAGTGGTTTTATAAGAATACATAACTGAAGAGTGGTTATTGCTTTGACAACCTAGAAAGTCCATGAACAACCTTCATCATTGGAATCTATAATACTGGTAGTTCTCTCTGAGGTATATCTGGAGTCTTTAGTGAGTGAGTTTAGTTTGACGCCACTTTCAGCAATATTCAAGCAATATCACGGTGAGGGACACCAGAAATGGACTTCACACATTGCAACCATGTTGGGAATGGAACCCGGGTCTTCAGAGTGACGAGCAAACGCTTTAACCACTAGGCTACGCCTCTGCCCCTCTGGAGTCAGAAGTATTGCACCAGAGTGTGAATGAATTAAACAAGTATCAACATTATTTTGTATAGGTGTCAGAAGGAAAACTCTGAGAACAGTGCTGCTGTTCCTCAGTGATCTGGCCTACAGCTGGCATACAATACTATACAATGACCATACAATAGCTTCAGTGCTACGATATCTGTGCGGAATCAGTAGCAAAGTCCTGTTCCTCCAAGTGATCTTAGTTTTGAGACTGCCATAACTCCCAAACTTTATCATAGGCTGTGGATCACGTTTTAGACTCTGAGACCCTTAACTGTTGTACATCTTCTGCTAGAGACTGAAGTTTACAATCATCATAGCTCTAAGATCACTTTGCACAAAGAAGCTGTGAGCATTTAACTCTTCAATGGCTATTTTAGTATTTCAACCATTGTAATATTCTTTGACATGAATTAACAACGTGACTCTGCATACGCTTTGCACTTTGATTCTATTTACATGTTCATGTTTGTGTGTGGCCCTGGACTTGTACCATAGGAAAACTTACTAATACACTGTACAACTTCGTTGTGGGCCTGTTACAGTACCTAGATCATAGATCACTTGATGGCACTTCAGGTCCTGTTCCACACAGAAGTCTTAGCACTACAATTGCCATACATATATGTTAAAGTATGGTGATACCGTCTTAGCTCTAGAATGGCTGTGTGAAATTGGGTAAGATCTCCAGCAGTCTTTGCATATTGACTGTCAGAATGCTGGGTCCTATCTAGCAGTGTAGATCTCCTGGCAAGATGGTAAAGACTAACATTATCTCAGTGTATCTAGTTCACAGATGTGTGTTACTCATACTGGCCACCTCCTGATGCTGCTGACCAGCATCAAGTGTAATGCACTCATTATGTAATCTGAAGCAGCAGCCGCCTATCTCCAGCTACCTCCCCAGCAGCAGGAGCTCCTTCTACAGAGGATGTGCTGGGATGGGACCTTGTTTTAGGGAATTTGATCTTGTGTAAGCATTCCATCAGATTAAGCAATCAATTGGCCATAAGAGGCACTGACCAGAAGGTGACCAGCTGGTTATTAGTTAATGAGGAGAGAAGGGCTAATGAGAAGAGGTGGTCAACTCTGATGTAGGTGTATCTAGCACTTATGTCGGTGTCGGGAATGGAATCAACTGTGAAATTGGGGCAACTGGGGGATGGTGAGTGTCTGTGAGTGCAAACCTCTCAGGGGCTTTTGTGGCTGAAAAAGATTATGTGGTTATGTGGACCATTTTTGATATTTTAAATTTTGATGAAATGATACAGTATTGTGAATTGTAATTAGGATGGTTAAATCTGCTGGACTGTTTTATGTTGTAAAGGACTGACTTAATGTTAAAATATTTAATTTAAATGCAGTGACGCTGATTAAATTTTTGTATGTGAATATTTGTTAAAAAGTCTCACCACTGAAACCACTAAAAATTAAAAAGATCACTAAAAAACCTCTTTGATGTTTGTATGTTCTTTTGGCAAAACCATTCAGTAATGGCAGCTGTTGGACAAGGAAACATTTCTAGCATAACTTTAAATCATGCCTGCTTTTAACGAAACGTTAAATGCCTTTATCGGTGGAAAGTGATTGCAGTGTTTATATGCATGCACACATCTGCAACATGTTTAATTCAACATTACAATCACAGTGGTAGAAATACAGAACAGGGTCAGTGTGATGCAGGGCTGCATGCATTGTGACTGATTTGTATTCACTAAGAGTCACGACTATCTTGATTGAATTTCATGTTTTGGTGGAAGCAGAGAGATACTGTAAACAATGTAACAGAACATGTCACACTGGATGGTAGTGTGACATGTTCGGAATAGCATTTGTAAAAAGTCCACCGAAAACTACTTACGGAAGGTGAAATTTAAATATTTGTGTCAATATTGTTAAGGAGACACATTGATGAGTCGACGTCAGAAGGAGGCTGTGAAAACATCCTATCAGTGTCTCATTTGCATATATTTGTAAACTGAGAAACTGACTTTGGAGGATCTAATCCTGGATTATCTTGTTAAAATAAACAAGGACCAATGTTGCCTACTTGATACCTCAGTGCTGTGATTACTGTCATGGTAATGAAAGATGTCACCAAACTGAGAAGCGACTGGGATTAGTAAAACTAGCTGAGAATGTTTTCGTATTGAACAGGGCGGTTGAGGACGTGTGTGTCAGAATCAAAATGAGGTGGTATTTCCCCCCTGAATGTTAGGCAAACATGAGGCAGGTTGCAAGTAGCTGAATCTTGTGTCGGTGTAACAATCGGGAAGGGTAATATGTTGATTCTGTTCTCCAGCTCCGTCACATGTACCAGAACAAAAACACCAGGGATGCACTTGACAATGAGGGGCAGCTGGCTTTTAGGAGAGTATGGTTTCATTTGGGGGTTGTTCTGTTCTCAAAGACATACAAGCTCAGCACACTGCATCCGATCCTGGATAATACATCTGATATGTTTGGAGGTAAAGATAGGTGTAATCTCGTGAAACAGATCAGTCAGTACATCAGTTTTGTAGCTGTTCTGTTATTTACTTATAGTGTAGGACATTAAAGATGGACAATGCTCCCAATGTCCAGTTCCACTGAAGTCTTATAGTGCACAAATGAGTGAATGAGTTGGGTTTTAGTCCACTTTCAGCAATATTCCTGCAATATTGTGAGGGACACCAGAAATGGGCTTCAGACATTGTACCCATATGGGGAATCAGACCCAGGCCTTAGGCGTGACGGGCAAACACTTTAACCGCTGGGCTACCCCACTGCCCCATGTGCAACTGATAATCTCGTTGAAATTCATTGTCATAAACTGCTGTACAGATATGCATTATAATTTTATTCAAAGTTGCTAGGTTTGAACTTTGGGCTCCTTTAAGTATTGAAACCAATGTTTATTAGTAGAGAAAATGGTGTTAAAAATTCACCTTCAGGACGAAAGATTTGAAATCTAACAAATTGGATTTAATGTTTGAAGAATGTAATTACTTTCAAAAGTCACAATCATTTATTGAAAGATTTAAGGAAAATATTCAACTAGTAAATGGCTGGCTACAGTTAGTACCAAATAGATGGCTTTCGGGTCACTTATCAACTGCCGCTACTTTTCATATTCCCAACAATCTAAAAGCTCCCGAAGACTAGCCACGTATATATTTAAATGCTATTTTCCAGACAATCCTTCACTTGTTGAGATGTGTACTTTCTGTCTTAGATGAATCAGCTCTATCTGCACCACGTTGGTGTCAATGTTCAAGACAACACTTCATGCTGTGATTTAATGTAAACCTTTCCCAAAATCTTTTTCCGCAACTTTCTTTATATCCGCTCAGCTCTAGCTGATAACATGCTAATGACAACTTTTCAAAGTCATGCTCAATCTGCTTACTCTATATCTCCTCAGCATTTCCAAGCTGATAATATTCTAATGAAACAAGCTAATTGTCATAAACATGTTTGCTCAACTGCAGCAAATTTAGATAATTGAGCTTTGTTTATTATCCAGGCCTGACTTTGTTGACATCTGTCAACTTTAAATGTGACACAGTGTCCTAAAACCGATTTCCTCCAAGGCTAGAAGGATGCCTTGATTATTTGACTAACAAAAGCAGTCTTCCTCGGAGAGCAAGTTTATTTTATCAGGACGGAGGACACACAGACACCCAGCACACGGTTACTAGACTTTGGCCAAGACACAGACTATTTGGGTCTCATTACAAGTTGGTTATTGGACACAGACTGCTGTGAAGTCCCCTGGGACAAGAGATAGATGTTTCAAATCTGAGACTTTCATTTTATTGCTGCAATAAGATGGTGTACTAGAGGAGGATCTTTTGATGTCCTAAAAATAGGGATTGGAAAATTTCTGACGATTGGAAGAGAAAATATCTGTTTCTGCTCAAACAGGTTTATTTAGGCTTGATTACTCGTTTGATGAAAAAATAACAAGATTTATGACAAGAAAAGCTGTTGTGATATCCATTTTAGAAGGTTAATGTATCTACTCCAGAAACATTTGAACATGTAATGTACACGGAGAACAAACTCAGATTTTTTGTTCACATTTTTAACAGCTGTTATCAAGGTGATATATCCTGTCCAAAAGCGTCTTAACGAATGATGTTTCTGCTTGTAGTGTGTCTGCATTTAGCAGACATGTCTGAACCAAATGGCAATTTTATGTTCTGATATCACAGGTAATCTCTTGGTCTGGATTGTCTTCTGTTCTGAATGGCCGATGCCTTGGAGGAAGGGATCTAGTTATCAGGTGAAGACGTCAAGATTACTAGAACATGCACAGTTGGCCATTGTGTAGAACTTCAGCCCTAAGTTTAACCTTATCATTGGAAGACGTCTGCTCGAGTGTTCCAGGCGGCAGACGGTCACTGGCAAGAAGTGCTGGAAAAGCATTGCTCATTCATAAGGTCTAGATTGGAGAATTGCTGGATTATGTATGTGTAGATGAGATCTGTTTATTGCTGGTTGGGTGTAATTTGCTGGTATGACAAAATCCAGATTCTAATAGTCTGGTATGAATCATACCTGAATTCAATGAGACAGGGAGGTCTTTTGAGAGATAGACATTCTTTTCCCTTTCACTGGATTTTAAACCTGTTCCCTATCTTTGAGGGACAGATGGTATCTGAGTGGTTAATATGCTGTCTCAAGAAACAAAACTCCTTGATTCTATTCCAGATATTGGTAAAATGTGTGAAGTTCATTCTTGATGTCCCATGGTCATGTCGTGGAACATTCTTTATTGAGGCATAAAACAATATTCAGCTACCAACCTAAGTAGACATACACATTTTGGTTGTAAATACATTTCTGAAAACTTACACAGTAAGTTCATTGATAGTGGCACAGGTAATTATTTAGCACAAGTACCAATAGCTTGCAATTATCTATGCAATTAGCTTGTTTAATTATCTCATGGTTTTGTCTCGATATGCTTGTCATAGTTGTGTACCCATTACCACCATCTTGACAATCACAGGAGTCTTTAAAGTACCAACAGCTTGCAAAATTTATTTGATTATGTTTGGCATAGGTGTGTACCCTTTACCCCCATCTCGACCATCATGGGAGTCTTCAACCAGTCCTTGCAGAGTCTTCAATGGTCTCCACCTGCCGTTAAGTCATTATAACTGACAGCTGAATACAGCTGATGACAAAATAAGCATGAGAAGATGCTGTTAAGTACATAATTTCTCAAAACAGATACACTTTAACTATTTTTAAAGCAACTCCTATTGTTATTTGAGTTCATGAATTTGATTTCCAGAAAGAAACAAGTTCTAAGAGAACCGGCACCATAGCCTTGCCTCCTAGGGAGGCCTTCAACCCATGTTGTTTGTATCAGCTGTCAAACCTGACAATCTTTACCATTGTGTCCAGACATCATAGCATCTTCACATCCTAACTGCTTTTCATTCAAATGTCAGGTTTTATACTCTCTAAGTCATATTGTTTATAAAGATTTTCACCAACATTTGCTAGGGAGCTGACATTTTAATGGATAGAAATCTGATAGTGGCTCAGCACCAGTCCAGTTAGACTACAAAAAGCTGTTCCTCTTTGCAAGTCGTTGTGAAGCGACTGTGTCTATACTCACTACTAGTAGCACTGGACTCTTTCACTGGTTATTTGGGCACTGTTAAATATGCCATTTGACACTTGAGCAGTTTTGAATCATCTTGTCGTGTTCTGATGTCAGCCCAGTGTGTTGGGGGTCAATTCAGGTGAAGCTGGTGATAAGGTCAGGTAAATAACACGAATGTGAACGGTTTGCAATGAGATCTGCTTGAGTGTATATGACACAGTATACCTTAGCGTATACTACTATACACAAACTACTTTACATAAAGTGGCCAGAAATGGACAATTGGACAGGTCGAGTTGAAAGGGAAGGCTTGCCAAAGGAATCATTTTGACACATAATAATAATGTTGGGCGTGCTACAAAGGTATAATACACTGGCGAAAAGGACAAGATTATAGGACAAACGCCTTACTGACTTTTTGTGTCGTTGAGAAAAGAGACTGAAAATCACTGGAGCTATCACTGTGGCAGAGGGTGATTTATCTGAAATGTCACAACTCTCTTCATTTCAACAGTGAAGGAATTACACTAAGTGGAAATAATTGACAAGCTGTATTTTCTTTGAAATAGCCATAAGTAGAGCCACAAATGGATTTTTCTGATTTGTGGAAATGTAAACTTTGACTTCTCAACAATAGCAAGTGTGGACTGAAACATGGATCATATGATGAGAAGGAAATACTTATTAAGGAGTGGTATGTCAGGTTAGAGTGTAGGTACAAAATATAATGTATTTGAATAATTGCCTATTGTTTTCCTTAGGGGAATTATGATTGATGTTTTATGCATTTGCATATGTATGTTGCAGATGTTCGCCTTAGCTTGAGGGTGTTGTACTTTCAGCTCATTCTATCTAGTTTAGGCAGATTATTGTACAGTAATCTCAATGCTGACACTGAAATAACAAGTATTTGTTTTGATGGATAGACGTTGAATACACTCACTTTTTCCCCTGTAACTGGGCTCGTCTGCAAAACACTCTCAACTGCGTAGCTCCATTATTCCTGGAAATTGTGACAAACATGCTAACGAAAAATGAGTTATTCAAAACACCGATAATGGATTGCCCATGAATAAATTTGGTATTTTCCCTGTAAAACTGGCATTTTGACTTGATGATGCTATGAGGGTCAGACTGGGCATTTCAATTGCCGCCAGCGCACTGTAGGAATCATTTGTCGCAATCCTGCGATCATTGCAGCCGACTGACGATGCTCCGATGACCAGTGGGAATGCCCGAGTTTGTTCTGGTGTCAGGGCTATTAATAAACGCGGGAGAAGTCTCTACGCTTCTGAAGACTTGTGTCAGTTCTGGCTGCAATTGTTGGTGCTTTAAGGATTTGTCTGAATTTCAATATGCATATGATGTCCGTATGGATTATGGCAATTTCCCCAGAAATTGTTTTGAATTTGAGAAAAACTATAGAGAACTCTTGAGGGAGTTCCTAAGTTGTATCCCTTCAAACACAATGCTAATGCCGGCTACCATTCCCTCAGGGTTAACAGCCACCACTTTTTGTGATTCCGTATTTTTTTGTTGATGCAATTGGCCGTCTGTATGCTATTCTTATGCAGCTCATCAGGGTTCTCTCCGCACATGCAGACACACATTAATTACCCCATCTTGGAGGTCTGGTCAGGTTTATTGTTATTCATACATGCTCCCGTAACTTCAAAGTGGGCTCTTTCAGCGGTGAGACTTTGGTTAGGATCACAAGTCAAAGGATAGTAGAGGCACTTAGCATAATAAACTGTTGCAGCCTGAGTGAGTAATTCAAAAGTTCATACATCGTTACTCATGTCTTGCTAATTTCTGTCAATATTAGCTTTACTGTATTAATAGAATTTGAACAATTTTTTTAGACTGAAATGATTTTTTATAATGTGTTTACTGAAGATGCCAATTGGAGGGATAAGATACTTGATACATTTGTCAAATGATGTTTTTTGTACAGAAATAATATTTTAATAACTTTCACAAGGATTATAAAAAAATGCAAAAACTTTGATAGATGTTTTTGTTTGTGATTCTCACTGGTGGGAATTGATGCATTTATACATATGTGCTATAACTACCACCTGTGGAGACATCTAAGTCAATCAAATATTTACTATGAAAATACCTTTTCTCAGAAGTGATGAACATTTGAAAAGCCCTGCCCAGAATATGAGCCTTTACCTTGGGCATCTCGTAACACTGGACTTTGAAGAAAGTTGTAGTGGAGCAGAGCCATTTGGAGCTCCGTACTTCAAAGGTAATTTGAAGTATTTTGAGACATTACGGAAGCAACTAGACAGGAAGTAGCATGTCTGTGGAGAGTGGTTGGCACCTTCCCATAATTCCAGACTGAGCTTGTCTTTAGAGTTCCAGCAACACCTGAAGAAAGGAGAAGGGGGGAAGTCATTGTTTGACATATTGTCTGATCTTGCCTTCACTTGATGGATCTAAATAACAGATTCCATTGAGCAGTGTTGCACTGAGTCCCAAGATTCTCCAGCTTCCGTCTTATATAACTGTTGACACTGGCCCCGAGTCTTGTAATTCTTCTTGTAAGTCTCTCAATCGACATGGAATTAAGAAAAGATTCATTTGAAGGGGGCTGGTGAAGTATTTTAATGAGCTTGTTTGAGTTTGTTTACGAGACCTGATGTAACCCTTGGCATGAGATACGAGCATGAGTTGATCTGGTCGCTAGGGAAGCTGTTTGGTAGCAATTAGAAGCCATGTTTGTATACATGTCTCACAGATAAGACTGTTACCTGTCAGAACCAAACACATGCAGGCGAACTAATCATGCATTGTTATTCTTACCGCACTCTCTCATCAATCATCTCGTGGCATGCTGGTAGTAATAAGGTTTTACCATACTGATACCGGACCATAAATCTCCCCTCCATTACTGGAGGGGCTCATACACCATCTTCTTCTGTGGTATCAGGCTTGTTTTTTGTGATTAATGTGCAATATTTGGCATTTAGGCAGGTTTTTTGTATGGTGAGGTTTTTTCTGCTGAGACTATACAGTTGCTTGATGTGTGTCTCTGATTGGTGTGTAAATGGTTGAGAGAAAGGTAGTGCTGGGATGTGACACAACTGTTTATAGACAGATGGAGGTGTTATTGGGTCATGTATTAGTTCATGTGGAGATATGAATGACAATTACATAGTCATTTATAAGATCCTGTATCAACAGTTCATGATAAATGGACCAGACAATCATGACATGTCCATGAAATTAAGACCATTGAGAGTATCAAGATTATCAGTTGATGTTAGCATGTGATATTGAATAGGAGTACATCAGCATGTGTTGTGATTTGACAGTTAGCACATCAGATCATGATGATCAGCATATGATCATGATGTAACAGCACATCAGCATATGATCATGATTTAACAGCACATCAGCATATGATCATGATGTAACAGCACATCAGCATATGATCATGCTGTAACAGCACATCAACATATGATCATGATTTAACAGCACATCAGCATATGATCATGATTTAACAGTACATCAGCATATGATCATGATGTAACAGCACAGCAGCATATGATCAGCATCAGCATATGATCATGATGTAACAGCACATCAGCATATGATCATGATGTAACAGCACATCAGCATATGATCATGATTTAACAGCACATCAGCATATGATCATGATTTAACAGTACAGCAGCATATGATCATGATTTAACAGCACATCAGCATATGATCATGATTTAACAGTGACATTTAACAGTACAGCAGCATATGATCATGATTTAACAGTACAGCAGCATATGATCATGATTTAACAGTACAGCAGCATATGATCATGATTTAACAGTACAGCAACATATGATCATGATTTAACAGTACAACAGCATATGATCATAACAGCACATCAGCATATGATCATCATCAGCATATGATCATGATTTAACAGTACAGCAGCATATGATCATGATTTAACAGTACAGCAGCATATGATCATGATTTAACAGTATACAGCAGCATATGATCATGATTTATATGACATGATTTAACAGTACAGCATATGATCATGATTTTAACATATGATCATGACAACAGTACATATGATCATGATTTAACAGTACAGCAGCATATGATCATGATTTAACAGTACAGCAACATATGATCATGATTTAACAGTACAGCAGCATATGATCATGATTTAACATGATCATGATTTAACAGTACAGCAGCATATGATCATGATTTAACAGTACAACAGCATATGATCATGATTTAACAGTACAGCAGCATATGATCATGATTTAACAGTACACAACATATGATCAGCATATGATCATGATTTACAACAGCATACATGATTTAACAGTACAGCAGCATGATCATGATTTAACAGTACAACAGCATGATCATACGATCATGATTTAACACAACAGCATATGATCATGATTTAACAGTACAGCAACATATGATCATGATTTAACAGTACAACAGCATATGATCATGATTTAACAGTACAACAGCATATGATCATGATTTAACAGTACAGCAACATATGATCATGATTTAACAGTACAACAGCATATGATCATGATTTAACAGTACAACAGCATATGATCATGATTTAACAGTACAACAGCATATGATCATGATTTAACAGTACAGCAACATATGATCATGATTTAACAGTACAACAGCATACGATCATGATTTAACAGTACAGCAACATATGATCATGATTTAACAGTACAACAGCATACGATCATGATTTAACAGTACAACAGCATATGATCATGATTTAACAGTAAAGCAGCAGGATCATGATTTATTAGTATAACACACAATCATCCCAACGTGCCAGTCCATTTGTACATGATTATATTTGACACGGAACATGCTTCGGAGATAACAAACAATGATGGACAATGATGAGCAGGAAGGGAATTAAAGCTTGCATCATAACAACGGCACAGATCTAGCAGAAAGATTATAGACGTTTTCCGATGTTCATGATGACAGTTTAACTCATTTGACTTCATTAATGCCGTGTTGCTGATAGAGCTGCCGACTTCCTGGTGTAGACTTACAGGACTGGTGACACCAAAAAACCATGTTCTTCAGCTTCAGGCTATAGGCCAATGATAAAAACAGTTTGATCTCAGAAGAAAAAGGCTTCCTGTTGATTTGTAGCGTCTACATATGGTGACTACAAAGTCAGTGTGTGGTTTAAGTGGCAGCACTGTACCTACAAGTTCTCATTTGTGAAATATGATTTTAAAAACTTATCGTTAGATGGCAGAATTTGTCTCTTTGAATGTTATTCGGAAGTAATTTAGGAGATGATGACTCGCTGTGGGGCATCGAACATCTGTAAACTTTTCTCAAATAGCTCTGATCTGAGTTTGATTTCATTTCAGATAAAGCAAAATCATGGTGATAAATATCAAGTTGTTTAATGAAATTAAAATTTCCTTCTAGAATAATCTTTTTCTAGAGACCTACAATCTAAGAGATCCAGCCTAAGTTTTAGTAAAGAGTGTCAAATGTGAATTTAAAAAAAAAATCCAATATATCCTCAGGCAGTTAGTTTTGAAAGATATGACACTCCTCATATTCACAAATGTCTTTTTAGTTTAAAAATGTTTCCGAACCAGGTCAGAGATTTCTTATCACGACAAAGCAGAAATTTGATGGCTAGGGGTGTTTTACTAAGTCTGACAGTCAGAAATATTTTTTAGGACCAGCTATATGCATTCTGGAATGGCATTTATCTTTGATACATTGGCTGTCAAAATATCCACAGCGAGGGCCTATTGTGTTAACTAGTTTGTCAGTATTGGCTCAGTAAAGAAGACACCAACATGTAAACAAGCAGTACCTATATACCACTGGATACAATAAAAGTCAGGTAGGTATGTAGGCTCTGATAGAGTTATGCTAAGTGACTCGGATAGCTTTTTGACTTTTCAAAACACAGTGTTATCAGAAACACGATCTAGGGCTCAAACAAAGGTATAGGGTGCTAACTACTTTATATCGGTATTTCCTAGTTGTAAATCTGTGGATGAATTCACCACTTTTTTGTAAGAGGACCACTCCAGTGTTTGCTGACTGACAGAAATATATATGCTTGTTCTTCTCTACCTCTTGTGTGTATGGTGCTAGGTGAAAGACTTGTCCGTTCAACGAGTAGCGTTGCTCTCAGACAATGAGCACATGCACCTTTACATGCTGCCTTTGTCCTGGGAAACCTAGCGCCTTTTTTGTTGAGAGAAAGGTATCGTATCAAGTGGCCATGTGTGTATATACATGATTGTGGGCATTCCGCATGTGATTGTGTGGAACACGTGGACCCCATTGACTTGCTGGTGGTGTGGAAGACATTACCTGTGGTTATTCACAGCTCAAGATAAGGAAATAAGAACAGGGAGCGATGGAAATTGTTTTTTGACGAGATCCTCACCATTTGCAATAATTTGGAGTTGAAAGCAGGAAATGAGATTGTTAGGATGTAGAGTTGGATCTAGGGCTGGTGGATGTGGGTGATATGAGCCTGTGATGACCGGCGTGATGCAGCAGTGAAGTTCATGTTGACACCGCCGCTTCCTGGGTCATGTCAGAACCATGTGGCTTTTAACCGAGCTTGTAGTGATGGCTATGTAAGGTTACATAGATAGCAGAGATTGAAATAGTTACTTCTTTATCTGATGTGAAGGTCATGGGATGGAACTGGTGGAGCTGATACAGAGTGAGTGAGGGCTTTGATGCTGCTGTCAGCTGCATTCAAGGAATATCCTGGGAGGAGACACAAGAATTGGCTTCACACATTTTTCCCATGTAAGGATATATGCATCTGGTTCCACAGTTTGCTGGACTCTTGAACCAATATTCTCATGATTCTGAATTAGACTGAAGAAGTAATAGTAAATAGTGCCTGGGATGGTGAGCATCCTCAGAGCCTGTGGAAGGTTAGGGGTATTGCCCTTATTAATTGGTAAAGCCTGTGTAATTGGGTATTGTGAAAGGGAGAGGGTGTTTTGGAAACCCTGATTGTCTAAACATGATTTTCTTTATCATTATGTGAGTGAGTGAGTTTAGTTTTACACCGCTTTTAGCAATATTCTAGCAATATCACGGCGGGGACACCAGAAATGTGATCATTATGTACAGTATAGTACAGTACAGTACAGTGCAGGATGTTTAGGATCAGAGCTAAAATGTCCTTCTTTGGATATACCACACATTATTGTAGTTGCAAACAACTGTATAATAATGTTTATGTAAATATACAGATTGTATTATATAGTGGTTGAAGTAAATGTTTAAAAATGAAACTAGCACCTGAACTAATCCTACCTGAAGGGAATAGAGGGTAGTTATACATACTGTTTGTCTTGTTAATCTATAAACTTTGTTTAATCAATGGGAAATATATATATCCAGACTGTTGTATTGGAAACATTTTGAAGAGAACAAAATATCAGTAGGTCTTTCAATTTAATCTCACCTGCCCTCGGTGCAGTATTTGAGACCTGTATATTTGATCCAAATTGTTGTGAAAAATGAACAAATAAATGGTTCCTTCTTGAAGAAACAGGCCAGGTTGTAAATATTTACAGTGTGTGAGACCCTCCCAGCCAGGGATGAAAGGATGCTGGAGGACCAAAACACGCTGAGTCAGTGTTACATGAAATCTGTCTTCATAAACGTTTCTAAAATTCAGGAAAAATGTGGTAAAAATCAAGAAATCAATTCATCATGGCAAAGAGGTCAGAACAAAAGCAGTCTTGTAAGCAGCATTCCCAGCACAAAAGATGGTCATCACTGAGCAGAATGGATGAGGATGCAATGTAACACAGTCATTATATGACAGTCGTGTTCTGCCTCCTGATCAAGATGCTGTGTTTATTGGTGAAGAAGACAGGCTTGCTAACAAGATGTGAAACTGGCAACCTTACTGGAAGCAGCCTCAGGTTCCTTGCTTCCTCTGTCGACCATTACAACCACAGCCTTCAGGTCTGATAGAAGTGGCTGTCATCCTTTGGTGCCAAGGTCGCTGACATTGAAACACATGCATTGCTTCAGTGTTTAAATGCCTGCGTTTCTTAGCTGTTTCTGACAATCAGTAATTTCTTCCATGGTTGTTCTGTTGCCGTTAGCTCTGGGCGGCATGGTTACTGTCGACTACTGTTCATTGTGTCAGTTTTGTGACTATTGGCAAAATTATGTATTCTTGTCATGGTCCTGCTACTGTTGTGAATTTTGACAGTCATAATTGTCAATAGAATCTGACAGGGTCTCTGACTCTGATGCCAAAGATGTGACTTTTGGCAAATTTGGAATATCAGTGTCTGAATCAATCTCAGTAATGAACCAGCTCTGTGATATAGTTAAGCAATGACTGGCATGTTGTATGTTGATTTAATATATGGATTATGCTGCTTAGGAAACAGAAGATATGTAGAGCTTGTTATGGATACATGATATGGATAGCATTTCTCTTTCAGCTGCTTTCAAAGCTTTCATCTAGTACTGCAGCCAATTGGAACGTAACTGTATTGAATTTTCCAGTAAACTTGGGAATATGATCATGATAAATCCTCACCATCAATCTTCTTTCTTTTGTGGCATTTTTACAAGTTCTGTTTGATGTCATTAACAGCTTCTTCAACATTAAACGTTTAATGTTGGTTTGGATTTTGCTGAATTAAGAGCAAGACCAAAATGCAACCTTGCAGAGAATCTATGACTGGTTTATGCTTAGAGTAATTTGATGTTGATACTGTCCCTCTGTACATGGTTGAAAGAATATGCTAAATTCATATTTATATGCATTTCACATTAAAACAGTATAAAACTCTCAACCAACTAAATAGAATTTATATCTTGAAAAAGTTGAAGATATTCCTGTCATTTTCTGAAGACAATGCATACAATAGGGCAGAGATCATTGAACAATTCCTGGAACAGTTTCTGGAAGGAGTATTGTATGAATGGTGAATAAATATCTGTATCTGTCTTGTATGAAGACTTGGAAGAAAGAGGGTGATCATGTCATGGCTATCTTTTTAGCACATAGAGCTATTATTTTTTCTGTTGACGTCAATAAATCAAGATGGTTGTTGTCTTATTACAATGATTTAAGACAATGTTGGTCAGTTAATCTGAGAGGTCTCACTATCGGTTGTCAAGGATGCTGCCCATATGATAATGACTTACGTGGCAATATGGAAATTTTCTGGGAATAGGGATTAATGATATCTCATAGCAATGAATATCATTTCTTGATAAGGTATTTATACTGAATTCGTTATCGAGGGGAAACATTTTTGTAGTAATTGTGTCTGATGCAGCTCTAGGGCAGGCAGTATGGATGAGAAAAGAGCAGATAAAGGATTTGCAATTTTCTCATAAGTCGATTTCATGTTTTTTAGGATCAGGAAACATATTTATTTATTGGCACACATGAAATACAGAATGATTTTTAAGAACCTGAGAGGACAGTGTTAACCAAGAGCATCATGTTCCAGCAGAATGGAACATTCATGAACAATCCGGTAAATGTCCAGGTTAGAAATGGTCTTCTGCAACCCATGTTTGTCGTTAAGGGGTGACTGAGCAAGAGGTGAGTAACCAGATAGGGTAGTCAGGCTCGCTGACTTGGTTTTACACTAATGCTTGGTCTTTATATATATAATTTGAATATATATAATTTTGGTAGTAACCAATAATCCCATTTAAATTGAAAAGGAGCCCCAGTGAGTTGGGAGATTCAGAAGCTGAGGAAATCTAGACTTGTTCATTTAGTGCTTTAGCATTTTAGGGAGAGCTGGCCAGAAGAGAGAATAATGCAGTTCAGTGATTGTGGGATAGACTTACTGGGTTGATGAATGGTGAATTAACATCCCATGCTGGACTTAAAAATTGACTGATTGGATTGGGGGTTAAAATTACATGAATACTGATCATAATATCAATCACTGGTTTTTCTGGTCCAGTCATTAAAAGAGTGCCACCATATGCCTGGATTATTGTACCATTAAACAAGGATCAAAGGCAAAAAGTATGGACTTATTTATCCCAGGAATCTCCAGGGGAATTTTTGCAGCGTGTATGAAATAAATAAATATATAATATTTCTATTCAAACAATTAATGGCTGAACATATGTGAGGAACGTCTACACCTGAAAGCCAGTTTTAACCATTACATTTGTTAGTGTGCGACTTGCTATTTGCTTGGTGATATAATCTCAAAGGGTCACACTGACATTGTGAGGAGAAAAATCTTTTAGAATATAAAAAAGGAACTCGAAATGGACATAATTGCTTGCTGTTGTTTACATCAACCTCAAGAAATCTTTGTTAACAAAATATGATAGGTGCTTTTTCAAGGAAGACGATTGACATTCAGAAGGGAGAAGGTTAATCTTGTACTGGAGCAAAATGAAATTCTCCAAAGAAAGTTTAAGAAAACAATCTGCTCAACATATTACAAAGAGGAACTCTAGAAGTTTAATTCTTAATGTTCCATGTGGGAATTCTTCAACAATATCCAGACTGAGCAGCGGCCATGATGTCAAGAAGTGAGGAGCGCCGATACTCTAACTATTACTGGGTGTAGACTCGCTGCTGTTTTGTGCCCACTTTTTGTTGTAACCAGAACACAATCCCATGTCCCACAAGGCAGTAATTTTGCAACATTTAATCTCTCGTGAGGAAGATTTTGCAAGTCAAGTATTTCAGTCCAGAGTCCGCAACGGTTTTCAACATGCAACCCGATCATCACTTTGTATTCATAACAACCCATTAATTGTTTATATTTGGGGATCAAGAGATTTGGGAGAGATCTTTGGCACGCTTTTGTTTTGTAAACTGCCTCTCCTGGGTATAATGAAAACTGAAACTTGTGGTTTTGTTAAAATGTTGACTGCACAATATTTTCGTAATTTAGCTTTTACTGCTTGGGAGGCTTATAAATTAATTACATGCAATCAAGTAACTTTCAGCTAGTGCACTGTTATTAGATTATTGGTAATGATATTCCAGTGACACTGTCATTAGTTTTTCTCAACTTGGCAAGAACCATTAGATTGAAAGGTCATTGGTTTTTGTTACTCTGTGTACGACATAGTCAGTCTTTTTGTCATTTTTTGTTGTTGTAAAATTAAGGATTTTTTTACACTTTTCACTCTCATTTCTAATATTGTCAGCTAGAACTTAAAATATCTTGGGATTTGAACACAGCTCATGGTTACAGGTGGCCAGATGGAAAAAGCTGTTGTTTCACTAGATTTTTTTTCCTAAGGAGAAGAATACAATTCAAACTTTAGCTATAACATATAGTCCCTTGAAGTAATGTGTGTTAAATGGATGGTACTTCAGTTTCTAGAACGCTTACTCGGGCCAAGTTTTTCACCCTCAGCATGCAATTTTTTTCATTGAAAGCACTTTGGAAACTAATTTAATCCTAGACAAGCTGAACACAATCTTCTTTGGTTCTGCAAAATACTGCAAATGCTAACTCTTAAAAACTTCTTTACAGTAATGTTCAAAGATTATTTTGTTGTGCAGTTTGTCATTTGTCATTGAAAATTATGAAAGAAATATCCTGTTGATAATCTATATATCATGTAATGTAACTTTATAAATGATCATAAATTCAGTTCCACTTTAACTTGTAACTAGTTGAAAGGAAAGTAGCGTTTGGGCAAGACATTACTTTTGCTGATGTTGATCTTGATAGCTACTTATTTTACCTACATAGTCCATATCCTGGGAGACTACTCTCAGAAGAGTCAATTATTAGGTTTGCATGGGGTTCCCATGAACAAATTAAACTCTGTCACCCTGATACAGAGTGATTTACCAGAGTAATGATAGAGGTAGTCTTTGATTCCTCGATAAAACCTTGAACTTCACCCCTTGGATAGAAGAGGAGGAGTAGCACTAAAGAGTTCTCACAAGTGGTCGACAGTTAACACATTGAATTATTTACGACTCTTGCAAGATTGATATTAAAGATGTTTCATTCTCATGCCATGACTTGGATTACTTGGTAAATACTACGCATTTCTTTTGAGAATTTGTTACTTGCAGTATATAATGATGTGATCATTTTTGAAAGCTTTTCTATAATAATCTCTTGGGTATTGAAACCCAGAGAGTTTTCGTAAGAATTTAATACAAGTAGTATAACATAGTTTGATCCTTTTTTGAAAGTTAATTTTTGCTTTCAAATTGTTGTAAAGATGTTTCCAAACATAAGGGCTTGAAGAAGAGCCCATCTATATATTGTGTTTGTATTGAAAGCCAGTTATCACCATTAGATCAGTCTTGTTTCAAGAGCTCTGGTGGATGCAGAGCGGATGCATATCATGATGCATTCAGCTGAAAAAGAAACTTCACCGGGGTGTAAATGACATAGATTTTCAGGTGTTGTGTTGGTTTGCTTTCACAAATTTGACAAAACATCTCTTCTTTGCTGAAAGAAAACAAACTTTTCAACTTATTTTCGAATACCTGAAGTCTTGCGTGACTCTTAACAAAATTTTATGTATGAAGCGAAAATGCATCAGCTTCTTAATGCAGAAGCCAGATATGGTGCATGTTGTAAGTCAACGTTAGTTGTGCCTCATCTGGTAGTTAATTCTTCCAGAAAAGCAAACATGGCTGAGGGAGGGAGAGTTTATTGCAGGCAAATTGTTTTCTAATAGCCATCATTTCTGGAAGTTCTCGTGCTGGCTCCAGCCATGCCTCACCATCGGTCCACACAGATTGGGAATTACTCACTCTTGAACCTCACTCTCCTGCCCTGAGTTCAAGCTTCTGAAGTCACTCTCATGGAATATAGGACTCAACCTGGAACTATGAATATAACATTTGTCTGACTCTAAATGTGTGACCTGCACTAAGACTTGATGAGCAGTTATGAATCATCGTGTTTCACTGTTGGAGTATCTCAGCTTCTTCGTCAGGGATGCTGGCTGGTTAGCCTTGTGGGTAGTGTGTCTGCTGACTTTGCACAAAATCGAGTTTAGATTCACAGTTCACATATAGTCAAGCAAATATATTTCTCCATTCTTCATGATACCACAGCATCTTTTCCCAAATTCGCTGAATGTAAAAGAGCCTAACATATGTTATATTTGGGATTACACTTTCTTGGTAAAGTACAGATTCTAGTACTTTTGAGTCCCATCCGGGATTCAAACCCACACCCTCAGAGTCAGGCACCTAATCACCAGCACACAAAGTCAGATGTCTAACCAACTCAGCCACTTTCTAAATGTCTTTGTGTATTTGTAATAAAGTCTGTCTATTCTCACTATAACTTCATACATGGACTTTAAGGTTTTCAGGGTCGGTTGGGTACCTCAAATGTTTTGTCTTCAAGCCAAAGGTCAGGTTTAATAATAACAAATGACTACAAAATGGGTCTCTAGTATACTCAACCATAATATTGCTGGAATATTGTTAAAACTATACTAATGCAGACACTCACTCACTCAGATTGTCCTGGACTGACAGTATGCTCTCCTCATGTTCACATCTTTCAGGCCTACCAAAGAAAACTTTCCCACTGTGCAGAAAAACGCAGAAAAGCCCACATTAATCGTGGAAATAACAACATAAACATAATACCTCGCTACTGAAACAGTAAAAACGGCAACGAAAAACTATAAAACTGCAACATTTTTATATCAGCGAACTTTGACCTCTACTGCGCATGCGCGTTACGATCCGGGCTTCTTTCCAATTTCTGAGCAAACGTGAATCGCCTCGCGTAGAAAAAGTAATAAATATGACAAAATAATTGCTGTCAATCGTTTCATTCGAATAGAAAGTAAACTAAACAAGTGTGCACACAAGTATCATGATGATACATGCCAAATAACACAACAGATATACTTAAAAAGGAATGTAACTTTTGTCCAAGCTGGAAAATGTCAACATGCGGTCAAGACTTCCTCTTCCATGTGCGCATGCGCAAAATTGAAGTTGCGGGCTCCTCGTTTTATGATGCAATGTTAGCGATTTAAAGTTGCCGTTTTTACTGTTTCAGTAGCGAGGTATTATGTTTATGTTGCTATTTTGACAATTAATGTGGGCTTTTCTGTGTTTCTTTGGTAGGCCTGATCTTTTATATTAAGCAGATGCCTAAATGTTCCAATGTCTTCCTTTCTTAGGTCATCATTACCTCAACATCCAAGACATGTTTCCTGAATGATCCCATACTGCCATATTTCACTGCAGTCAACGTGTGATATCATACTTCTGTGCTCTTCAAACGTGTGATTATTAAAACCATATTTCAAAACTGAAATACAAAAGATTTCATGTGTTTTAGCATTAATGTTTGTATTGATATGGAGTTGATAAAAACAATTTTAAGATCTATGAATTTAAAAAGTTAATGTTAACTGTCATTTAAACCACTATCTACAATCCTGAAATATCAACAGGAACTATTTACTTATATGTGTGACCTTCAGTTAAAAATACCGAGATGTGATAAGTGAAAAACGCCCCTATTTTCACATGTATATCTAATATTGAAACACACATGTCTCTTGAGCTGTAAATATTTTTCTTGACAGGCAGACCTCTGTCTATTTCATAATTGCATTGGTTCTCACTTCCTCCACTGAAGTAACATTTTCAGAGTCCCCACGGACAAAATGCCATGGTATCTTATGTTAAGTTGGTTAGTTCAGAAATTCCAACCAAACTCAATTATTAAGGAACATCATTATCTATTCGCGAGGATAAAAGTGTCCTACTCCAAAATGCAGTAGTGTTTCTTTGAGTTGTCACTGCCCTTTGGGAGCAGATGTCAAACACCATAATTGATATCTACGATGGTTATCAAGTGAAATATCCAGACGGTGAGGATGTGCTACTATTCTTCACGTTTGACATTCTTCACTGACATTACTGACAAGCGACCTTTTTAGAGGACATAAGATAGGGTAAGATAAATTGACCGAGGCATATGTCAAATTTTAAAGAAATGTAAGTTTTCGAGATATTGTGAAGATTATTTGACATGTTCATATAACTAGCCAATATCTTTTTTATAATTTTTTGATAGAACACATAAAGTATGTAATTACAAAATGAATGAAAGAACAATTTTATACAAATTTTGTGAGGAAATCTGTGAGTCTGTTATGGCAGAAAAATTCTTCTCCATATCTTTCTACTGTCTATGTCTAGAAAATCAACCTAATTCAGAGATGTAAAGGATAGAGAAAAAATAGTTGTGAAAGCTTAAAAAACTTTTTTCATTATCACTTCAGTAGTATCATATAAGTCCATTTAGGTTTGAAAATGACAATCTCATTAGCATTGCTTCTAAAAATATCGTCTACAAAGAATTCCTAAATGGCTATTTCTGGTTATTTGCCTCAGATAACATGAACAGTCTTTGTGGAAGAAACACATAGTTCTCTCCAGTATAAAAGTGACATTTTCACAGTGATTTATTCACGTTCATTAGAATAATGCTGAAACTACAGTTGACAAGGACTAGAAACCTTCCTCCAACCAGAAGAAGACATCAAGCCTGTCTTCATTTACAGTTTCTGCATTTGTTTTCGTTTTTAAGAAGGTTAGAGTTATCTGCCCACGATGAAATATCTGAAAATTATGAAAGACATGTTTGTTTGAAAATCATTGCATAGGAACCTGAAACATAATAATTTGGGGAAGGTGGTGTGGGCATCGCATATATATGTGGGTCAAAAATTATCATTCCTTTCCTTGAATGATGTATGGACACAAGTTACCACTTGAATAATTCAACCTTAGATCTACACTTGTCACCCTCCCGTTTGGAATACGTCCTTATGGTGATGTATGGCCAGTCCTGACCTAACACTCAGCTTCTGCTACAACTGATGAAATTCCAAGTCATCCATCTTACTAGGCCAGCATACTTCAACAATGGCATCATGAAGTTGACAACAGCCATATTTGAAAAAGTACTTCTACAACAGAGATAGATGTTTCTCCCTCAGACAAACTTGATTATCTTCAGATATAGTTATAATAGTTAATAATAATTATAGTTATAATGCATTCAACAATTAAGTTATAAAAAAACAAATTACAAATTGACAGCTCTTTAATATTATCTGAACAAAATAATTCACTTTGATTTATTTATTACTTTTTCCACCAAATTTTAAGGACACACATTGGTGTCTGTTCTGGTTTACGATAGATGTGTTCTGTGAGCATGTGAGCTTCATCAGATCAGTGCGATAAATGCAGTTCATTTCTGCACTTTGGCATGTCTTTTATATGTGAGTATTTATCAAATACAACCCATGTCACTTGTCAAATGTTTCAATACTATTCAAAGCTATCTTACACCAACCCGCAAAGATACAGGTTAGAATTGATTGTTGGTAACCCATGCTTGTAAGAGGCGATTAACAGGATCGGTGTTATCGTATCCCTATTGTGTAGATCGATGCTCATGCTGTTGATCACTGGATTGTCTGGTCCAGACTCGATTATTTACAGACTGCCGCAATATAGCTGGAATATTGCTGGGTGCGGCATAATACTAAACTCACCCACTCAATCAGCTTTATACCATACCCACTCAGTCTCTCATTTCTGATCAGTTCCGCAACTCAGCAACACAGATGTGAATTTTCAAAAGCTATATTTTCAATCCAGATCTGTTCCTTTGTCATTTCTGCCACTAAGTCTAAAGCATTGTAACATATAATTGTGGTAACAGACCATCCATCAGCATGTCTGGGGTAGTTGTTGCATACCCAAATGTAGGTTACAAGCCAAACACAGCCCCCTACATAGAGAGACATCAACGCTCCCCTTCAATCCCCTCGTCCCATGGGTGTCCGGGGATCTACCATTTGACGGTCAGAGGATCATCCTGGGTCTGCAACCTAGACCGGAGCTCTTCAGTCTGAGAGGCACGTCTGTGATGAGAATGCCAGGCGGAGATGGATCTCAAGAAAAACATTGCTAATAGAGCGAGGGATGAGGGACCCAGTATGTTTGGGGATGCTGGCTTCACTTGTGGCAGATGTAGCAATATGGAGTGTATTTGTCAGGTGATGCTGAAGGGAAGATCCTGCTAAATAGGATTGCAGCACACTTCCGTGGTCAGAATATGCTGTATATTTGTAATAAGATTTACAAAAAAAATCAGGTTTTCTCCCACAAAAAGGTTTTTTTATGCAAGAAGGCGTCTGTTTTGTAGGCTTTCTGCAATCAAGAGTTTATGAATAGTTTAAATTGATTTTAAGCATATTTATGTTTTGGCATTGCTGGGGATTCATAAAACTACAATGAAATTTTGTGGCTTACCTATGAATCATGCCTGGCTGTGCTTGTGTGTGATCAAACTCAAGTGACATGGATTGGTCATATTTGTGTTAGCTCTCACTTAATATGTTTACTAACAAGTTTTATTTGATATACCAATTCAGACTTGTGTTTATATTTTGCTGGTCTTTAACAGATTGTCAACAAATCAACACTAGAACATCTTGGTGTGAATAAACACTATTTAGGGTCCATAAAGCAGAAGTATTCAAAGCCACTGAAAAACATACTTTGAAAAATGGACATTATAACTTTTAATATATATCTATACATCATGTATTAGGAAAAAATGTTTTATGGTTCAGTAACAGAACAAAGTTGGACATTATGTTTGACAAAATACCTTAAGAGACTACTGGCCCTCTTTGGGAGATAATTAATCCATGCCGCATCTCAAGTAATTGGAAAACATTTGAAAAGTATTGATTCCTTGTTTGAAAAAAGTCCTCAGTTTTTCATAGTCAGAATGAAATCGCGATTGAATGGAGATCACACTCAGATCGTAGGTGGCGTGAAAATTTTCTGGAATCGAAGCCGTTGTCAAGTTTCAGAGGACTATGAAAATCGTCCAAAATGACTTCAAGTGTAAAGCTTGTGTAAACAAGCAAGAAGGTGTAAAGGTTCTCATGCTTGAGAGATCATCTGGATTGACGTCTGCTCGATTCTGGTTTGACGTCTGCGGGGGGAAGTGGAAATCAATGGAAAATGATGTAGAGACGGATGACCGAACTTGAAGGATGGTATGAAACTGAGGATGAGAATCAGCTCGGCTCAGTATGACACAACGCTACAATTAACTTGAAGAAGAAAGTGGAAATAAGATGTCTTTGTGGTTTTGAAGACAACAAACCGTATTGGAGAGCAGTGAGCTATTGGATGCCTCTTGTCCAACTGTCAGGATGGGATGTGACGTGATTGTATTTCTAGAGTGAACAAACAGATGTCAACCACAAACTTTTGTTGAAACAGGCTTCAGTGTTTTTCATGGAGAGGATTCGGGTTAAAGTTGAAAGGAGGGGGACACTTCTTTTTGTCAATACAAACCAATTTTTTCATGATCCTGGAGAGATGATTGAGGCTTTTGTTGGCAGATATGAAAATACTTGTAAGATTTGAAATTTCAATGCTTGCATTTTGTTTCAAATCAGTAGATATGGGATCAAACCAGTAAATATATGTGAAGAAGAAATATGTCGCCTGAGAAGAGCATGTTTCTTTGCTTTTACAGTCATATTGCTATTACAAAAAGTAGTTTCTAAAAGATCTGCCTTAAATAATATTGTACAGTACCATAATCTTATGCATATCACTTGCAGATCTGTTTTTCTGCCTCTGAGCTGTCTAAATATGAAAGCTGAAATTCAGATCTGTTCCTCCCTATGTATGTGTAATCATATTTTACATAAGTTAATTACAAAGTATCACTGAAACACTCAAAAAAACCATTTCAGATCTCAGAATTCTCATATACATGTATATGGAATGGTGTTTTGTAAAAGATAATAACAGAATGGCATTGAATCAACTGAAAAGGTTCAGGATATCAACGTTCTCATATATATGTGCATGTTTTGTCGAAGTTAATAGCACATAGCCTGCTCAACCAGTCGACTCCCTGGCTATCTCCAAGTGCAAGTCGTGTGCTGGTTGTATTATTTATGTATGGACTTTTTCTGCACGGTTGTTGATGAAGGCTTACAGCACCTGTTCTTTCCGAAGCCAGTATTTGAGCTCAGTGCTGTGGGACTAGCTGTCTTTACCTGAAGAACCAGTGTATTCCTAATCTATTTCCAGAAACGTGCCCGAAGTGCTTGGGGCTTATCTTGTTTGTACTTTGTGTTTCTCGTCTGGTGTTTCCGTTGTCTCTGCTCCCTTAGGAGCATCTGTACACACGACTTGATGCGAGGTGAAAGGGTTGGTCGGTGTCCAAATCAAGCTGATAACTGAGATGGAGCAGGTTGGAGCGGTTTTTGCAAGTTTGAGAAAGTTTTGCGGCAAGACTCTTTCACATTCCTTTGCATCCTGTCAACAACATCATTTGCGAAACAAACACATGTCAAGACTAGTCAACAAAGTCTACTGGAGGATTTCAACAACAGAAACCTGTAACAAGTTGACACAATGTCATTGCCTGGCCATCATGAGCTTGAGGCTCTGAAAGTCAGCATTAAGTTCTTAAAGATGTTCTGTTGGGGAATAAAGCTTCAATTTGTTGAGAATTCCTGATTGAAGCTGCTTTGTTGACTTTTTAAACATATGTGACAAATGACATGTTGAATGTTCTGTTATTTTTATTTACTTTCTTATGCCATGATGCGTTGTGTCACATGGTGGCTGAACCATTTCATTGTTGTGACAATTCTTGCTCTTGTGTTCGTGACAGTTTGCACGCTTTTAATTTATGTTCTTTATATTTGGGAAAATGTTGTTTTATTTGAATGTGTCATTAGCAACAGTGCTCAGACACATGGAAGTGAGCTAATAGAAAACAGACTCACAGCACAGACAATGTCTCAAGAAAAAATGACAATTATCTCAGAGTTTCAATAAATAGAATCCAATTTGAAACTGAATATTTTAGGGAGAATTTGAACTTAAAATGCAAAGTTTGACATGAAAGAGAATTGAAAATTTTTATTCGTCACATTTGGCATCTTTTCAATGATGAAATTTAACAAGCTATATTGTAATCATATCAATTTGAAAATTAGCCTTGGGCTTTAGCTATGTCATGTTGACATGAACAGCTGGGTATTTGACATGATGTTATGTCATGCTTAACACCGTCATGCTTTGTCATCATTACCACCCAATGAATCCAGATATAGACGTGCAGATAATGCCAATCACATGAATGCAATAGACGACCTATCACACGAGAGGACGTTTGTTAAACATTTAACTTGACCCTTTTATGCTTTGATGACAAAAAGCTAGAAATTTACTTTGTTAAAATGCAACACTTTTCTCTGTTCTCCTGGATTTGTTAATTGCTCTTCTTTAAATCAGAGAACACCAATTAAACTTGAATATTGTTCTTCATAGCTAAAGAGATTTTAATTTATTTGATCTTTAACAGATTGTCCTTGATTCATAGTTGAAATTTCAAAATCAATGAAAAAGCGATTATGAATCTGGGTCCAGACAAAACAACCCAATTGTCGAATTATCAGTAATTAGTTGGCATTGAGACTTTTCCTTGTAATTGTTTCGGATGTGTGGCTTCGTGTTCAATCATTGTTAGACAGGTACTGTCTCGACATAGAGAATACACATCCAAGCCTAGGCTTAGGGATGGCAGTATGGTGGTGAGATGACACTCTATGGCGCAGCATCCATGACAGCATCCAGGAATGTTGGATGTGTCTTCCATTGCTGTAGATTACTTCCTGATCAACTGGTGACCATTAGCCATCGTGGCATCAACAATGTGTACACAGATGAATATGGCCATAGGTAAAATGTCAGGGCCTTCGAAGGAAATGCCGTTTTGTGACTCCAACCCAGGAGAGTTCCACAATTGATCGGTGCAGGATTCAGGTTGGTCAGCTGTTGTATGAATGTTCTCTTGGTATTTGCAACATCATCATCTGTGTCGCCTGTGATTGTGCAGCTATTTTATATGATGTCATGTGGAGCCTTGATTCTGCAGCTGTTAAGTGTATGATGGAGTATTCACTTGCCTGTGCTGGTGATAAGATGCACCATTAGCGATCAGCTGTATTTAAACAGAAAGCTTCTGATGCAGTCTACATGATATCCCCGTACCGAAGCATTGCAGTATATACGATCTGTTAATGTAAAAATGGGTTCGATAATTTGTTTTCATTCTAGATGGCACAGAAAATATTTGCTGACATATGCATTTTTTTTCAAAATACAAATGTTTTGTGCCGGTAGCAATTTGTTTTGACCCTTGGTTTAGAGTTAATCGTAAGTCATTTTCTATACAGTAATTTGCTTCCAAATACAATCATGCAGTGAAGATATCTGAGAGTGTCCATAATATCAAGGTGTCCACAATAGGGAAGATATTCTTATTGCATTGTTGTTATGATCACATTACTTCTAATAATGCTTCCTCAAACATGTTCATACAGAAAGGTGTCCACAACACCATTCTATTCAAACTGATGCCCGGTCCATAATATACAGTGCCCACTATATGCAGCATATTCAGTATAGAGCCATGTCAGGGTGCCCTCTGATGGAGACATCCATAGCATCACCATGCATTCAAAATCCCTGCAGAAAATCCTCTTTTCTTGTCTCATCATCATGTAGCATCAATTTTACCTAACCATTAAAAGTAAATTTTAAATTGTCAATTACTCTTTGAGGATGAAAAAATGCAAACAGGCTGTCAGTGAACAGGTTCATCCAAGGCAGGCCTCGTTTCTTGACATGCTGCAAATGTCGCTAACTGGTGTGTCCCTCTCCAATGTAAGCTATACATGCTGATATTGATTTTCTTGTTTGAACATAACAATCTGCTCTGTTCTATTTTCTGAAAGGGAATGATGTTACAACATTTTTATATTTTTTTCGAAATTGTGCAGCAGGACAGCCAAAAGAACCCTTTATAAAAGCTTGTTGTATTTCTTCAGTGCTCAAGGTCAGAAAGCTATTATTTACGTTTTAAATATTTTGAAAAATAATGTAATTGTTCAAAGTTCCTGTCATTTTTCTCTGAACATCTGTCCTTGATGCGTATATCTTTACCTTGGCATTTGTTTTTTTACCTGGTCTTTAAATGACAGAGTATTGAACTTGATAATCTAATTATAGTCATTAGTTGATTTGGATGAGGTTCCAGCATGGCTGCCCTTGGTTTAAAGTGTTAATTACGTCAACATTTGGAACTAGCTTTCTGAAGCTGAATCTATCTCAGAAACATATTGCTGATCTTAGCTCAGATATAACTCATTGTAAAGCCTACACAGGAAAAAAGTGTTCCTTAACACATTTCTCATAGTCCCTTTTAGATGAATCACCTCCATTATAATAGTAATTAATATACAGAACAGAAAAAGTCATGAATATTCTTGAGGATTTTTTTTATAAAAATGTTTGCTCAGTTTTCTCTACAAAAAATATCCTCTGATAAATGATCCTGAACCTTTTTTATTCAGTATTGATGGAAGTAGTTTTTTGGAAGCAGTATCAGTATCTGTCTCTTTAACACTGGCACTACTACCTGTACATGAATTAAACATCAGTTTTTAAAGTACTATCTCCAAAACACTCACTGCAAAACAATATGCATGAAATGAAAATGTATAAAAATGATGTTATGATCCAGTTAATGACAACATCATAATCATCATCCACTACTGCAGAGGTCATTGCTACAAACCTTCCCACATGAAGCATTAGTCTTTAGTTCTCATTAGCCAATATGGTTACTCGTCTATCAATGGCTGTCTACTCTCATACCATCAATAGTGAAATACTTGCTTGATAATGAGCCCATATCGCTGAAGAAACAACTTTCGCCTTAAACATTAATTCTCAGTTTATATTTATTGCATTCCATGTTTGAGGCTACCAGTAGTATTAGCTACATTTACCTGTGTTCCCAGTGGACCAGTCCAGTAGATGACAGGTTAGGGTCACCAAGTGACATATTGTCGACATTAACTTGTCACCATGCTGTTTTAAATAAACTAGAGACTAACTTTTCGGCACAACCAATGCAGCCATTTAGGACTTTATGGGGGAATTTGCACTAAATCTTTGTCACACTTTGTTTTTAATTGTTAAAACGTCTTTGTGGCAAGAAATTGGGTTCAGCTATACCAATGTAGAATCATTCAATAACATTGATATGTTTACTTTTCTTGAGACATGGCATATTTATGTGTTTAACAATAATATTTATTGCCATTTGAGGAGAGTATTCTGAATATCATGATAGATTTATTTATGTCCAAGAGAATGATAGGAAAACAATGTACATGGATGACAACTTTGAGATACTGAGTCCCAGCAAGAAAATGTTTCTTTGTGATGATGAAGCCCTGTAGATCATGTATCGCTTAACTGCTTCATAATTACAAGATCTTTGGTGGGGTGTTTCTTTCTTTCAAGATGACCCTGGAAATATGAACCCTTTGTACTTCCATCTGCAGTAAAACCATTACCACAACTATGCCCCTTGATGATTTAGAATCAATGCTGATATTTTTGCAGTTGTTAATATCATTATTAAACACATTCCTTTTACCAAATTAAAATTGGAGTATAAAGGTGACCTTCACTTCTAAAATGCCTGCAGACCAATGCTATAAATTCGTGTTTAAAATATTTTCAAATTAAATTTTTAAACTGATGCACTTTTGAATTATCGGCAACATTTTTTTCTGTCATCAGTGCTAATTTCAGCATAGCTCATTTTCATCACAAGCATGATTAAAAGTTTGGGAGTAATTAACATGCTGTGAAAACGTATTTGAATCCAGGGAAGCATGTTTTCCTGCATTAAGAGGATGGACCACAAACTGTGATCATCTCATTGTGAAGATGAACAGGTTCCTCCAAACTCGGTATCCAACAACGGGATGAAGATAAGTAACATATTTAAGTGGATGACATATTGTTGAGAGGATTGTTTACACAGGGGCACTTTGAAGCTGACTAGCATTAATTGAAGCCTTCAGACATCTCCAATATCAGGTAATCGTCCAAGTGGTTATCCGAGGGCTAACTGCCACCTACATCAGCTCACATGCCTTCAGTAGATGGGGATGTTTACTGGTATTTGAAATGAGGGTAACTAGGAGAGGTCAGATTCAAGGATATTTAATGTTTTTGTTGCTTGAAAGTCATTGAACACCACTAACTTAAACAGTTTTCTAAAAATTGAGTTTTTAATATGATGTGTTTTTTAAATTAAAATACAATTATAATTAAACTTTCAGTTTGGATTTTGCGTAAACATTACCCAAATCAGTCACTTCAGGGAATTGAGCTAGACTTGTTGAGGCCTGTATCTGACAATACTCAAGTTGAACATGTCGGTAAAGTTGGTGTAGTGATTTCACTCATGAAATCAGTGGTATAGGTGTTGAATATGTGGATCCTGGTGACAGCACTTCCCGGTGACATTTCTGTCACCGTCTCCATCTGCCCTTGTATCCTTATCACTTACCTCTTTTTGAAAAGAAATAACAGAGTATGGCCTAGTGATATAAGGAACATCAACACACAGTACAGGGTTGCCTCCCTTTGGTGGCAGGATCTGTTGATCACAGATTCAACTCCCAGATTGTAGGTTTTAAAATAACACATGTCTGTAATCTGGGATGTTTGGGTTCTCTCCCAACATTATACTGATGTATGATGATATGAAACATTACTGTAAAACAATCATGTAACTCAAAATCTTACATAATCAAAGGAACATAAACCTACAGTGCTGCTATATCACACGATGGTATTACGTGTATATGGTACATTCATAATATACCACTCAACATTTGGTAGGCATATTCAGATCCATCATTATCTACTTGAAATATGGTGAGAACAAATTTGTTAGATTTTGAAGCTCTTTTAGCCTAAGATAGTCGTAGCTAATCTTAATGTATGGCACTCTCTTATCCGCTAAGATCGAAAATCTCGTAAGTCTATGTTAGCCAAGATGTATGGCATACATTAACATAGACTTACGTCTATCTTAGCGGTAAGAAAGCTTCGAAAATCTAGGCCCAGGAAGATAAACCTAAAGATAAGATAGATCAAATATAAGACAAAATATTATGGATGTCAACTTTTTCTTTATTGTATACACAATGTTTCAGCACTTTTCCATGCCCTTCGTCATTTCACCTGATTAGCTTTCTTATACTTATTTCATCTTATACTTGAATACCAACTTCAATATGCCTCTCTAGACCCATGTCCAATCCTGGTACATATCCTATTTTGAGACTTTAAAAGAAAGGCCCCCAGTTCAGCACCCCGTCCACTCCGATGGCGGTAAGGTATGTGGTATAATAGGTTTTAGGCAAGTATTTGAGGAAGGACCAATAGCTTATGCAGTTAATTAAACTGAAAAAATTAAAGATGTGGAACAGTGGGCCTTGTTTGTTTAACAGTCAGCATGGATCTACTCAATAATGAACTCTGTTGCACACATGTTGTTGCCGAGGAGGTGGTGTGAATATAGCTTTAATGGTAGATGGATTTTTTGTTTTTTTGTTTACAAACATTTTCATCAACGAATGTTGGCACTGAGTGTTGGGTAAATCAGTGATTTCGTTTAAATGAAGACTGAAAACTGGTCATGGGGTGGGTGCTGAAAGCTGGTTCTCTTTGGTGCCGTGTTTGGAATTTTTTTAATGGTTTAATGTTTGGAACTTAAAGAATGGGGAGAACAGATGATGGGAATGCTGTTTTTGAGAGAAATATGTTCCTTTTTTTAGCATTAGCATCCTGTCCAAATACACCGCCATTTCTTTAGATTTTCTTTATAGACTATCCATTTCTTTCATTAAAATATATTGAAATTTAATTTTTATTATTTTTTCATTATAAATGTTTTTACTTTAAGAGGCCCAAAACTCAATTCAGCAACATATTTTCACAATATATATTACAAAGAATGGTCTTTCGTTTGATATACACCTTTGAAGGTTGTATTATAGTCAAATCAATTTTGTTCAATTATTTTAAAAATTTAATTTATTTTAATTCAGTATGGAAGATATGAATGAGGACGAATGTGTATATAGATGGTAGTATGGGATGTGAAACAGCTAGAGACAGACTCACTGGGTGGTAACGGAAATCAGGCTAAGGGGCTTACAGACGTCTCATCTGTGTGAAGGAAGTTTAGTGGGTTAATAAACAGAAAGGTATGGATTGTTAGGAGGCTGAATTGTGAACTGACCAGAGGAATGTAGGTATGAGATTGAGGTCAGACATTTAGAGCTAATAATACTGATTAGTCTGCTGGACGTTCATTAGTTGATTAAGGATTGATTGATGACAGGAAATCAACTCTGTCAATCACAATGAGTTATGTCCATTTAGCATAATCATCAGAAATTAGGCAAATCTATGCAGTTCTTATTAAGTTAAGGAAATGTTTGAAATTTATCAAAGCTTTTACACAAAATAGAGGTTGTTTAAACAATATTGTATAAAATGAACAAATGCATATAAACACTTAAAAATGTTTATACAAAATTTGATGTGAAAATATTATATTTGGAGAAATGTTTGTAAGATTACCCAGAATCTGTATAAAAACAGGACATGCAAGGAAACATTGGATCATAAATATTTGTCAGTAGCTTTTGGATTGTTTTTGCTGTACTTACAAAAGCTGATTTCCTTCTGATTTGCCCACAACATACGAGACAGTCACACTGAGTTATCTCAGCAGGAGTTACAACATAGGTGGCGCTGTTACACCAAACTGCCCTGAACGAGATACCTGGATAAGCCCACATAGGTGGCGCTGTTATGGTTCACTGTTGTTAACAGGCCCCTAAGGATAAGCCCATGTAGATTTTATGTGGTGCCAGGGGATGGTGTTTGTTATGACATGGTTTGTTTATTTGTTCCTTTCTGTCAGATCGTGGACTTGGCCGCAGCAGTGGTTATATTTTAGGAAAATTTGCCTCTAAGCATTTTTGTAAAAGCAAGTTGGGAAATAATATACTTTGCTCACCAAGTCATGTATGTTTCTCTGTGGAGATCGTTGATGATGTCCCGATGTGATGGGTGGATGCCAGTTACTTTATAGTTATGTTTATTCAAAGACTTCGAAGATATTTCAAATTTATGTAACTGTAAGCTTTGCTTGAAAATTGTTATTTCTTTACACGTTTTCTTTGCCTGTAGGGGCGATGGTGTAGCCTAGTGGTTAAAGCATTCGCTCCTCATGCCGAAGTCCCGGGTTCGAATTCCCACATGGGTACAATGTGTGAAGCCCATTTCTGGTGTCCCCCGCCGTGATGTTGCTGGAATATTGCTAAAAGCGGCGGCGTAAAACCAAACTCAGTCAGTCAGTCAGTCTTTGCCTACTTGCCACAATTTTGGGGACAATATTAAAAATATTTTAGATGTATCTTACTTTGTGAAAAGTGCAAACATTCAATACTTGGATATCATTTGAAAAATGTTATTAAGCGATTCCATGCAACAAGCATATGAAATTACAGTTTAACCAAACTATCATGGATGTGTCCTTTTAATATCACACTTACAGTCAGGCAGCACATTTTGTAAAGTGGATTCCTCTAAAAATTTTGCCAATATTTTCCCAATGTGCTGTCAAATGATATCAGTGTTGTTCCTTTTGTATCGAAAACTGAAAACACTTGTGCGTCCATTTTGATTAGAAGTGACGTTTGTGCCCACTGTTTGGTGGACAAGTTTGTGTGTTACTCTGTGATAGATGGTGTTCCAGTTGCCAAACACGCTGACATTAATTGATTAAATTACATCTGGTCCTGAAGCCAAATGGTATTTCGATCTGTACAGAGACTTTCTAATGAAGCTGTTTTTGTTACAAGGCACCTGTCTTGGGAGTAGTATGGTGATTGTAAGATGTTGGAAAACCTGGCTAGCGAGGTACAGCTGTGTCATCAGAAATGAAGGACTTGCATGTGTACAAGATATATTGTCCTCCGGAGATGGTGCACCTATGCACATGTGCCAGTGTTTGCACAACCAGACATGCACATGCATACCATGCATGACAATGAACCACTTAACCGTAATTGGTTGTTTGGTGAGGTTGGCATAAAAATTACCTGTTTCCATTCATCCCAAGCAAAATGTGTCCGTTTTTGTCCCTGTGAAGAACATGGCAAAATGTTTTGACTCTTTTGTCTCTTTCTGTGAGTTTATGATAGACATGTTGTTGAAATATGATATCATCTATTGACAGAGTCATACACTGTGGTATAAATGTGAGGTTTGTCTGATTGGATTTGGGTAACATGAGAATATACTCATTTAGAATATAACCTAGTTTCTTTTGACTTTTGACATTATGCTTATCTTAAGCATTCCAATGTAGTGTACTTGTCTCGGTCTCTTAGCTACCATAAGGTTCCAAATGTCCATTTAGACATTAAATTAGGCATAGAAGACACTGACCACTGGCCACCAAGATGACCACTAGCAGTGTTTATTGGCCACTTGTGAAATTGTCCCAATGCACTAATTGCCATTTCCTTTGGTCTTACAGACAATATTCTCGTAACCATGACAATACTGAATGAATGTCAAATGATGCATTCTCTTCATCTTTTGGTCAGTCTCAATAATGGTTAATTTGATAAGCACCACTGGTTCCAACCAGACAGTGAACATATTCCAAGAATTCCAGCAAGTGTGTAATTCTCATCTGACTGTAGTCATATACAGTAATGTCAGTGTCATAACTCTTTGACTGGCAGACCATTTGCAGAATTGCATTGAGTAATGGCACCAGACATGTTTATGGAGGTCATTGTAATTAGCTTACCATATTGTGTTTGGCTCTATGGTGGCATAAGTTGCGTAATTGCTCCTTGCAATGTGCCGACATTCGTGGGAGAGAGATCTGTATTGACATTTCGGTACGTTCCTCAATTGTCTCCATCAGTTCCAGACACGGCCCATCAGAACAAGGTGTTGGATTTCACTGGTTTGACTTGTGATTCCAGTGTTCTGTACTCTTGTTTTGTATTTCATGTAACTGATTCCATTGGGCATAAAATGCAATATGAACATGATATTAATGGATCACGGAAAATCATTGATGACACCAGGTGTTCACAAAAAGGGTAAGCATGTACTAGTCTTTTATCTAAAGTGATGCATTCATGAAAAGTGTGTAGAGTTACTTAAATGAAGGTTTCTAGAGAAATTCAGTAATGTTTTTCATGAATACACACAAAAAAAGAAAGGCATCTGAAGTATGTCTACAATACTTTGTGAAGTTTTTAAAGTGATTCTCTGGGCTCCCTTGTGTTTCATACAACCCACAAGTTAGAAAACATCCAATATTTAAAGGCTGTGTGTAGCAAGAACCTACAGCTATGATATTAGCTATAGTCACATAAAATTGATACGGTGTTCTTCATTAAAGTTGGTTGGTTTGTTGTTTAATGCCACACTCGGCAATATTCCAGCTTCATGGTGGCGGTCTGTAAATAATCGAGTCTGGATCAGACAATCCAGTGATCAACATCGTGAACATTGATCTCCGCAATTGGGATACGATGACATGTAAGTCAGCTAGCCTCACCACCTGAACCTGTTAGTCACCTCTTACAACAAGCATGGGTTGCTGAAGACCAATTCTAACCTGGATCTTCACATGTCCTTCTATTAAATAGTATGTGCTTAAAAAAATATTTGTTTCAATCTGTTACTAATTTTGAATCGCCTGGACTTGGATGACTGCTGATGCTAAGTAATCCAGCTTAGCAGTGAAAGATGTTTCATCCTGGAAGGCCTGGCATGGATGGTATTCCAGTAGGTCTGTATGACCAACCAAATAACAATGTTACATGAGGTGTAAGTAGTTTTGTGTGTAAATCATACAGCACCGTCTGCCAGCAGATGTGAGCATGACAACTCCATATACCTCTCATGCCATAACTGACTTAGTGCAGGCAACACTGTCAACATGGCTTACAAACAACCCTGTCTGGGCTGGTCTGACACATCAGGATTTTCTGCTAATACATGGGCTATGTGGTTATGTCTCGGTGCCACATATGTTATCCCGCAGTCACATGTCACATGAAATACCAGCATGGCGTAATGGGATTATCATTGTTTATGCTGACTTGCATGGCTAGCAGTTCGTGGACGTTCGGGCTAATAATCGTGTTTGTATAAGTTTTTGTACCGAGGACAAAGACATCATAACTGAATCGTCCTCAATCTGATTCTCAGTTCTCAGTTTTAACTTTGACTTTTGAGTCTGTTTTTGTGGAGGGTTTTCATTTCAGTTTTTGTTGCTGTTCATCTGCCAATGAATTATTTATATGGTCCAGACCTCTGCACTTAAAAATGTTGACTTTTTTATTTTTACATCAGTTCAGATATAAATTTAGACTGGCTCAGACCCAAATTTAGTTTTCAGTAGAGGATCCATCTTAAACTATGGTTTAGACTGCAATGTTTGACTGGTTCTGACTGAAAATATGGCTCTGGTTCAGACCATCATGTTAGACTATGGTTCAGACTGTAATTTTAACTGTGGTACAGATACTGCTCAAAAGCTCCTATTTAGGCTCCAGTTCACGATCCATGGGTTCTTGAATGATTTTGATTGGATAAAAGGCTTCGCTCAACTTTGGGTTCAGTTTTAATTTTAATTTGTGTTTTCCACTAACACTATTCTTGAATGTTTCATACATTATTACCGGTACATATCCAGAAGGCAACGTCTGAACAAACAGTTGTCAAGTAAGAGATAAATATAAAATAAATAGTTTTCAGACATGAGACTGAAGCGTGACACTATGCAATCAAGAGTGCTGGATGCATTCTATGCTAAATAACAAGTGAGTGAGTTAAGTTTTATGCCACTTTAGCAATATTCCTGCAATATCACGGCGGGGGACACCAGAAATGGGCTTGTCACATTATGCCCATGTGGGGAATCAAACCCGGATCTTCGGCGTGACGAGCAAACGCCTTAACCACTAGGCTACCCCACTGCCCGCTAAATAACGATACAGTGCAAGATGTCATTGACAGGATGCCAAACCTTGTATTCCCAGTGGAACAATTTCAGAACACCACTGATAGACGTATATTATTCCTCAAAAAGTTGATAGATTTTCTGGTGTTACTTTCTTTCCTGAGGAGAGTGTTTCATCCTCCCAAGTGAATATTCATTTTCAAGTCAGACTTTAATGTTTCTATATCATAAATATTGTTCCAGCATAAGCCAGGCTGTTTGCCTTATGTATTGGCTACTTAATCTTTTATGGCAAGCTTTAGTACCCTACCACTAAAATAAATGTCACAAGAAAGAATGTCTGCACTTGGGAGACTGAAAAGGCCAAATAAATCACGCGATGCTCTTCAATTTTGTTTACAAGATTTGGAGATTGTAACATCCAGAAATCTATAAGTTTCCACAGTTGGAGGCAAATATAATCTCTAAACATGATTTACATAGAACTTCGTCACAACACTGTGTTTTGGATGAGTGAGAGATGAGTCAGCTCATGCGATGGCTGCAATAGTTCCTGCTCACTTTGTTTTGTGGGTTTAAATTCAGATGTTCCTCATTAAACATGGGGATCATACAAGTGTAAATGTGAAACTTGTTATTGATCAGGGACTGAAACCATTGGGAAGATTTATCGGAACAATCAGCAATAAATCTACCATAGCTCTCGCCTTCTTGCGCCTATTGATTCTGGTCAGCACATAGACCTTTCCAAAAACTGCTCAAAAATGGGGTCTGAAGATAAAGGTTGAATTTACTCCTTTGTGGTGGGCATTTGGTGGAATAAAAAGTTGTAGCGTGTGCTTGCAATGACAGCTTTATTGTGTTTAGTCATTGATCAGAATTGGTTGTTTGCCTGTCGATCAGGATGAAGCAGCATTAAGCCATCGTTTACCATACTTACGTGATTATAGGTTTGTGTGGTGCTCATTTGACGATAGATAAACATTGTTAAGATAGATAAACTTGGTGATTTGCTCAAAATGTTTATTCAGGAAGAACTTGCATTTAATTAACCCAACCATCAAGTTTTTCACATAAGGTTGGGACAAGCCTTCCATATTCTTGTGACCTTTGTCGGAATTGGTAGTACAGAGCTTTATGGTAAATCTCTGCTGAATTGTTCCAAGCTGTCAGACAATGGCGTCAATGTCAGCAGAAGGCTTGGTTTGGGTTGGGGTATTAATCAACACATCCTGTATATTATAAAGGTCATTGTCAACACAATTTGGCTTATTTAAATTTTTAGTGAAGCCTTTTTCAGTTTTTTCCTGTGTTCATGAATTCAATAGATAATGACACCTTACACGTCTGTGGTTTGGCATGTAGACAAGCATATTCCTTGATGATGTCAGCTTCAGAATTATATTTATACCATGCAGAAAATAATTGTTTGTGCTAAAACAATGTAAAACTGTATATTGTAGACCTTGAATAGGAATATTTGAGAATGATTACCACAGACAGGATGGCGAGTCCTTCGGCAGCTTAGACTTTGCCCTAGCTGTGTTAGACTAACAGCACAATATTCTCAGATATATGTAACTCTCTGCTGAAACCATCAGCATGCATACCTGACTACATGATCAACTGCTGATGATGAGGATGGACTAACTTCGTCCTCCCAGCTTTACTAATGTCTTCCAGCTCATGTATATGGGACATTAGGCTGTTGGAAATTGTCTCTCGGACTTTACAAGCTGTTTTTATACGCCTCAAAGTTTGTTACCATCTGCTGGCTTCAAAACAAGGAGAAATTTATGCCTCTTCGTGATCTGTTGAGTCTTCTGCATTTGATTGTGGGCTTGTTATTTCTTACCGTAATCTGCCTTAACCTGTAGTGTTCTGCCTGTTAATCACATTAAACAGCTCCGTGGAAGATATCCGTTGATCCAGATCGCTGTTGATGTTTGGGGGTATGTCAAGGATATTCTATATACATGATATTGTCTATTGTGAACCTATATTCATTGCTGTGGTCACAGGCAATAAAACTTTATTACTTGTAATATGATATTATGCAAGACAACAAACTATTTGTTTGTTTTTCTTGTGTTTTTTAACCAACTGTGAGTGAACTTTGGTGGGATTCTTTTCTTCACAAACATGACATTGTGGTATTTAAGTACATAAATGATCAGCTTTGAGCTTATTATCCATGGTTAATGTACAAAGAAAGTGGGTTTAAGTGTAGCAGATGTATGTTTATAGCTGTTTTATGTTCCTGTTGATGATGTTGTAGATGCACCAGATGGTGGGGCATGTTTCGTGTCTAAACACTTACATATATTTTCTTTACATTTTTCTTCACAAGTTTTTTTAACTTTCCATAAATAGTATTAGTTCCATATTTCAACCAATCTGATTCCATTTCCATATCTCACATAATCTGATGCCAAATCCATATCTCAACTAAACTGATGCCAAGACCATATCTCAACTAAACTGATGCCAAGACCATATCTCAACTAAACTGATGCCAAGACCATATCTCAACTAAACTGATGCCAAGACCATATCTCAACTAAACTGATGCCAAGACCATATCTCAACTAGACTGATGCCAAGACCATATCTCAACTAAACTGATGCCAAGACCATATCTCAACTAAACTGATGCCAAGACCATATCTCAACCAATCAAAATGTAGATGGGGTAAGTATTAGATACAATATGGTTACATGTGCAATCTGTTTGGTTTGCATTTGGGAATGTTTTGGCTCATAATTTGCTGTAGCCATTACCCCCTATTGAGTGTAGCCTGTCCCCCTTCCAATCTAAGTTTCAATTTGACATTTGACAGTCATATGTTTCTGTCAGTGACACATGTAATTTGATAAAAGCAGCTAGAATCCATCAGAAAACAATTGACAGTGTCTCGTCCTAAAAAATTGTAGTTCCTGACTGCTTTTAGTGTAATGGAATTGAGTTTAGATAAAACCTACTTTACCCAAGCTTGAGTGTCATCTTCCTTGCTTGAATACATCAAAGGTAGCAACCATTAACGGCTTGTCTTGGAGTCAGGAGGTGCCAGACATTCCCCAGACATCCTGGGACCTTCAGTCATTCTGCCCGCTCATACACTGCTGTGAATGTTGTCACCAGCCTTGATTAGCCAATCTAATACTGCCAAGTTAAGGAGGCAGAATATACATCATCATTTCGGGACATGACGTGATGGTCGTGAGCAATGTTGTGAATGTTTTCTTAGCAGTTTCAAACTGTCTTCGCAGCCGGCGCCTAGTGAAGGGAATCTGCCAACATATGGTGCTAGTTGAGTAACTTTTTGTCAGATGTTGTTCGGAACTGTTCTGATTAAATCAGATTCCCAATTTTATGTGAACTGATTTCTGTGGTACAGACTATGAAACAGTCTCTGAACTCTGAGATCCAGCTTTGATGAACAAGCCTTTGAACCAGTTTTGAATGGTTTCAATGATCCAGACCCCATGATCCAGCCTGTATGAACCAGACAGTGATCCAGTCTCGTTGAACCAGACAGTGATTCAGTCTCATGTATCTACTTTCCAGTCTCAGTTTCTGGAACCAGATCTAGTCTTAAGTCTCTATCGTCCAATCTCGGTTGGGGCGGTGGGGTAGCCTAGTGGTTAAAGTGTTCGCTCGTCACGCCGAAGACCCTGGTCCATTCCCTAAATTCACCACATGGGTACAATGTGTGAAGCCCATTTCTGGTCTCCCGCCGTGGTGTTGCTGGAATATTGCTAAAATGGATGTAAAATAAATAACTCGCTCGCTCCCTCACTCACTCACTCTCATGAACCAGATCTAATCTCAAGTTTCTACCTTGAAGTCCAAATCTCTTGTGAACCAGATATTGTCTCTATTTTCCGGTCTCAATCTTCTGTGAACTACTTGCTCAATTGTTGTTTCACATTTTCACCAAGCCCGCCCGAGGCCAGTTGATTACCACCTCCTCATGGACCAATACAAGGCACATTATATGATACAAGTCAATAAAGGAACATTTTCCACACAAAACCAAAAACAGTAGGCTAATATTTGCTCTCCCTTTAGGGCCGTTACAGCGAAGCACTAATTCTGTAATGTATCAACAAATTATTAACATGGCCGTAAAACAGACCGGCCTGATCTTTGAACTATTGTTTTATTAGCCCGTGGTAATGATTACCGCTTGGTGGCCGTGGCAGGCAGCTGACCGACAGCCGGTCAACCTTCCTTTGACGGGAGGAGGCTGCCGGTACAGGAGGAAGTGATTAATGGTCAGCTGGACAGAGGCCGCCAGATGATGAGATGTGCGGTGGGGTTAGACAGTGATGACACAAGGCTAATAGTTTAAGAAGCGACTACTAAATAAACCAGGATTTATTACCTCAATTTAGTTTTTTCTTGATTTATGATTATTTTGGCGATAAAAGGGTCAGTAGTTCCCTGAATAGAGCAACGTTGTACATCATACTGTCTGTTGCTGACATAGGACATAACGGTAATGTAATAACTCTACAATACAAGGCATATTTACCTTATGTTAAGACTGTTTCAGTTTTATTCTAATTTTAAGAAAAATCAACGTAGTACAGGTAATTAAGGAAATAATAATTGTGTTTATGTGTAAACAATGAAACAGTATTGGTTTAGCAATGATTAGGACTAGGAATACTTACATAAAAAAGAGAACTATTGCATATTCATGATTTGTTAATGTCTTAAGCTGGAAATTTTCAAGCTGTGGAATGGCTACTGGCCAAATTAACTGGCAGCTCTGTATTCTAGTGCAACTACTAGTATTACACTTCGATGAAGGGAGAGGAATTCTAGAAAAGTCAACCAAACTTATATTTTATTGCCAAAGACAAGGAGCAGGAATAAAATGCCCTTAAAGTTTTGGTAATAACTGGTTTGGTGCACCTGTACAGGTAAAATGGTTGTGTTGCGAGTTCCGACACAACATGTTACAGATTGGGTATGGGAGAGGATAGGCACATGGTTCTACCAGGAAGTGTGGAACAAGGAGAGGGAGGGGTTGTTTGTGGAGGGGGGGATGTGGGTTGTATATGGGACCCACCTGGATTTCATTAGTCATTTATGGCAGGTATTTCTGTGGTAGGCTGAGGTCCAAGGGTTGATACGACTTCAAAACGTTGTGGAGTGGGATTATTGCAGGTGTATCTGTACCAGATTAGCAGTTTGTAAGACAATGGGCCGAACACTCTAGAGCCAAGTAGCATAGCTGTGAAGACAATGATGTATAATGGGTCTACATGGTACAGCAGTATGTATGAGCAAGGGATTAGGCTCTGTCTGTGTGTGTGTGTGTGCATGCACGTGTACGTGCATGCATGTGTTTGTGTGTGAGTGCATGCATGCCTGTGTGGCTGTATGTGTGTGCATGCATCTGCTCATGTGTGTGTGTGTGTGTCTGTCTGTGTGTATTTTGTGTGTGTGCATGAGAGAGAAAGGTGTGTGTGTGGGGGGGAGGTCTTTGAAGGGAGGGAGGTCACTGTTTTTAAAAATAAGCTATTTTTGGTTGTTGTTTTTCAAAAGTGTAACAGTGTGAATATGATGTTTAGTTTTAATAGCTCTTTGTCAACCCAAATGTTTAATTAATTTCGTGTTATAGTTTGAAAATGGCAACAGTTTGTTACACATACTGATACTGAGAAACATGGCACAAGTGGAGGGGGGCAGGAAGGGAGAGGGAGAGATGAAGGTGTCAGGGTGAAACCAGTGTTTGTTTTGGGAGCAGGTGGAATGAAGTTCAATATCTCCATCATCAATATCCAAACAGATTCCTATTTCACATGCCCTTATCTTATTTTGCTATAGGTCTGGTTCCTATTTACCAAACAAGGATCCATTTTCTTGATAAGTCCTGTTCGCACAAATACCCATGTCAGAAAGGCCGGCCATAATGCTTCTTCCTCACCTAGTAAGGAGGATCAAGTGATTGAATGGATTTCAAGCAGATATATCTTCCCTGCTGCCACGTGTCAAATGTGGAGGTGTTTTATTCTGTGTTTAGTGTTTCCACTTCATACCACACAGGCAAACTTTCCTACACAAACCATCGCCATTCAGATCTCTGTTTCCTACACTGACTGGCAGATGACTCTGCAGTTCTTGTTTTCAAGAATGAAACATTGAAGGATTCTTTGGTGTTGAGAATAAATATCCCATTAGGACCACACTTTCACAAAGCTGATCTTAGTGCTAAGATTGTCATGCAGTTACATCCTTCAGCCTAATTGAGATCAGTTTCGTCTTGATGGTCTTAGTGACCCGTGAAGATCCGGGGTAGAATAGGTCTTCAGCAACCCATGCTTGCCACAAAAGGCGACTATGCTTGTCGTAAAAGGTGACTAATGGGATCGGGTGGTCAGGCTCGCTGACTTGGTTGACACATGTCATCGGTTCCCAATTGCGCAGATCGATGCTCATGCTGTTGATCACTGGATTGTCTGGTCCAGACTCGATTATTTACAGACCGCCGCCATATTGCTGGAATATTGCTGAGTGCAGCGTAAAACTAAACTCACTCACTCACTCATTGATGGTCTGAGCAATACAAATGTTGTACACCTATGTATGAAGATGAAAGTTTGCCTTCCTGTCTCTGAAATTCAGATCAGGGATCATCCCAGATAGAGATCTGAACACTACAACTGTGTGTCTGTGTCATATGTCTGTGTTTGTGTATGAATCCAGCCCTTTAGTCTCATAGCAACGAAATTGCTGATATGGCGTTCAGCAATACTTACTCACTCACTTCAGTCTCATCTAGATCAGATTAGTGCTCAGTCTTGTTTGGAACAACTGTTGTATGTCTGTGTTAAGGTAAAGGAATAACGATCATCTTAATGCTAAGATGGTTTCGTTGACAGGGGTGTGGGGTAGCTAAGTGGTTAAAGCGTTCGCTCGTCACGCCTGGGTTCGACTCCCCACATGGGTACAATGTGTGAAGCCCATTTCTGGTGTCCCATGGCGTGATATTGCTGGAATATTGCTAAAAGCGGCGTAAAACTAAACTCAGTCAGTCTCATGGACGAAGGCTGTGATCTTACGTCCATGTTGAGGAGAGGGTAGCTGAGTGTGTGTGTGTGTCAGTCCTTCAGGTACAGGGAGAATCTCACCACTAGTCACACACAGGTCTCCTCCAGGCAGGTCCACTTGGAAAAGCTCTATTTGTTTAGAATCGCTGAAAGCATTCACAAGGATCAACAGGCCTCAAAATATTTACAGTATACAAATATGATTTGATTCTAGCATTAGAACATGGCGGAAAAACAGCCACATTTTTCTTAATGTATTTTTCTTTAGTTACATTTACTGTAAATTGAGATTTTGTCTTTAATGTTATAGTGAATGGACGGTCAAACTGACATTCATTTCAGTAATAATTTATGTGTTTAACCATAGAGTGGACAGGAAAACGCTGAAATTGATTCAGTTAAAAATTTGTAGTTAAAAAAGACTAAAACAGGAATTATGTACTAAAAACAGGTATGGGAATGAAAGATCAAGATTATTACAGGAGAAAGAATATGCTGCACAAATAAAAGCCAATTTATTTGACATCTATTGTGAAATTAAACTCATTGACACACGGAATAGGTGCAAGATTGAATTAACTGGACTCCCCGAAGTGAAACATTCGCAATTTCATTTCAGCATTAGCTCTCTTATAGCCTGGGTAACACATGGAGTAATGAAAACTTAAGAAAATCGGGAATTTAATTACAACCATGCATTAAAATTTGTCCTTTTACAAGTGAATGTCAGTTTATTGCTGGTCTCCCGTGGTGGCCGTGCTATTGTTCTACTGAGGCTAGAAACTAGTACAGCAAGACTAGCTATGGTCAATCCCTTCTAGGACAATAAATAGATTACAGTTACAGTTATTTCGGTTCTTGGCTGGCTTCTGTACCGTGGAGTTTATGATGGTGTTATTGCAGGAACTGCTGTACAGATGTACAGTCTGCGGTGGGAACGTCAATCTGGGATGAAAGAATGGAATAGTTTCGTAGTTGTAGCCACCCTCGTTGACAACTGGTCATGTGACCCTGAAGTACTTCCATAGCATAATAACGTACATATTCTACAATGATGGGTTCAGTGTTATTGTGTAGATACACATTGATACCACTGTACATGCTTTAGATGTGGATTTAATGCACAAAGGTAGGCAGATTGATTTCAGTGTTATTTGTTGTTCAGATTTCTTACTTCATCTCAAATCTATCAAATCTTAAAAAATAATATTCAGATAGTGTATGTCAGTGACGCTGTACTAACATTATTTTGAACAGATTTTGATCTGTATTGGATAGGAGTGAAAGTTACAAGTCCACAAATTTCACTGAACGCGGACATGGGTCCAGCGGTTTGAGGAGAACCTGTCCAATGTCAATGGAGGTCTGGATGTAGTATTTAATGTGGTGTTAACTTTTCCAATGAGTATATTCATAAATCACCCAAATTTGATTTTTAAATAACATCAATTAAAAGTAGTTATATATCTAAACAGAGAAAATAATTGATGTTTGATTACTTTAATCAAAAATTGTTAATGATTGTCAGATTGACTGAACCTTGTGTCACTTTGAATTAAAACTTATTGTATCCCAATTACGTAGATCAATGTTCATGCTGTTGATCACTGGATTGTCTGGTCCAGACTCAATTATTTACAGACTGCCGCACTATAGCTGGAATATTGCTGAGAGCAGCGTTAAACAACAAACAATTAAATTGAAATCAATATTTCCAAGACCAGATTTATTTCTGTAGTCTACTAAATTCAGATTCCTGAAATTTAAAGTTATCTTGTATTATCTATGTATTGAATGATGTCAGTATTATGATAAAAGTAAGTTATGAAACAGGTTGTAATTTCACCTAAAGGCAATGGCCTTGCAGAAAGTTAATTACAATTTCTTTTGCCTGTTGCATTTCTGATTAAGGATTTTGTAAATTTAGCATCAATTTGTCAACCAATTCCAACTTGGCCTGTGTTCAAAGGTAATGTAGATGTAAAACACATGTCCTGACACATGTTTCATTTGGTGCATTAATCAGAGGTAATGACGAAACAAGCCACCTGTGAACAGTGTAATCAGCGTACAGATCCTCGTGGGTGTTAGCGCTAATTCTGTGCCCTTGCCCCAATAACACACCTATTTCATGTTTTAAGTCAGTATTTAAGGATTAAAGGTATTTCTGTTTTAATGGCAAAGTTGTAATCAGTTGAACAAGTTGTTACTGCATAGGGACACAACATGTTATGTTTCAGTGGTGGAAAGATTTTAAATGTTTTCAGTAAAAACACTTTTCTGTGGTTTAGTCCATGCTATGTTTTTATTTACGGACCTACTGGAACCAAAAGTCGGGAGATATTTTTGTGTACACTGTCCAGTTGGAGTATGAATAATTCAGTATTAGTTGTAGTCTGTCATACAGACCTGAAACAAATATACCCAATGTAGCCCATGCAAGTCTAGAATGTGGGGCAAGTCTAGATTACCAGTTTCTTAAAATGAAGAAAGTCTCTGGGCTCCTTTTTATCGTATTTTATTTGAATCTAAAAACTTTTTTTCTGTAAAATATGTTCATTTCAAAGACTAGCTGTTAGTCTACAGTAGTTGCTCACTCATCGATTGACAAAAGAGCTACAAGTACTAAAAAGCCTTAACTATGTTGTCCATAGGTTCCTTTTTGATTGTGTTATAAGACAAACCAAATATGGTGTTGTACTTTGCGAAACCATCAAGGAAAAACACAAATCTGGATAACAATCAAAGACTACAAGCTATGGTACATAGTTATGGGCTAAAACACACACACTAATTTCACACTGGTATAAAAAATCTTTATACATTCAATTTGTATCTTGTGTTAAAGAAGAAATGATAATTTGAAAGAAAAACAAAATTACAACCGGTGCAAATGTTTACATTAAAAAAAATGTAATTGAATTTAATTTTTAATCAATTTGAAAAACAGATTCTTATCTAGGTTCTTACAGTTCATTGCACTTTTGGAAAATAGAATTTGAATTAAACAGTAAATCCTGGCACTATGGTATAGTTTTGTTCCCAAGGGGCCTCCATCCATTTGTGTTTATAAAGCCTTATCAAATAACATTACATTGTAATGGATTTACATAACACCTTCCCATTGCATCTCATCTCTGCTGGAACCAGGCTTGTTGTTATCTCCTTATCTCCGTCATTCTAGCACCAGCAAGCTCCGCTGTTTACAAATGTTAACACCTCCGAAATGAAATTTAAATCTTTAAGTCGAAATGTAGTCTTTTTAATACATTTCTGAGTATTTTGAGATCTCATTACTGCATATATTCTTATAAGTTAAAGTTGGAGAAAGATAAAATATTATCATTGACACTGCCTGCCAACATTTTCACACCTGTCAACTTAACGAATTTGTTTGATCACTCACCTGTCGGTGTGCTATCAGTTATCAGTTCAAAGCAGATCATCAGCTGGTTCCATATCAGTATGACCTATTTGATTTAAATTTTCAAACATTTTCATAAATCTGTTTTAAACATTTTGAGTGTTTTTTAATCTGTCAGTAAAATGGGAGAAATTTGTTTATTATTAAAAACGATTCTTTAAAGTCACAAGCCTACAATTGGAATAATTAAATGAATATATTTTTGAAGATAAAGGTTCATGATTTATTAAATGAAATAAAAGATGGCCATTTCTTTATTTGGGGCACTGTTTGTTGGTTTGTGTTTGTTGGTACCTGTTCAAAGGATCAGGTAACTGGTATGTCGTAATCCCATCAAGTATGCAATCCATATGTAAGTGCTACATACTCAACCTTTGGAATGTACGGCTCATAGCCTTCATGCTGGTTGTATGTCAGCGTCAACAACCTCATCCCCACTCTATAAAGCAATCATGGCAATAAAACCATTCCACCTGGTCCATCATGGTTGTAAATACAGTGAATGACACCCCTCCCTGCCGGTCAGTCTGGCCTTTGTCAAAGCTGGGTCCATATGGTGGACATTTGTCAGTGAGGTGTCCCTCTGTGGTGTGTAGTCACTACCTCCTGCTGTCCTCATTGAAGTTACCTGCAGCTCATTAAAGCCCCACTGCCATGTGGTGTTGGTCTGTGTGGACACTGACCTCGCCCCAGGTATCAGATGCTACCATGATCCTCAGTTGTAGCCTAGGTTGTAGACTTGCACAAGTCCCTAAGGTAAAAATTAATAGTTTAAATGATAATTTCTAAAAGTGTAATAAATATCAGATTGGGATCCTTCTAGACTTGCCTCTTTGAGGGATAGAATTACTGTACATCCATGGGCTCAGCATTCAGTACAGCCTTGAAGCAAGTGTACCTAGGTTCTGATACCCCCATACCCCTGAACCCATGTATATCCCAGAACACATTGTGACAAGCACAAATTCCTCTTCCTTAACCTCCAAAATCCCATACCTTTTACAAGCCTTATTCCTGAATCCAATACACCCCTACCAATGGTATCTTACTACCTATTATCTGCTTCCCCTACCTCTCCATACTGTAGATCATTCTAGAAGGCCTCACTCTCCCCATAATGTAGATCCTTGAATAAGCACATCTATCTCACCCTCCCAATAGTAGTAGATCCTTGAATAAGCACATCTATCTCACCCTCCCAGTAGTGTAGATCCTTGAATAAGCACATCTATCTCACCCTCCCAGTAGTGTAGATCCTTGAATAAGCATATCTATCTCACCCTCCCAGTAGTGTAGATCCTTGAATAAGCACATCTATCTCACCCTCCCAGTAGTGTAGATCCTTGAATAAGCACATCTACCTCACCCTCCCAATAGTGTAGATCCTTGAATAAGCACATCTACCTCACCCTGCCTCCCCACACTGTAGATCCAAGGGATGTTTACAGAGTTTAATAGCAGGCTGTCCCTAAAAGATTTTAGTCATTAATGCTGAAAATGTCTATTAGCATCTTTTTCTTTTGTTCTTCTGTACTTTCCTAGCTCTTGGGTGTATGTCTGTGTGTGATGATGCCCCCTCCCTCCACAGTACCCCAACACACCCTACACCCTGACCCCTGTCACCCCCAACACCATGTAGTAACCTGTACCCCCAACACCTCAGTACATCTTTCTTATCTCACTTCATAATGGTGTTCTGTACACTTTCTATAAAGCCCCAACCCCATGTAGAGGAGTCCCACACACTTCCTAACCCATTCTCCTCCCCACAGTACCACAACGCCCTACTCAGTGACCCCCATTCCCATAGAGTAGGACCCCCAGCAAACCCTCCCGTCCCCTTCCCCAACAATATTGCTACACTCTGTCAATGAACCTCCCAGATGTGATGGAGGCAGGAGTCAGATTTGCCTAGGGCAGTTGCTAGGTGTTGGGTTTCATCACAAGTGAGGAACTGACCAATCAGGCGATGTCACAAGCGTGGGGGCCCTGAGCAGCATAGCGTGGAGACAGAGCATCTCTATCACTGTACCGCTATACCTGTTGATGCTGGACTAGCTAAACAATGGTTGATTGATCTCACAACGGATTGACACTCACTGGCTCAGATCAGGCAAGTTATAAGTGCATGCAACTTTGTACAAGATGTCTGCATTTGGGAAACTTTGTCAACTTTGGCAAACTTTTGTGACAGTCCCTCTTTCCTTGGAGGACAAGGGATGTCACTGGGGCCTAGTTGGTCAACTTGACCATTCATATGCTTTCTCTTGGTCACAACATTCTCATGCATGCCTTTTGACCAGTTGTATTTACATTTAGTAAACTTTGCCAGGCATTTTTAACTTTCCTACGAGTTTCTACACTTTCCTTTTAGTTTATGGATCTGTGTATACATTGTGACAATGTACCTGTTGGTCGATGGTTATTAGAAAGGGATATTTATCTTAGTAAACTTGTCATTTACAAAACATTATTCCTTTTTGTATTTGTCTCTGCTTATGATAATGCTTTGTATATTAACTGTGAAATGATCACAGCTTATCCTTTCAATCTATTCTTTTGCTATCTGGTTCTCCTATATTTATGATAACAAGCTTTGGTTTTTAACGTGTGTAACTGATTGTGACTGAACATTGGACAAGGGTGCTTGGTCACTTACATGATAACATCAGCACTTACATGATAACACGATCACTCAGAGATAACCTATGTGGAATAAATGAACTCAAACAAGCTTAAGTGTTAATGTATGCCAGTTTAATACTTTAATAGATTATCATTATGTAATTGTGTTAATGGCCATTCATACCACACTTGAAATGTTTAAACTTACACAAGATCATTTGTTTTCTGAAACAATGTTTTCAGTTTGTGGAATGTTTTTCTACACTGGGGTGATTTTCTTCACAGAATCCGTTGGTCCATTTATCATCAAAACCCTCTAGTTTTATCAACAGATGGAATAGGTTGAAAGTGTCTAGAAATTATGTGGAATTATTTAAAACAGATTTTGATTTGTAGCAATCAAGAGACTGAGTTGTCATATGTACAAAGTGTTTATACCACTGTTGTCTATTCAGCTGAATAGTGTTGCAATTGAGTATATTTAATGAGTTTGTGACAACACCACAACAACAACAACTTATTTTGTGTCTATACTATTGTCATACCAACTTTAACATCACTACCAGTCATCTGATTATGGCTTCATGTTTTAAGGCAAATGTGTCACTGTCTACCCCGAAATGTACATATCTACCCTGAAATGTACATGTCTACCCTGAAATGGACATGTCTTTTGAGCTTGTTGACCAATCCAGTTCATGAAAATTCTTTCTTTGCTTTTTCATGAAATAAATATGTTTAAACCAAATGGACATGTCTACCCTGAAATGTACATGAGGCCCAATTACAGGGTAATAATCTAATTTCCGTGGAAAGTTCTGTTGTATTTTAGAGACTCTAAATTGAATTCAACAATTACTGAATTAGAAACTAGAGTGGGTCTGTTTGGCATCTACATGATCATAATTGAATCAGCAAGTTGCCTTGGTAATTACCCCCCAGAATAGTCCTACCTGATTCACCTACAGTCTGTGATGTATGTCTGGGCAACTGTCATTTAGATGCAGTCTCAAAAGTATACACTGCAATTCCTTATCAACAAAGAGATATGTACAGGCTGTTACTATCAAGATGTGAGAGGGAATGGTATTTATGGTGTGTTATGGGATTTAACACTCTTCTTCAAGGGATTTAGTTACTTGTGCTTGTAGGTGCCAAGGACTGGCCAAATTCATCTGCTGACTTTTGCCATGTATGTTTGTTGCTACCATAATTCTCTTAATCTGTGAAGATCTGGGTTAGAATTCATCTTTAGTAACCCATGCTTGTCGAAAGAGGCAACTATTGGGATCAGGTGGTCAGGTTTGCTGACTTGGTTGACAAAGGTCAGTGTATCCCAATTGCGTAGATCGATGCTCGTGCTGTTGATCACTGGCTTGTCTGGTCCAGATTCAATTATTTACAGACCGCCGCCATATAGCTGGAATATTGCTGAGTGCGGCGTAAAACTAAACTCACTCACTCACGATAATTCTCTTGACCTTATGGCTTCTTGTTTATTGGAAGAAACATTCCGTTTACAAAACCTATGAATAAATGGTGTTGTTTAGTATTTGCTTCATGTAATAAAAAGTAGTGTCTTTTGATTTCTAAATTATTTCTGAATTGTCTGACAGGTGTATATTTGAAAAATGACTTTATGACTTGACAAGGTTGAATTTTGGTATCCATAACAAGATCTTATGGCTTCATAGACAAGCCCTGACAATGAATATATATTGTTTTTAGTTGATTGCACATAACCTTAATCAGGGTCATGAATGAACACTCTCCAGCCCAGAACATGTATATTGACAAATCAATCATTTCACTTATGCGCTGTGTTTATTACATTTATTGTTTGATCAGCGATGACTAAACTAAAAGTGGGATTGGGTTGGATGAAATAGATCTCAAGAGAACTAGTGTATCTGTGATTCTCAGGTCATATATTGGATTATTATTCTGTCGGAATAACTGATAGCTGAGGGCATCACCTCTGGTATTTTCCATCTTTGATGCTTGTCGTTTGACGAGAAAGGTCACGCCAACTTCACACATTGGACAGGAACTCCAGTGGTATATTCAAATGCGTTAGTCTCACTGATTGATATAGATGGAAAACAAAAGGTTGCAAATAATTGAGTAATGTGAGTTATATGTCTTCAAGGAAAGAACTGTGAAGCTCTTTCAACTCTTTACCAACCCACTTTGAAGTGCCTTTGTAGCCATGATAATACAATAGTTGGAGGTGGTCTTGGGAATATGATAAGTGAATTGTTGGAGGATATCCACTTAGAGGCAGTGAGAGATTGCTTTGATCAAATCAGTGGTGTGCTAGCACAGTGGTTGTAGTGTTTACTTATCACACCACCAGTCTGGGTTCAATCCTCACAGTGTGTGACTAAACCCATGGTGTACATCCCATTCTAAATTGCTGGAATATTTCTAAAAAGTGGATAAGACAAAAACATTGTCATTATAAAACAAGAAGTTGTTATCCATAAAGTTGTTTGCTTTGTTGTTTAGTCACCAACTTCTAGAAAGGTGATGAAACAATTAGGATAGGACTTTGGCTCACAATTAACAGTCAAAGTCGGATTTGTAGTGCATTCCAAAATCTTAAGCTGTACTGAAGTTGTGTTTAAGTCAAAGATACATGTTAAACCTACACTTAATCTAAACTTGTGATGACCAGATGGATTTTGTAAATGTCATGTCCACCAACAAATTATTCAAAGTAAATATTCTCATATGCTTAAAAATGTTAAAAAAGAAATATCTGTGAATCATTATTTACATTATTTCATTCACCTCTAAAAAACCTCAAAGCTGGCCTGACCCCAATCTCTGTGTGTGAGATACAGAGTTTTATGCTTTGTTTAGAAGTGGAGATACAACAAGTATTTGACTATCTGTAGAAATGTCGCCATCATTCCTTCAAGCAGATGTTTCACCTCGGATATCAAGGCGTGCCTAAATCACCTCAACATGCTCGTGTTTTGCTTTCATAAATACACCTCGTTGTTTGACAATAGATGAACTTTGGTTAAGTTTTTGGTAAACTTAGGATTGTTTAAGTATAGCTTGGTACAAGTTGAAAGGTTTAGGATGCAATCTTTTTGAACAGCTGTCAGGTTCGAAAACAACGTTTTTTGGGCTAAATTATGGCCAGTTTTTTTACGGTAGACAAAATAATGTTGAAATTTTTGCTTCCTCCTCTCCTCCCAGAGAGTCCGATTTAAAATTCCATCAACCAGTGTTAGCAGTGTAATCTAAGGGAATCGGGGAAAAAATGAAATGAAAATACAAAAGTATAATGGGTTTTCAAAACCTATTGGTTTGCCAGTCAATACTAATTATGAAGGTTGGTTTTATCAGGAGATGTAATTAGATTTGGTTGCTTCGGCAGGTGCTATAGGGCTGATGAATCCACAACCCTGATTTCATTTCAACATACATGGTACAAAAAAACGAGGATGTGATGTTTTTTTGTGGACTTAAGAGAAAACGGTATGATCATATGGAGATTTTCAGGTTTCCAATCTGCCAGGTTCCCAGTTTGGTCCTGCAAAGAGTCTTGAATCATTCGAAAGGAATCATCGTCTAGTGTTGCCTGTTAATCTATATGGCCTGTAGCGGAACAAGTATCATTGATTTTGATAATCTGATTCTGAATTTACACAACCTAGGCAAGGTTAATCAGTTTCAATATTTTCAATTATGATCTGATCGTATGCAAGTTAAAGTGATAAATGTTAAAGTGCTATTTTAACCTTTTAAAAATTGTGAATGATTTTTGGTAAACCTTAACAAATACAGATGTTTCCTTCATAAGTTTCTGTTTCCAGTTCATGTGTTTCAGCAATGTTGATTTCGATCATATGTTTGGAGCTTGATCACTTCATGGTTCTGTTCTTGATTTCATCCTTGAAAAATTCAGAAATTTAAATCATGTTGAATTCCTGCTTGAAGAATTTAGATATTTAAGTTTAAGCCTTGTAGATTTCAGTTGTAAGTGTTAGTCTTGTACATTTCAGGTGTAAATTTCTGTTTTAGATTTCATCCTTAGAGAATTCAGTTTCATTGAGGTTTTCATGTCTTATCTTGGAGGATTCAGTTGTGTTTAACTTAATGTCTTGTAGATTTCATTCATGGAGGATTCAACTATACGTTAATGTCTTAAAGAGTTCATGAGTTCCTTGGAGGATTCAGCTTTAAGTGAATGTCGTGTAGATTTCTATAGTCTATGTTGTTGTACAAGAAACGGCAGTGTCATCAGCAGCTGAAGTCAGCTGCCGTGGGTGTGGCGCCAGGACAGAATGTCCATCTCTGTATAATGTCTTCAGTACATCACGGCTGCCATGTTTATTTGTGCGGCTGACGGAGCCATTATATATATTTGTATCATCACTGACCTCTGTGAGTCTATGACAGCTGGTACGTGTTGGGCACACCTGACGGAGGCTCGGAGAACCCACTGGCCAGTGACAGGTAGTCAGTGAACAGGTATCTTCAGCTTTAACTACTGCAAACAAATCCCCATCACACCTTTTTTAACCACAAGCTCAGAAGTCTGTCAGGTGTGATGGACTGACACTCCTGGCAAACCTCTCACAGACACAACAATCCATTTTTCTGGTATCAAAAAATGAGAACTCCTGTTGTTTCAGTTACCTAAAGAAAGAATTGAAATAAGGAGATTTTTGTATCATGAAAAAATGAAATAATGCATTTTCTCCACATGTACAGGATGTCAAGCTTGAAATATGTCTAGCATATTCTTTTTGGAAATCCGATTTGTAATTACGGTTTGAAATCTAGTCAGCATTTCCTGAACATACAGTGCAATAAGTGGTATGTATTATGTAGTCATTTGACAACCAATGTTTCACTGATGTTTCCTTGCTGTGGATATTTATTAGAATAATGACATTCCCAGTGTAATGAATGAGTGAATATTGTTTTACACTTGTTCAGCAATTTTGCAACTATCCATGGCAACTGCAGTAAGAAAGCCTAACTGTTGAATACGGTTTACAAACTAATCATGGATTTAATGAATTGATGAAATTATTAGAGAACATATTGTTATTAATTCATTCTGAAACATATGAACAAAAGATATTAATAAATTTATTGATCAGTGTTATGTTAACACTTTGAGAGAAACAATGAATGTTGAAATGCCAGACAGATTGCTATAATGTCTGGTGAAAGTTTTAAAAACTACCTTGTCAAGAGGTCAATAACAAGACTGTTTATGAATATGATAACTCGATAACTACATTAGCTCGTGAATAAGTTTGACATCAAGCCGATTTGTGGCGAGTGCATGCTGGGAAATGGTCCGGTGATCAGTTCTGGCATTGCTCTCCTTCAAACAGTCAATCGGTGTCACAAGTTTTAGGGCCCCCCTAGGGTGCTGTGTATGATTAACTCTGTCCAGACTGGGAAATACTCGTCAGTGATTGGTCGAGAAGTGGTTAATGAGTGTTGTGATTGGTCACTTGGTGGATAGGAAACAAACGATTATTGTGTCAAATGGTGGCATGTCGGAGGTTATAAAATTAAGACTTTGTGGCGAAATAAATCTGCCAAAACTACATGTAGTTCAGCCATTAATATCTTCCAATCATTTTACATAGAAATTATGCACTTTCCAGTCAGCACCGTACATTGTACAGATACACAAACAAGGTATTAACACAACATATTTTTCTTCACACTTTTATTTTTCAGTTATTCAGTCATCCAATTTTTCATTCACCAACAGTATGTGTTTAGCTTACCATAATGTTTTATTTGCTTTTGAAAAACAAACTGTAAATTGCATTTATTGAAATCAGATGCGCTGGGCTGTTTAACTTGCGAGATCAAAGCTATGTTTTTTTAATGAGCATCTCAAAGGTGTGTTATTGTAGGTGTAATCTTAAATAAAAGGGTTCAGTCTATTGTGTTGAAAACATGACTGCTGACTTGTACCACCAGCCAGTCTTTAAGATTGAGTGATAGAAAACCACAGCTCTTACGCTCCTTAAAGGAAAACCAGAGGTGTGAAATCTTTTGTAGGTTTTTTTTGTTGTCTCACCTGCATGTTTGTGTGACTATTAAAGGTTTCATGTGAAAGGCTGACCTCGTTAGAGCAGGTGAATGGAAAGAGGTAGGACCATTAACAGGACTCAGGAGTTTCTTTGGAAATGTTCTGTGCAATCATCCTTGTCCGGTGATGAGAGGGGCTACCTGGGAAAGTCGTTATCACCTGAGATTTATTGTGTATCACAGATACAGGCGTTAACTGTTGCTAATCTGTGAAATACAATAGATTGGTATTTGTCTTTAATGATTATGATAATCTTTGATCAAGTCAACAGTTTCAACTAAACTTGGCCATTAAACATTAATGGACATTCATCACCTGTGAGATCGTGAAGGATGTCCAGTTGTGGCTGATAACAGTGCCGCAAGTTTCAGCATGACTGAATTTTATTCACAACTGAACCCTATTGACCACTGTAAATGCATTCTTTCCGCCGATATTTTGTTTGTTCCTTTAATGACAAAAACGATCAAACTAATCTCTATTGACTCTGACACTTAAGACGCTAGTCTTCATTCTTTCTCAATGTAATCATTGACATCAATGGCCATCAAACATGAATATGTTATCATGATTTAATAATGTTTATATTTGTAACAAATACATACTTAAAACAAAAGTCTGTGAATACTAAATGCCACTTAGAAAATGGTAAAATGAAACATACATATTTCAGATTATACTTCTTCAGGAAAGTACATATAACAGTACTTTTAGTGTTGAGTCCCATCCAGGATTTGAACCTGCACTCTGAGAGTCAGGCATTGAAGCAGGCACCTGTCTGTTCAGGTGGAGAAAATGAACCTCTTCTTTAAATATGTATCTTTGATGGTTAAGTCAGTGCAAAAAAACACTGTTGATGTAAATAATTAAGGACAGCTTACAATAATATAAACATTTGGTAAAACAATAAGTTCCGATTACTAGTTAGGTCAAATAGACAGCACGGTACAGGGATATCAGTACACTGGCGATGTATTCAGCTGCTTGAACTAAGCTAGCAGGAGATATGCAAGTACAAGTGCATATAATATTCTCATTCTACTGATAAACGTAAATAAACAATCTAGCCTTGTTTCATTTAGAGTGGTGTTGTCTTGCTATGGCAGCACATGCGTGATATCCAGCCACGTTTACAACTGTTCGACTGACTTGCAAAGGTAAACAGAAACCTCAACAACGAGGCGAGAAAGAGATAGTTAGCATTCATTAAGGCCTTCCTAAGAGAATGTAGTTTTCTTTTATGGAGGGTACACTGGAGGGCAGTGATTTCGAGAGAATAAACCTCTGTCTATGACAGCAGGGACACATGGGAAAGGTTAATCTGACAGCCTTGTATGATGTACAACTCCAGGAAACTAGAACATAATGAATGAGGCCTTTTTTCCAACCATGCTCCTCAATTGCTAGGAGCATGGAATGCATTGGTAGCAGTTTGAAATGTTTACGGTGAGGTTTGAACAGTACTTTGTTAGAGCGTCTTGAGGTAGGTCTGCTAAGGGACCTGCAAGGGGATGCATCTATTTCCTGTGTCAGTAGCCTGGAGACTGGATGTAAGATATTCTTGAGCCCGTCAGACACAGGAAATGGTAAACAGAATGGATAAGTGGGAAGGTGCAAGTCGAGAAGAGGATGCAGCTTTGTGGCGAGTCAAAAAGACAGCGGAAAAAATGTAGTCCATCAAAAAAGCAGGCAGCAATATCCTCCCCTTAATGAGTGGCATCGCAATGGTAAACACCAATAATCAAAGAGGGGAAAGTAATGGGGGACTTGGCTCTGGGGCCTTATCTTTCAGTGGATCACATTCCCAGCCAGTGTGACACAATCTTGCTGTGGAAATACTGTCAGAATATTCCTCTTCCAGATTGAGATTGATTTTTTGAAGAAAACGTGATAATCAAGCCATTTGAATTCTTTCTCTAATTCGTAACGCTTTTCCCTGCATATCACCGCCCTGTGTGCATATTTCCACACGCAACAACTGTGATGCCAAATAATCCATTTGTTCCTGCTGTAGAGTAGCGTAAAGCCACCCGATTCATTTCATTTGTGTAGTTAGGGCCTCGTGCCTCGTTCTTAAGGGCCACTCGCAGAATCAGTCATTTTCAATTAGCACATTTTGTGGCGTCCGAACCCTTCCAAGCTTCTAATAAATGGATGAGGCAATCTCAAAAAGCATGTGGGCAAACTTAGTTGAGACGTCTGTTTGAACTCGGCATCAGCGTCATGAGAAATGTGATACTCACCGCTAGTCAGATCCTCCAGATCATCACAGAGATTTGGACCAGTTACACCACATAATTCCGGCTTTTTCAACAATTGCTGTAATGAAAGCTTGGCACCACTTTGGCGAACATTACCAGAAATGCAGGATGGGAGGAATACTATAACACAAACCACAACTGTCAACTTATAATGCTAACAATCCTCTCAGTAATTGAGGGCTTATTGAGGGAATTGTCTAATGATAATGAAAATCTTCTTGCGAGACATATTGTCGCTCATATGATTTTTAATTATCGGGGAATACCTTTGGGTCGTTTTGAAGCACAAATCAAACTGAGGCATTCAAATGGATGAACAGTACAATATGTTAGTTATTATGGTGGCAATGGAGGTCCTGTTAATGGTGTAAAGGTCGTAACTGGGGTAGCAGTACTTGTCAATCTTGTCAGAGTTTCAAGAGGTTCGGTCCCTGCCTTGGAGTGAGTGAGTGACATTTGTTTTACGCCACTTTTAGCAATATTCAAGCAATATTTCGTGGGGAGGACACCAGAAATGGGCTTCACACATTGTACCCAATCAAATCGAACCGGGTCTTCAGCATGACGAGCGAACGCTTTAACCATGGGGCTACCCCACTGCCCCTCCATGCCTTGGAAAACCAGGCTGGAGAACATTTAAAGTCTCCACAGTGGCATTACATTCTATAGAATGTGCCTCTATTAATCCAGCAGTAAAGGGGTACCCAGTAGGATGACATGATTTCAAATGTTTCAGGTTTAAGTTGATAGTTTTAGTTGATACTCCCTAGGGAGCTGAGATCGCTATAGGAAATACACTGATCTGTTATGCAGATAATATTATGTGAACTACAGGAATGCGTGTGGAATTGGGCACTACGTAACTCGACCATTACTCTGCATGGGATAATGCAATATTTCATACTGAACATTCATTAGTGGTAACATTATTACCCAGAATACAACAGCAGGTGCAATGTGCTGACAGGCCAAAATGGCATCTCAGGGTTCGCCAGGATTCCTGTCCAGTCCAATAACTGTAACCATATATCACCCAGAGCCTCTCTGTGGGTACCCCAGGTAGCAGCGCCCCCTAGGATGGGGATAGTTTATTGTCTAATTATTCAGCTTACGAGAGACTAATTGCATGTCGCCTTGTACTGGGTTTCCATACCAGCAGCACATGTCAGTGATAAAATGGAAATATTAAATTTATTACCAGTTACTGTGTTACCTGGTTGTTCAATGTGTTGGTTAAGGGTGATCAAGAAGTCCAGAATGAAAGTGGTTAACGGTGATGGTTCACGCTTAAAGAGGAAATTACAGTCTGAATCTTTTTTAAAAAAATAGAGATTAGAATAGCAAAATGTTGCAAATTTGTGATGAATAATTAGTAGCTTTTACCATTTGGAAGGGTTTTTTTATTTCATTTTTTTAAGGGGGATTCGCAATTAAAAGATTATATGGTTTAGAAATGAATTATTAATTGCTGTTACTATTTGGAAGGGTTTTTTAATTTTTGGAGGAGGGGAAATATTGGATGATATGGTTCAGAAATCCCTTGCCCACATTTGGAAGTTGGGTAGAAATTGTTACGACAAGAGTTACGACATGGGGGAATAAAAAGAAATGGGCTAAAGCAGAAAAAGCAATATACAGTAAAAATGGTGCCATCTTAGATATCACTATTCTAGAAATCTTTGAATTCTGGCAGGCTTCAGGAATGCCTTTGGTGGCATGTTACAGATCAGGAGTTGAGATAAGAGGCATCCTTTAGCTAGATGACATGTTCCAGGAAGTAAATCTGATTTGTCTCAAATTACAATACAGTCCAGTGCAAAAGAAACCTCCATCAGTGAAGATTTGGGTTCCTAAAAAGGGTTCAGTTAATAATGATCTGATATGTCTGAAACATTGGTGGATCCAGTGTGTGTGTGTGTTCAGCACGTATCCCCCTTTTGAAAATGACTTAAGACCACATTGAAGATTTTTTTTTGCGTTGGCGGAGCCAATGGGGGTTCAGGAGGTTCAAACACACCACCCCCAACCCCCAAATCCTGGATCCGCCCCATGTGAAATATTCTTGCTCAGTTTTGGTCTGCAAACTCAATGTAACCTACTTAAATTTAAAAAGGTTTTAAATTAAATCTTAAGAGTTATATTACTAAACCCGTGAAGAAAACAGGAATGCATCTATCTGTTTCCTCGTAAGCCATGAGCTGTAGCTATTTTCCATCATCTGCTTGAACTTGTGGTATGATTAGAGGCCCAAATACTACTGGCTCTTCTGGGTCCCAATCAAGCCTTAGTTGTGTTTATTTAGATGCTGTCGTCGAAGTCTGTGGCTGTGCTCTAATTGTTATTACAAGGTTCGTGTCATGTCGGCTCCCAAAGTAATTAGTCTAAACCATTGGAGTGAGGATTAGTTTTGTGATTGACTTGAGATGGAGACCTGTCTAGGGTTAGTATTAGCTGTGAAGAAATTCGGGCTCGGTCAATATTTCAAATAATACTGCATAATTTCTTACATAAACAATACATTAATGTTCTGTCCTTAAATAGTTCTCAATGCTCAAATCATGTTCAGATATTCCACATAATCATCCTTGACACAATGGAAGTGTAATACATATAGCATCTCAGACAAGGTATTGAATATTCATATAACGATGTGGCCGGATTGTTGTTTGGCCAGTGGCTATTTTTGGTTCAGATCACATAGGTACAAGTGGCACTCATAATAGGCTACCTGGAACCAATTTTCCAAAACAAACAATTGTTTAAAATATGTAAACATTTTTAAAAAGTAACAAGTAGGTACATTGTTCATGATCTGACTGTCAAGTACTTCAAAAATACATCTGATCACTTCCTAACAAACCTCTCCTAATCTCATTTAGATAATTTGACAAATTAACTATTTGCCTTAAACCATTATCTTTTTATTGGCAAAAAGTCAATCTCAACTCGGACTCCAATTAATTCTCACTTTCCCTGTTGATAGCTTGACACCTTCATGTATGATGTTGTGACAGGGGAGACCACTCTAAGGATTAACCTCCATCTTGTTTGCCTTGTCAGAAGGAGATTAGCTCTCACTGTTTGTTTAGTCATTAGGTCAGATAGATGGAGACTGTTTAATGTTTACTCACAACAAAAGAACTGGCCAGCCAATTATGGATGGCTATTGTTGTCATAACTTCTTGGTAACAATAGATCTCAGTTGAGACATTAGGAAGAAGTTGGTTCAGGGGTTAATTACCTGTAGCATCAGATCTGCCACCTGACTCTGTAAGTGTTAATGTTTGGCGTGTAAGCTTGGAGTCAAGTCATGATCTATGTGGGGTGTTAATGTTTGGTCAATAAGCTTAGAGTCAAGACGTGGATGGTGACACACAGCAGTCAAAAAGTGACTTCCCAGCGACTGTTGTGCCAACTCTTTAAGGTATGTACAAGTGTCCACATCACATTAAGTCCAAATTCCTTTTACATTCTGGAGATTTAACAACTCTGTATGTTACAAAGTAAGTTCATCCTTAGCTTCTTTATTATTATTTTTATGCAACTTGATCTAGGTGTTGAGGACCTGGGCACAGTTCCGCTAAAGCTGTTGTAACACCCTGACTTGTCCCAGCTGAATCATTGAAATTAACATTCACATTCACAGGAGCTAACATTTACATTTTCTTGTATATCTTTCAAATGATTCCTATTGGCATCGTCTTTTGTTTAGAATTTAAGTTCATACTTCAGGCTGTTCGTGTCTAGACACTGATCTATTGTAACCATGAAATAAAGAGCTTTGTCTCTAAAATTTACAGTATTAATTTGAAGTTTTCTTAGATGTGTGCAAAAAATGTAGACAATTAACATTCACTTTGTATTTTTGGACAAAGACAAATTAACCTCAAAATAGATCTAAAAAGATCCTGCTCTATCAACAAGAATGAACAATGCTTAATTCTCTTTCAATCCAATCAATAGACGTGTGAGCTCCCCAAGGTGACAATTCCGCTAATCTCAGCACTTTACAAGTCATTCGTCACGAGAAGTTAATCTATGTTGAAAGACACAGCATGTGTGGTTAAATACGTCACATTTTCCAATATTTCCAATTGTCTTCTACTGAAAGTCTATTTGAAGTGCTAATACGAAGCATATTCAACCTTTAATGCAAATCTATGGACTGCATACAGATCAGAAGTTCATGTATTGGCGATCATTCAGCTGGGCCTGCAGGTGTTAAGTGCTGTAGGGTATTTAACTGCCAATTAGCTCAATCTAAATGATTTCCCTCTTAACGCAACTGGCAGATATTCAGTGACTGAGCATTGAGGTTCAGATCTGTGTTGTTTATGTTGTCCATTGTGATGGTATTAGCCCCAGGTGAAGCGTGTTATTGTTGTATGAATCTGCACCTCCATCCAACCATTCTTGATCCAACCATGGTCGGAGTCTGTCGTCTCGCTCCCTGACACAAACTAGGCTGTGATTTCTGGCTTATTCCAGGCACATGAGGTTTGTAAAAAGTCTGTTTCTTATACAACTGTTCTTGTTCATGGACATGGTTTGATTTTTCCTCTCCAACTTTAAGTCTAGATTTTCACTTGTCCATTGTGAACACCTGAACAGCCTTAAGAGATTTCAATCTTTCTCTATTTTTTCAACAGCTTTAAGTTTGACCCTTGACGCTGAACTTTTTACACCTTTAACCTTTCCCTGTTGTTTTTCTGTGGCATGGTATCTTGAACCAGTTTCGCTTCCATTTTATCTGAAAATATTTGCACACACACATATGGAATTCATTCTAGACTTTATTTTCTAAAAGAGTGGAATTTTAGCAGCATTGCCAGGATGTGTTAAATTTATTGCATTGTAGGATTTCAATTGTTCAACAGACACAATACATTGAGATCAAAACATAAAATAATTAAATAATTTTGGTTGTAACATATAATGAAAACAATTTGAACATTTTGATGAAACTATAGTAAGTAATTATTATATTATTACTTATCGTATATAGTTATAGTAATAATGTTCTCAAACATAAGCTATGCGTAAAAAATCAGTCTTGATGTTACAACGTTTTGTTCAAAAGCATCCTTAACCAACAGTTCAGTCAACATAATACCAGCAAATGGACCATTTCCTTTAAATGGTAATATTATATACTTGGGCGCTGCTGCTTCCGTTTGGTGCTGACTATCATTAGGAGGCTAATCATCAACCAAAACTGTTCATCATGTTTAGATGGTTGCCATATTGGATGAGGACTGAGAAATGGATTCCCCAGTTTTAGTTGTATTGATAAAATACTATATTACATTACTGCTTTTATGCTTTTAGGTTGATATTACAGATATTATTGATAACCTGAAGCAATAATAGAATAAAAAGGTCATTGTACTTGAAAAACCTGGCTTGGCACGCATGTCTTTTTGTCGTATTCTGTAACTCCACTCTCATCAGCTTATGGATAGAGTAGGTCATACTAGTGCCATGCTTTACCAAGCAAATGAATAATTGGGGGAAAAGTGTTGTTTGTTTCAATTTGATTATATTAGCTATTTAATCTTATTGTGCCATTCCCCACTGAGAGAGCTTTGGCTGAGGGAACATTCATGATCACATGAGTTGTTGCCACAATTAGTCAAATTAATTAGTTAGCTCTTAGCATTCTGCAAAAGGTTCATTTACATATAAGATAGATGTTTTCAGCTGTTGTTTAACAGCTTTTGTTTTTTGTGTCCCAGTCAGTGTTACTGCACCCAACCCCCTCTCTCCCTCACAACCCCCCTCTCTCTCCCTCACGAACCCTCTCTCTCCCTTCACGAACCCCTCACGCTTTCTTGAAAATTGTCTACTTTCCCAACTTCAGAGCTGAGAAGTCTCAACGGAACGTCTGGGCAATAAAAGCTCCAAATGTCTATGCACACAACAGCCATTGTCTCTTAAATTACTGGAGAATCCTAACTAGGTTTCTCCCTCGCACATGCTATGAGTGTAAACCATCTATCCGTCCAGCCAAGCCCACTAACAAACTAACCTTCAGTGCCAAAGAGCTCGCCAAGAAACAGGACTTCAATGCAGGAGAGTTCCAGTACCAGATGTAGACTTCTCGTAACTCCACTAAGCAAATTCATGCAGATTCCCTACACAAATTATACTACCCATTTATGGTGTTGGTTAAAGTGATTAGTTTTTCTCGTATATCAGCTTGCCCTATCCCCTTCTGGAGTTAGTCCTTGAAATCGATTGGTAAAATAGCCCATGCAGAATTAGGGTATTACGGTTTCTTGGCAAATGTTGAAAAATGGTAGATGTGTTATGTGTGATGTATTTAACACAGCCTATGTTGTCCTCTTGAAAATGTATATATCTATATTTTTAATTTAAAATTGTTTAAATTGAAACAGTAAATCCTAATATATCTTAAAATAATATTTATTCACCACTCTAAACATCAAGAACCCCTAAAGTTTTACATTTTTTAACACCATGGCATTAATTGCTGGTTGCAATGTGTTGCAGATAAGAAGTTGTACAACCCATATATTAAGATCTTATCATATGATTAATTGCTATCTTGACTTGGCATCAACTAAAACTAGCCTCTAGATCTTGAAATATATCTGCGAGGGACAATAAAAGGGTTTTTATGTCCATGAGGGACAGTTGGGGACTTGGGCGATTATCTGGTCTCATTGTTCTGTCTTGGATGGGCCCCAGAAGGGCAATATGGATAAGCCGTATACAATACACAGTAGGGGCCAGAGGACAGACAACAGGAAATGGTTAATACCTGGACAACAAGTAATTCCCCTCCCCTCTGGCACGATGCTGAATATTATGCAGCCCTTGATAAATATCTTGATGCTATTTGACCAAATTATCACCTGAATTGATAAAAGGCAATTCATGATCGCAGTATATGCCTTTAGAGAATAGGCTGGAGAATGAAGCACTGGTAAACTGTAGGATCTCTGATTAAATATTCTAATCTTGCTCTTTTTTTTCTTGTGTTGTAGAAGTGCCTCTTGTAAAATTTATGTGACTAGATCTGATTTGATTGAATCTTCTATCTGATCTTAATACTAGTTTTAATATGTTTGATCTCATTCTGCAAATGTATTCAAACGAGTCTTATTACTCGTAAGTTTCATAATTTAAATAACTAACAGTATTGTCATGAACCCGAGTCCTCTAAAATCAGCTAACATGAAATGTTTACCCAACTTGACCACAATGAGCTCAACAAATCGAAAACAAGTTGACAAAAGCAAGTCCTTATGTAAATATTGAACATAGTAGGCTAGACCTGCAGTTAATCAGATTGAGGCTCACATGATCATGTACCCAATGCTTGATCCAATGATCTGCCATGGGCTGGTAATTTTATTACATAACAGAAAAAAGATCACCTTGTCGGCCTAGGGGAATTGGCCATTTGCACGGAGGAGACAGGCAGGTGAGAGACCCCCATTGTTGATGTAGATGTGTCAGAGGGGGGACTTACCTGGGAGATTATAGGATTAGCTGTCAGACGAGAGGGTCAGATCACTCAGGGTACACAGGTGAAATGAGGTATTTGGGTGTCTCGGAACATGACTTGTTAAGAAGGTAAGTAGTGTTGGTGGACAGAAATGTAATTGAGATATGTTAGTGTATTTGCAGATGCATTCCCTGCGCTGTAAATATTTAATCAGCAATGTCTACATAGAAAATGGACTGTTTACATGTATATCCGCAACATAAGCTGATAATGAATCAATATGGGCATTAATACCCACTGTTTGTCAAGTAGGAACTTATGCAACATAAATACAGCCATCAGTGACATCAACAAGGAACGTTTTTGTGTCTAACTGTGAAATAAAATCATAGTCAGGGCAACATACTTTGAATAAAGTATTGTACCGTTCTTACTTTGTATAAGTAATAACATTCATCCAATAATCTTAGAGGCAAAAGCACCCTCTGTCGTAATGATAGTTTTCAACATTTACTGTTCAACCTATATTTTCTCGGAAGTAATATTCAACCATTTCCAATGTCATAACACGGAATATCATCAAGACCTTTAGCGTGTTTCTCTATTCTAAATACCATAGATATTCCTCAGATGTTAAAGGACTCGTACTCTGGTATACCTACCTGTCATAGTAACCATGTGGCCATACAAAAGGTTGTTTTAGCTTTAAGTAGTATGTATGGTATATAGTAATGATGCAAGAAATATGCCTCCATACCACGTTATATATAATGCCTGTGACATGTTGTGTAAAACTAATCTGGTACTTTGACCATTGTAGACGATTACCCCAGCTGGTTACATGGATATAGTTATGAGTTGATTACCTCGGTGCCAAGCATAGTCTCCTGCCGCCAGTGTACCCCCAGATACTGTCTGTCTTGCTATCCAGGGTCAGAAAGGGGCTAGGATGGCCATCTATACATACACAGCAATGTTTCAGTTATGATCTTGGGAATTTGTTTTTGACATATTTGGTTACTTGTAAAACTGGGGTTGAACACACAATGCCATTTAGCAAGTGGTCAAATGTAACCTTGAGAAAGTGTAATTCCAAATATAACATGTTAAAACTAGGAATGTGTAGTGGGATGTAGCTTTTCATTAAAGGTGGACTTTGAGAGAACATAATTGGCTGGGATGTCATTTATGTAAGCCATAAATATAACTTGTGATGGCAACTAGGGTTTGACATTATATTTTTGATCTGGTCCGTATGCCATACAATGTAAAATAGATCTGATAAGGGACAATTACAGTGAATAATATCTAACTATGTATACATATTTTTATTATTGAAGATATAATTTAAAATTGATATTGGATTTGTGCCTTTAAGCTTTGAAATAAACCTTATACTTAACTATAAACTAACCGGGTTGTGAAAAGATTGAGAATTTTTTTTCAATTTTCAATGTATATTTAAAATGATTATCAGAAAAGATGGTTAAGCCTAAATTTAATGTGTATCTATCTACTAATTGGTTCAAAACAAGGGCACCAGGTATCTTGCACGAGACTTTCTCTCATTATAGACTGGCAATCTTGGCCATTGATACTTGGGGATGTAGAATAGAAGGATGGAGGCCGAAGCTGACATGATGGCCCCAATATTAGCTACCCAGAGCAGTGTTGGCTGGTGTAATGTGCTACTCTAGCATCTGATTAGCAGGTAATCTGAAGAAACTAATAAACCAAATATGAACATGCCCTAGGAGTCTCCGCCTGACATAAGATTTGGGATTAATGTGTTTGGCAGAGAATCTCAACTCTGCCATATTGTATGTCATAAATTAGGCTTATTTGTGAGTAATGGTGCAAAATTAGTTGACATTTGTTCTTTTTCCTAGTTACAGGGCTGTACATCTTCATTTCTTCATATGACGTGTCAATCCCTTGAATGTACATGCACAAATTAGTGTTCTTGTTTGTCTGGGATTTTCAAGTTCATTGTGGAGTTTGGAACGTCAAAACATCCAGTACATGCGGTGATGGATGCCTTAGGAAATTAATTGAATTGATGAATTTCATGTTTTGCTGCATTAGTCAGGTTTGGGATATGAATACGAATTGTGAATAATAAAGATTTGAAATCATATCTTTTTCCAGCAAAATGAAGTTTATTTGGATTTATGACTACAAAGCAATATTTATGAATTGCACTAAATAGCATCGTGATTTAGTGATAGGCTTCGGCAAGACGTCTGAGAGAGAGGGACCGAGAGAGTGGCATCATGTCGGCTAAAACAAAGAGCTACTCTGCAGCAAATGGGAAAATTGTGCATGGCCATTCCTTTACAGTCACTGTGGGCAATTAAAGCCGAAATTGTAACGGAATTTTTTAATGTGAAATATGAGTGCCAGGACATCGGTCAGACAGTATGAATCACCGAGGCTGGGGAAGCGATGTGTGAAACGTCTTAATTAGATTTGAGGCTAATTGTCCCAGAACAAACTCCCAAACATCAGATTAAAGCCCGAGTTTAATAAGTCGTTTGATCACTAAAGGATGGCACTCTTTGGCTGTCTCTGTGAACAGTGTCTTTGCGCTGAAGATTAAAAGGTGTGTAATATGATGTGATACTCTCAATATCGATGAGGCAATATTGGAATCTTTTAGTTGGTTTGGATAACACTCCATCACAGCTTGCAGGAAGTTGACAAAGTACGTTCATGCATCCTTCAGTCTACCACACTGAATGATCCCTCGTTGCATCAAAACATGTTAGTCACAAAGTTTACGAGACAAGGGGTGAAAACATCTTCCGGGAGAAGTAACACTAATATTCCAGCCCTATCTGTAAATATTTACACATGCATGGAAGTGTAGAATTAACGATGCTCTAATGCAATGCCTGTCCCCGTCAAAATTCTGATTCGGTTGACAATAAACCCTCCCTGTCTTCATTTCTCTCAATGTTTATTTACATGAAATGTTGGGTGATGCGCAGATGCATTTGTCCAAATGAGAACAGCAGCAGGTGCATGCATGTGCAGTAAAACTGTAACACCATGCAGATATGAAAAACAAGGGAAATAAATATCTTGACCCCAAACCCTTCCATGTCTTCAGTTATCAGGCGAATCCATCATCCCCTTGAGGCGAGAACGCTGTGTAAAATTCATGATCCAAGATTTCAAAATTTGGCTGGTTTTTATTTGCTGATAAATTTTGATTTGTTATGATTTATGTAATAGTTCTAAATGAGCCTAGATTAGGGAATACCAAAACATGCCCCTAACTTATGAAAGAGGGAGAATACTTGACATATTCTCATTTGTATCTTGGTAAAAGCATTTTCATGTTATTCATAGGCTGTTCCAGTCAAGATCTTATTTGCCCCTTAAAGATTTCTTGGCCTCCCATTGTAATGCCCATCCCTCTGTGTTGAGTGAGTGGTAATGGTGAAATTTAAAACATGCTTGTTTTATAAAGAATTCCCCTAACCTGAATAATGGCAAGGAAACAATGGTGCTGTTTTTAAATGAATTTATTATTTTGAGAAGATGCAAAATATTCAGGAATTTATTGTGTTGAAAAACGTATGAAATGAAATTTAGAAAATTCTTAAATATTTAATTAAATTGAAATTGGAAAAAAGTATGACCAATTTGGAAACGTCGGCATAAATAGCTGCAGAAGTGGCACTTTGATGCCTCTACTGCAAGGTCATAGTGCTACCCTTATGCTAGAATTTCCCAATTGTCCAATTTGTACGTGAATGTTAGAGGGGAACGATTTCCATGAATAAAATGGATTTGCTCACAATGTAGACATCACTGAATGGAACCCGCAATGAAGCTAACAGGACTATATTGGTATAACAGTAAAGTTGCCAGTGGGGAGTGGCAGCAATTGAGACTGATAGTCAATCAATCCAGGACTATTACAATCGCTATTGATAGCTCGGAATCTGCCGAAAATAGCCACCAAAGTTACCTAGCTATGCATGGAGAAATAAAAGCAGGATATAGTCATTTTGATTTTGGAACATAAAATAGTTGTAAATGTTTTATTCGCAGAGATATGCTTGAGTCAGTCATGCAGACACTGTCCATGGGAACAGAGTAGCCTTGTCTTCAAAGGTTACTAAGTTCAGACACCTCGTCTAAGTATTTATGATCCTGTACTAAAGCAGCTTCTCACTGAAACATACAAATGTATTGATCAATCAGAAAAGGAACCGACTATTCAAGTTTGTCATAAAACAGTTGCAAGTGTCAATAAAGAAAACAAATCAAATGATAAAAAGTCATCTCTTAAACATACATCAAGACTGAAGTCATTCTGAAATCAAAGTTTGCCAAGACCAAGATATTGCTTCAAGTGTTGACACATGAATGACAGTTATGAAACCTTTAGATTGCCAATGTCAATGTGTATGTTAATAGTGATATACAGATAGCAATTTTAAAGGGTGACAAACCAATGCCCATAGTGATGAAGCGTTAGTGTGAATTTCCTCCTGCTGAAGCTATAGACTTGTCTATGAAAGTTATCAGGGGCTTCCATCACAAACATGACATGTTTAATACAAAACTCCCTGCCGTGTGCTGATATCTGTAAACACAAGGTGGCCAGGAGTACTCCATCCTGATCAGTAGTGAGAGATCCCTCTGCCATGCTAAAGGAACAGAAATCTAGAGACAATCTGATCTGCTTAATTTGCCCGGCTGTGATTTGGAACTTCACCAAGAGGCATAATAAATAGTCCAGTTTTGAAGATGATGCTTTGCAGTGCAGTTTACATTTGTGTTTTTTTTCACCCGCTGGAAGTGATCTAACTGTTAGCAGCATGAGACAGAGGTTGTTTAACATTTATTGAGGCCTATCTTGCGATCCTGAAGAGTTGGCAGGGAACTTGCAACGGCAAATAGCGATGGAGAGAAAACGACACTTATTAGAGCTTAGTGAAGTCATTACAAGTGCAAAAAGATAACAAAGAATATCTGGTTTCACAGTGAATATATATACATGTATGTGCATTTTATCAAAATGGCAAAATTTCTAATGCAGACTTTGAACAGGGACAGTTGTTCAGAGCAAAATCTTTTGTCATTGTCTTCCTTAGGTGATATATGTGTGATGAACAATTTGTTCCTGTTCCAATCCACCATTATATAGCTGAATACTGTGATATGTAGTCTTAACTCAACACTCAAGCTTTACTGATATTTAAATTTTTAAGACATGTCTTCATACCTGTAGCACAGGGTGTTGGAGGGTTGCCCTAAGTTCAGGAAGAAAGATTGCCAAGAACACATGTAGATTGGGCAGTAAATTGTCTGTAATTCCTGGCCAGCGCACATGGATGTGCAGACTCTCATAAATCAGCTACAGCAATCAGTTTCATGTTGATACATTAAGCAGTTGATTGGCAAGATTGGATAATTTGTACATGATAGATCAGGCCTAAATGCTGTGCCTGGCACACAGGTCCTCAGAGGCACACAAGGGCTGAAAATTTCTTTGAGGGTGACTTTCACCTGAGCATGATCAATATTCCCTGTTGCCAACTTACTTGTTAATTGATTTAGCATGCCAAAAAATTTGTATCTAAAAACATTGGGTTGATAAAAAACAAACTGAAGGTATGATGGATTTTCAAAGTGTTTTCTACCTTATCCCAACTCTCACCTGCCAACATCCTCGGAGGTAGATGTTGGAAGGAGAATTTGCTCATTAGGTAAATGAGAGGATAACCATGGACACATTACCGACTCAAGGAGAGAAAGCATTCAATGTGTCTTCAGCAGTCAGAGAGTGATCAGCGACTCAAATTGCTTGTCAAGTGCAGCCCAGCTAAATAAATGGCTGGCTTACATTTGTAATCTGTTGGTGTTCTTGGTGGCAATTCTGTGGTTGCCTTCTCCTGAGTTGATTGATAATGTTCCCCAGTGACATTTTTTCAACAGATCCATTCAGTATTTACCGTGCTTCTGTTAATGATGAGGGAGGAATCTAGTTAAATACAGTCGTTTCTTGGCCAATACAACAATTTGTATATGTCCAGTATGAAAATGAGATTATCTGCATTTTCCATTTTTGAAATCAAATTAATTCAGAGTATGATTTGGAAATAATATGAAATAAATTATATGATCACCTTCATCCAGATTCCTTCAGGAATAAAGCAATCAAAGTCTGACAACAGGATGACTTGTCTGGATTTTAGGTGCTGTTGGCGCCGAAAGGTGGTCATATGGTCATTTATCACAGCCTAGACTGACCAATGACCATCAACAGTTGGTAAACCTGTTGCAGAAGGGCAATATCCCTAATAGCTCATCCTAATGAATATTCATGGACATGCTATACTAATTGCATCTCTTCTCATAGCTCTTCCCTCAGGACAGATCCTATGTATACAACCCTCCATGCACTTGCTCCAAATTTAATTGTGACGATTAATTTGATTTGGTTCCGCTTCTAGCTCTTTTGTGGTCCATAATTCAATTTTCTCCTCTGAGATAAGATCTGTCATGAATGTCTAGTACAGTAATCTCTCAAATGTAACCAGGTTTCAGATGGGCTAAGATTTAGCAACTTTTCAGAAGAATCTGCATCATTTATTGATTAACATGTTTGTGAGTTGTTGATGAGTTTGAGAGTTTCAGGAGACAGTTTTGTACCTTTTTTCGAAAAATTGATAAGAATGATCATCCATGAATACTCTATCATGCACATGCAACTGACAGGGATGTCTTCAATGATAGCTGTTGCAAACTGACTTTCAGATTTTGAAAAGAAAATCCATGTCATGCAAGTTTGAAAATATTATGATGATATTCTCCAAGCTATGAATTGGGGCGATGGGATAGTCTAGTGATTCGCTCATCACGTCGAAGACCCAGGTTCGATTTCTCACATGGGTACAATGTGTGAAGCCCATATTCCTGGTGCCCCCCGTCGGGATATTGCTGGAATATTGCTAAAAGGGGGGTAAAACTATGAATTGGAAAGGTGAGAAATATGAAGTTATTTTAATAGAGGCAGTGATGGTAAACTCTTCTTGTCTTGTGTATTACAAGCTTACAGATCATCGTGGTTCAGAATAGTTGTAAGGAGAGATGACTATTAATCAGGGTTATGTGTCTGGAATCAATGAATATCCTAAGACATTTTGGATTACAAGTTGCACAACATCCCTTAATAAACACACACACACAGCAGACAGACACTCACACACACACTCACAGAGAGAGAGAGAACAGTGTGAGACTCTTGTAGTTAGCTTCCTGTGTTTTCACGCCTCTTTAACACATCCGATTTTGCAGCCCAGAGATGTATTGACGTGTTTTCAGTGGTTACAATCATTGCGTCTGCTTAAGCTAAGCCTGTGCTTACACAAGTCAATAATCGGATTATCATGGAATTGTCTATTTGATTGAGAACCAATACTTTGTTAACACAACCCCTGACTTTGTGTGTAGGCTGGAGGTGTAAATGCCCTGTTTGGCTAACATTGCTGCTGCTGTAGGTTGTAATTAGGCCTTTTCTTGAATATATAAGGAACAGTAGGTTTTCGTGTCGAGATAATACCCGGTATCTGGTCTTGGAAGTTATTGATCCACTGAGTATTCTCATCAAACAAGTGGTACGTAATTGTTGGAATTCAGACTGAGCTAGAGAGAGGTGGAGGCTGGGGTGAAGTGTATTGACATTCATCCCTGTGTTGTTTGGACGTGAGCTTGGAAACAAATGACCAGTCTCAGTAAAGATGTTGAATTAATATTTTGTGGGTGTTTAAAACAATCTGCAAAACCAAAAAAAACTACAAGAAACTATAACGGACATTGTAAATGATTTGTTGTAAGGCACAAAAGATTTATTCTGAGATGGGATGACTATTTTGAATAAAATCCTTGAGATTCCATCACGTGGCAAGTCTATTTAGAAAGTGTTAAGAACGTCGCTTGACTAAATGCTATTTACGGCAATCTCGGGTTTAGCGGGCAGAGTGGACTTAGCTCGTTTGTGAATGTTGACATTTGAGCGTGTTCTCATGAACTTTTCTCAGCGAGAAGGGAGGTTTAATCCCTCTGCAGCCTCTAATTGCCAACAGAATGTATTAATATTTCACTATCATTCATAGTTTTAAGTTCCATAGCTCATTTAGGTGCACTTTCACTGCTGCTGGCTTTTGCGATTTGGGGAGCGGGCCCATGTTCCGCTGATGGGCAGACTGACCTTCCTCTCATTGATTGATTTCTGTAAAGTCGTCAATAGTTTCTTCATTAAGGTGCTATTCAATAGTCTCACTGCTGCTCACAAAAAGTGGCCAGTGCAGTTACATCCTTTAATAGCTCAGATTGCATGTTCATTCGGATTGTAGTTTTTGCGTTTGGCTGAATTTTCTTCACATAATTATGGCTCTGCCTTTTTGTGTAGAAGCTGAATGATGAATTAAGACTGAGGGAGTCTGTTCAAGAAGCAGTCGCAATGTCGGAAAGGTCGCCTAGGACATATTTAATGTCAAATAATTAGAGTAAGAGGTGATACCAGATTCTCGCTAGTGTAATGAACCTTGAGGTTTGCCACAATTTTATGGCATATGACTTTTTTGATGTTTCATAATGCCCAGACGTTCCATTTTCTGTGTGCTGTACCAGAATTCAGCCTGAATTGCTGTGGTATATATATTCTTTCATCAGTTGAAATGTCATTTTCATGGTGATTTGTTTCTTCCAGAAAAATATGCAGACATTGCAAATGTCCTCCCGAAGCACATGACATGGCAACCGGTGGCGAGCAGGAACGTACCCTCAACCGACTCATCCACGACGTCAAGAGGAACTCAACCAGCGATGATGACAGCGGCTGTCCTCTTGAAGAGTATGCCTGGGTACCAACTGGGCTTAAACCCGAACAAGTAGGTTGTCTCCCTTACTTTACACAAACCACACTGGATTGTTGCAGTTAAAACAGCACAGAAAACAAATGGTAAACTGATCATTCAAGCAACAATAGCCTCAAAATGTGAAAACCTGTGCAAATCAGAACTCTTGAAGGGGACATAACTCCAAAGCTGTGTCCTGTTTGAAATAATAATCTGTATGAGAAGGTATTCAAGTTTTAACAAGCATGTCACAGTGATCAATCATCTGATTGATCACCATGCAAATAAAACTTGTTAAGACACTCAATTTCAGTTGCGAAAAACTGACGAAAAGGGCATAAATTTGGAGCAATGTTCATTAACAATAAAATCAGAGCCTCCTCACCAGTTCTGACCAAAGTACTTAATTCTAGGGCTTTCCCAATTTTACAAGGCTATTTAGCTTTAGACATTAAGTCATATCTCAAAGGAAAGGTTTATTTGAAATGTCAACATTCTTTATTCACACTAAAATCAGTGAAATCAATCTGTCCTAGATTTTTCCTGATACAGTTAAAATGCTTCTTCAAATTTGCAACTATTAAAAGCCTTGGGATTCAACACAGGATTGGGTCATAACAGTCTTTGATATGACAAGCATCTTCGAAACAAATGATGCAATCGTAAAGACGGATATCCTCCCCAAGACCTTGTCTCAACATGATGTTAGCATTCTTCAAGAGGCCATGCCTGATATCTTTGATGCTATGGGACGCTCAAAATCGGGTCAATATTTTCAATCAGAGTTTTAGATTTCCAATCTTTGATCTTTGCCCTCGTTAATTTGCCAGACTGTATGAAAAATGACCAAATTCAATGAAATAATTTTTTGCTGGACTGAATATGATTGTTCTGTTTCTGTTCTTTCGGGGAGACCCTGATTTCGATAGTATGGACAGGAAAGGATCTGGTATTGGTCATTTTATCTTTGAAATCTTCACAAAATCCTTACAAAGTGCACTTTCGGACCTCCCTTGTCAAAAGGTTCACTGGCCCAAATGGGTATTTCATGAATAAATTTGCCATTTTTTCAAAATGCCAAGTGTGTAGATTAATTAGAATTTGTTTCCAGTACAGGCCTCGGACATTAGAGGAAAGCTTTCACTGTTGTGTTGTCATCGTCCCATCCTTGTAATCAGGTTTCAAAATGAGGTTACAATTGTTGGATCTTCAACGGATTGTGTGTTTGAATCACCACATTTCTGCTGCTGTTTTCATTTTGAATTCTAACAACCAGTTTCATTGCCTCTGATTTCTTTAGAACACATTTTATCCATTCTGCCCATACATTTTGATGATATTTTTTAAAAAGAAACCAACAGACGTCACGGAGGCAAGTGGTTAGTGTGCTTTTCCTTTTGCACAAAATCCAGGATTGAATCCTATTTTGGTTACCCAATGTGGTAGTGCTTGACCATGATAAACAAATGACTTGGGGCACCATATAAAACCAGGCAATCTATGACATTAATGCCCTGGTTGACTTGAGCACTTAGCATGGTGAATCCCAGCTCCAATCCTTGTCAGAACAACATGGGGTTATTGTGGATTCTCTCTGAAATGAGGGAGATGTTGTGGACAGGTTGACCTGAAATTGTTGAGGGACTCTCCAACATGCCATGAGAGGCTCAGTGGATAACAAGGCAAATATTGATGAGCTCTTAAGCCTGTGACCAGCAAACTTTGTATCAATTGTTGGGGAATTTGTTGTAATTTGTAGGGATTGTTAAACATCACATGCATACCCAACACAATTGCTTAAAGCCTGGGTTTAGTGCTCACAACTGATTATAGATCATGCTTCTAAATGTGTTTGCATTGTGCATAAACACAGGTTAGGGAGATTTACGAGTAGAATAAATTGGATCAAAGTTATATATGTGCCGTGAATGGAAATCGATTTGTGCATATTGCTATGAACCATTGTTACGTAAGAATTCATGTTACAGTTTTTGTGTTTCATGTCAGTTTGTGTTTCAGATTTTTGTGCAAGAATATTATTTGGAATTTTAGAGGATATGATTTTTATTTTCTGTAATACTAAACTGGATAAACAGTGATCACATTTGGTAACAATATTGTTTACATTTTGACAGGTGTAATGATTTTTACTGAAACGATTCAATAATTATTCTGATTTGGAGGATGATTCATTTCTACAGTCGCAATTCTTTATATGATTCACAACCGTGTTTAACATGATAAAAGATAATTCTGATGTAATTAACATACTAACAATAGATTTTTCATGCCACTGGTCTTTTATTGTGAAAAATCTGACAATTAACTGCAAATTGTGTTTGCATTAAGACCATATTTCTTTAAAATCAGTGACAAGACCGTATGGTTTGGCAAGATTTTGAAATTGTTTGGTCAATAGAGGGCACAGGTAATTGTGAAGTGGCACTTCCTCCATGACAGAAACTCAGCAATTGTCCCAGTTTGAATTCAAGTGAATTGATGACCCAATTATTCTCAGATTCCTGCTTTGAATAACTTGCTTAAGATTAGTCATGGTTTTATTGAAGACCAAAGGAATTTTCGACTAAAGAAGTCGAATTCATCAAATACTTCAACATTACAGGAAAGTTACAGACATGATACCACCCAATTCTGCAGCACTTTTTAATTTTCCAAAATTGAATTACACCACATTGTGTTTAATGTTTTAATTTGATGCAAAACATCTAAGATTACATCATGATACTGGAGATGAAAGTTAGTCTAATTGTGTTAATAATAAAATTCCAAGTAATGAGAAAATAAACTTCTGTTAACCAAGGGGGTAATGACATTATGCTGCAAAATTACAACAAAAACTAAGATCAGAAATTTTCCAAAAGATGAGCTGGTTGATTAGGGCAACTTGTAAAGATAGCCTGGTCAAGTAGATGAAGGTAATTATCCTGATCTGATCTGATAATAAAATAGCTTCACGTGATACACGGGACACTGTGGTAGCCTTGTGGTTAAAGCGTTCTCTCGTCACACCGAAGACCTGGGTTTGATTCCCCACATGGTGGAATGCATGAAGCCCATTTCTGGTGTGCCTGCTGTGATATTGCTGGAATAGTGATAAAGCAGTGTACAAGCTTACTCACTCACATGATAAACACTAATTGATATTTGTATGTGAAATGATTAACTGATATTTAAGGAAACAATATATGTCAAGATGATATTACGATGGTGTGCATTGAACAGAAAAGGTATGGTTTGTCTGAAATGGTGTTGCATACATTACGTCAGTGTTTTGTGTTACGGAGCCTTCAGAGCCTCAGATATATGTCAGTTCTGTGCAATAGAACAAAGCCTTCAACAATACTAGCCTGGTATGCATGTATTTTTCTTACCTAAATAGAACAAGAATAGCTATTTGTTTCACATGGTTTTGTGTCTGTTAAGTCGGTGTAACAGATCCTTGAAAGCGCCAGACTTTGTCAGATCTGTGACACGGAGCCAGGGAAAAATATTAGTGTTGTGACAAACTAGATGTTTTCCTGACATGATTTCTATTAGATTTGGAAAAGTGTTTCTCGTCTCACTCCATCCATTTTTATTTATTTCTAGTTTTAACTTTTTAAATGTCATATTACTGAAACCATGATGATAAAATGCATAATTTAAATGCTGAGGTTTGAAATACATATTGTGTTTTTAGCATATTAAGTTCATTTCATGTGTTCAGTGAAACACAACTCAAAAGTTTCTTTCTTCAGGTTTTAATTTCGGGAAGTTTGACAAGAGTTTGAAGCTGTTGCGTGCGTTATCCATGCATCAAAGCGTCTCAAAGACAAAAGCGTGTCGTTTAATTATGGTGTAATATATAAAATTTTACGCCCCTGATTTGCTTATTGCAAGATATCAAAAGATTGGCAGTTGGTTTATCTGACACTAAATGCATTGAGAATTTGTTTTGGAGAGTAGCTTAGCTTTGAAGTGAAAACTTCTTAAAATTTAAAAAGTAGTCTGTAGAAGCCTTTTCCTTGTTAAAAGAATGCTATGACACTGATTGATATTGCGTCCAGACAAAGGGGAGGTAACCATGTTAGCCTCAACTCTTGAGACAACTAAATTCAATTTAGGGAGACTTTGACTGATCATGGGATGGGTTTTTGTCCATGTTTTGTACTGAAGTCCTGGTTTGTGAATGAAATGTTGTGATTATACAATGTTGGTGCTATCCTGAAAATCAGCTTTTGATTCTTATGCAAGTTCCTTTAAAATCTTAAGGAAAACATAAACATTAATTGACTTTAATTCAGTTTTTGAATCTGGTTAAGCTGTTTTCAAGATCATGTTCTTGTTGCAAAGCATTGATATTTTCCTTTGTGTTCAACTGAAGTTTTTCAGGTATGAATCAATTTGTAATTTACGGTGAGTCTCATTCAAGTAGTCTTTGATTTCCGCAGGAAAGATATCTCAAGTACTGTCTTAAATAAGAAAAGTCAGGATGTATCAATATTTGTCCAGCTTAATTGTGCCAATTGCAGTAATTAAGAGCAGTTCTACCATCTGTTCAGACTAGAGAGCACTCTTCAAGGGAGGTTATTCATGCGACACAAATCTCAGCATTTGATGCATTACACCGTCTAAGTGACATGTTGACATTAGGAGTGGTGTCCGTTACATTGCTTGCAGTCTTAAGAGCAGGTAATTGATCGTTACCTTTCGTTATCACCTGGAAGTTCTCAGGTGGGTTATTGTCTCACCTGCTCAGGTAAATCAAAGCTCGTTAAGGAAATCAGATTTATTTGATTAATTTTCCATCCGACTTTTATTGTAGCTAGCGTGGATTATTTACACATTGATTGGAATTTTATTCTGCGCATATCTAATGCATGTTTACTCATATTGTTAACATACTAAAAACATTGTAGCAGGTTAATTAAGCAAACACGAAATGTACCGTGTCTTGTATTAACATCCTTTGTGGTGCAATATTTGCAGTGATTACATTTGAGAGAAATAATTCACAGAAAGAGTTTTTGGAAAAAAATTATTTATAGAATGAGTAATTTGTGATAAAATCCCAAGTGTTACATCAATCTTGATTACAACATAAACAATGCTGGTGTAAGTGACACAATTTGCCATTTTCACCGTGTAATTTTGATGAGTAATCTCACAGCTAGACAGAAGGTGTAAATAAAAGCCTCCATACCTAATTTAGAGGTCAGCCTACTTGAAGCGATTCCAATTTATTCTAATGTCCATACATTACACTTAATTGGCTTGCTTTTGAAGTCCGGCAGTATCGGTTAAAACAATAGCCATAGCTGGCTGGTCCATTTAAGCACATCATAATACATCACACTAATTTGTCGGAGGAACAGTCGCCTGATAGGCTGATTTCTTTTTAAGTAGATTTATTTCAGCAGCATGCCTAAACATTGCAGAACAACAATAGGTCTCTAAATATGCTCTTGTACAGCTTGTTTGAACATTTTGCTGTGTTCCAGCTTGTCGAACGCTTTCATGTGACAGGGGGGCATTCTTCAAGTGTGCAGCAAAGCTTTATTTTCAAGTGGAAATCTTTTCCTGGAATATGGTGAAAATGATTCTGTCTTTCAGTAATACTTCAAGTTGTATTAGAGGAATAAGGTCCTGCCCGCCTATGAATGGGTTTGAATTGTTTGCGATGGTTCTTAATGAAATTATTTTGAAAAACGTACGTGAAAGGGTTTTTACGAAAAAAGTGTCGTGAGAGAATGTGTCAATATCATTAATTTTCACTTCTTGAAAGATTGAAGAAACACAGTGGGTGAGTGGAGACTTTATTTGATCTTCAATTTGTGGTCGTCCAGCATGGCCACGTTGGCCTGTGTGAGTTGAGCTTGCTGGAGCAGTCTAGCAATAAATCATGAACACGTCTGGTTGGGGTGTACAGGAATGCACCCAGTTTAGGAATGAATGCATCATTATTTCGTTGCAGTCCACTTTCTCTAGTTACATCCCTTAGTTGTGGAGGGATCCACTGATTATTGGCATGAATCAAGTGTCCTGATTATGACCCTTCGTCTGTCAGCTCTACTGTACTTGTGATTTCACCAGTTTTGGGATGGTTGGTTAGCCTTGCGGTTAGAGCGTTTGCTTGCCATGATTACATACATGGGTACAATGTGTGGATCTCATTTCTGGTGTACCCTGCTATATTGGTGGAATATGGCTAAAGGCGGGGTAAAACCCATCTCACACACTCACCAATTTGGAAATTTGTACGACCTACAAACATTCCAGCTCATCTCCCATGTTATAGTGACATTCCATTATATCGCTGAAATATTCAGGCTAATTCAGTCAGTATGAATAAACATCACAGAAAGAAAAAAGATAATTGGAAACGGAATAATATGTTAATAGTACACTTAATGTTGATGTTGTATTTCGACTTCCTCAGAATATTGACATCAAAACCATGATGATCATCATGAGTTGTCCACTGTATGACATAGTAAATATACAACATGTAAACATCTCTGTGGCAGTCCCCAAACAGCAAGAAAATACAGTTATGGATCTTACAAGAACTATCCTGATGGATGCTTGTTTTTCCTGTTTGGCAGTTGAAGAGCAGGTCTGAATCAATGTGAATTACAGGTCTTTGTTGGAAAGCAGTGTTGTATGGTGAAATCTAATGCTGACATGGAATTTGACCGCTGGGCAAATTGCTCATCTAGGACCCCTCGCCTGTCAAAAGCAACAATCTTCAAGACATTGGTGATTAAGATTTGACATCTTGCATAACACTCCCCTAAAAACTAGTTCTGTTACTTGCATTTCATCTTGCTGGCTTCAGTTGACAAATTCAACATCTCGCAACACACATTTGAGGCTTTTTCAGTCATCAACCTGTTCTGTTGGATTTTATCCATATCATCGATATTTTCTATTAGGATTCTTATGACTTTGACATTTAAATATTTTTGCAAATTTTCTTCATCCATAGGGATGATCATCCCTCAAGTCATGAAATACTTACATTGCCTTCTACAAATGGAAAATCTGAGTAATTATGCCGAAGGTGTTGGGGTTTTGTGAGAAGAAGGGAAATGTATTTGGTTGAGGTGTTACAACTGTCTGGGTCAAACTGCCTAATGTGGTTATGTTGTCCTGACCAGATGCCCAGAGTTGACCAATATACTTACAGCTTCATCCTAACTCCCATGGGAAACGAGTATCACACCTTCTCCAGGACCATCACTTGGGGCAGACCATGGGTCAGTCAGGGTTAACACCTTCATCCAAGTAGTTGGAATATCTGTGTACTCAGAAGCCCTCGCATCTCCACACTTGCTTCACCAGGCATCTCCACACTTGCTTCACCACGGTACTATCGGTACTATCGGTTTATCTGATCAAACTTGGCAGCATTTCAACTGACTTGTTCCAAATCGAAGGATGCCCTTATTTTTTATACAGATGATTTGATATAGCACTGTTCTGTAGTCAATCCAGTGCTTAAGGTCAATATTTGTAGGGTACGCATGGCAAAGGTTTTCCTGAAACCTGTGCACACAATAACATCTCAGTTCGAGTGTGATTCTCCGTTTTTTTCATTGGATGATCAAAGTATTTCTCCAACTGTCCTGGATAGTGGGGGAAACAAATTCTGCTGCTAGGCTAATATGGGACCAGGTGGTAACAGTGGTATGAATAATACTATGGTGACCACTTGAGACAATGCTGTGTCCTGCTGGTGCTCATACTATTGACCACCAGTTGACCAAAACCCTATACCCAGTGTATCCCAGGGCAGAGGATCTATTCTACGTGACAAAAGGCAGTTACTTCAGAAACAAAATGGACTTGAAAGAGTCTTCAGATGGAATGGATCTTCTCTGTACACATCTTCTACTCATTAGATTAAAATCTTTGGAAAGGGAGAAATGTAGAACATCCTCATTCAACTCAATTCTTTGTACGATGAGATTGACATTCAATATTCAGCATGGAAGGATGGGACCTCAGCAACTATGTTACTGTCTGGACAAGAAGATTCAGATTCATTGCATCTTGTTTCTATGTGGGCTGGAGTCTGGGAGGGAGTATAATTCAATCATATGAGTGGGGCGTACCTTGGCAGTCCCGTCTGTGTTTCACTACCTAACCAAGTTAGCTGGACAGCATTGTTGGTCAGGCACTGATATAACCAAATAATGACCACTGAAGATGACCCAGGCAACAGCTGGCCAGTGATGGTGAACCATTACATGACCATGCTCTTGTTTTACCAGCCAGGGAAACAGTGCGTTTTGTCAGATGCTGTTGTGATAAACCTTCAGTTGAAAGGTTAACACAGGCTGTTGTTCCCTGCAAAACTCCACTTCTGACCATTTCCATCAGGATCTAGTCACTTCAAGTCAATTTGCCATTGCTACTATCAATGTCCATACACTTGTACCAAGCACTGGCAATTGAACTATTAAGTTACAAACAAATGTGAAAAGAACGGCCAAAAATTATTATTTGTAAGGGAAATTTGCAGGGAACTTCAATTTCTGCATGTTATTTTCATTTAGATTATATATGGACACCATTTCTTCTCAGGTTTTTCCTAAATGTAAATGCATACCTAATAACTATGTATGTCTGTCTGAAGTGGTATAAGTAATTGAATCTCTCAATCAATTTATTCATGGGGAAGTAGAATAATTCAAAGGGTCAGACAGTAGTATGTCTTTGTTTTTCCTAAATGATTTTTCCGTTTATAAAAAATGACAAGTGCGTGAAAGTATTTCCATATCTGAGACCCAGGAGAATGATCTTTTCCACATTATTCTGACATATTCAACACCTGGAAGAGGCCCAGGGTCAAAGGCTGAAAATTGTTATCAAAATAAGATGACCTTGTCTCTGACCTTATGACCATCACCTGGTTGCTGCCTTAAAAAACTGCAAATTTGACCGTTATGTCTGAACAGGTCTGAATAAATATGTCTAGCAAGAAGCAGATGATGGGCTTAACTAATGCTGTTAGTTGAAGAAATATGTGACGGTTTGGACAGGTTTATCAGTCTACTGTGTCATCAGAATGCATGTTTCTTGGTAGTAAAATTTCAATTTTTTAACCCTCATGAATTCCCAAGACATTCCACAGCACTTTGCATGTTGATTGACCATTTTAATTTGAAATTCAAAATACTTCTTGGGGAAAGATTTTAATCTTGGACATCTTTATTACATTAGTTAAACCCCCAAAGAAAGTTTAGATTTCACTTAAAATGTTAATGGGATAATTATTGTAATTTTCAAATAGGTGTTTTTGAGCAGGCCTTGTTTATAGGCACAACACTTGGCTTTGTGAGTCATGGGAATTTTTTTAAAAGCTGAAAGTACAAGTAAAGCAACTTGATGCTTGTTGGTTTGCTATTGAAAGGAAATAAACTGTACCCATATATCAATCTTTAGGTAATTGGAGCCTGAATACATTTCCATGGCACAAGGCAACTCTGACTTAAAGTCAATAGATGGTATTCCAGTTTTCTGAAACAAGGGAAGGCTTGATTTCATGCTCTATGAATAATTTTCTTCTTGTTGTATTTTCTTAACTGGAGGCATCTTATTCTCTGTCAAAGTTTATTACGCATCCCAAGCTGCTTTGTAAGGCTTGTGGGTAAATATTGCTCTCGGGGACGAACCTTGAGTGCCAATTTGGCCCATTCACCGCTGCTGAATGAAGCACAGGAAAACAAATATGATTTTTGAAAGATTGACATCCGTGAATGTTCTTCTGGTAAGGTTCGCGCCAGTTCCCATATTGATTGGCTAAATATCAAATGGTGTTGGGCACTTGAAGCGAAAGATACATTATGACATCCTTTCCACATCATAGTAACTGCCTCAGAGGGAAATGAAGGCACCGTTTTGCTCCATCGCTCGTAACTTAGTTTACTGTTGAGTTAAGTGTGAGCGTGCTGTCGGTCTGTTGATTGTAAGTTGGTTTAAAGCTGGTTGGTCTTCAAGTTTACCACGCACTGCTAACTTGGAGCAAACTTTATACAAGATAGCTTCTTGAATGAGTGGAGATTCTCAAGACCGGGCCTTTTGGATCAATAATTGTCAATTTGAATGTTTTAATTTAGATGATCTCACCAGATAAATATTTACAAGGGAATTCTTTAAATGAATCTAAAATGTCAAAAATATTTCATATGATGAATGTTATGAATTAAAATAACGAAGATGGGAAGTTCATATAATTTTATCCAGCGATAGAATGGAAGATGATTTGAATAACAACAGCTTCTGTCCTGTTTAATGTCATCATCGTTTTTACTCAGCTCACATTTCCTTCATAAACAATTCCAAGATCTTATCAGAATTAAACAAGACATTCCATATTTAGTAATTTGACGAGACTAAGCATCCATTTATAACATTATTGGGGTCATGTTTTTAACCAGTCAGGTTATTGAATCATTTTCAGTGCAGAACTTACGTCTCAGTCGGTGTCAGGCGTGGAGACAGGGAGCCTGGTGTCTCACATTATTGGGTCTTCTGTGCAATAGTATTCATAGACTTCCAACACAAAATAGAGACAAAGTAGAGATTGATTCTTTGAAATACACCATTTAATCTTGTGTGCTGCTTCAAATTAACATGCCATTTACAGGAAAAGGATGTTTTGATGACCAGCTTCCCTGACCAACTTTACAAGACCTGTTGCTTAAGAATTTGCTTCCAAAACATCAGTTGCTTATAAATAGGTTAGACAGGACTATTTCTTGCAACAATTATATTCAGTTTCGTAATATCACAGATGCTACAAAATAATTCCTTGTGTTCAACATGTGTTGTTTGTCTTGTCATGTACAAGCATAAGTTTTCTGGGGGGAAATGTTTTATCATTCTCTGGCATGGTTTACAACGCTAAGGTTGTTCGCCTTTATCCAATATTTTATTCAGCCATTGCGATAACCATGTCTCAGGGAAGATGTCATGTTCATTTATTAAACATTAAAGGATTTTCTAGCTTGATAACGGTACCCTTGGTTGTTTACATGTCCACGAATCCTTTTAAGTAGTTTCTAGACTGATACCTTTTTACGCAAACAATCTAATGATTACGCCATGCATCGAGCAAATCATTGATGGCTTGAAATATGCATGAGCTGGCCGGCCTAACCTGATGATGGCTGACAATACTTGAGACACATGTTGAAGTTTTCAGGACATTAATTTCAAGAGTGTGATCTGGAATTTTCTTACATCTCACATTAGGTGCACTTGAAAGGAAGTTCAAAGTGATATCGGAAACAAAACTGACTTCCCCTTGAAATTTTTCATCTGGGGAAAGCAATACTTAAATAGCTCTCCTGCAATGTCTTCCTGCGAGACAGCAGCTAGATTGTAAGCGAGGTATCAGACTGGGATTGTCTATTTTATTATATTCTATGGGTAGAAAGCTCCTGTGGGATTAACAGACGTGCATATTCAAGGTCGATGAAAGCAGAGACCAGCTACAACAGTCCACATTATCATCAGTAGCTCTCCAGCATCAGCTTGTTGTTCATTAGTTGTAATCTCATCTGGTGTTTGTTGTTTAAGACTACAGTCAGCAATATTCCATGTATAGGATGGAAACTTGTAAACCTCAGTGAATCGGTGAGTGAGTGAGTCAGGTTTGATGTTTCTTTTAGCAATATTCTAGCAATATCATGGAAAGGGACATCGGAAATGACCTTGACACATTGTACATTTGGGCATCAAACCCAGTCGTTTGGGGTAAGGAGCGAAAGCATTAACTAGGCTACCCCCCCACCCTTTATAAATCTCCTCATGCAGGTAACCAGTGTACTGACGTTAGCAATGACCCTAGCTGTTGGGGATGAGTCTGACCATGGGATTCAACAAGTAGGACCATCTGAGCCATTACGTCACCTCGTGTGACCAAATAAGTTGCTGGCAATCTGATTCAAACCTCAAATCTCCATGCAGTCTGATATTCCTCACACCAACTTCAGCAATGTTCATTACATTAAAATCAAAATAATACTTGTTTGATTGGCATTCTAGAAGTTGGGTAGATGAAGAATGAGGACTATTTTTATGGATACACAACTTCTTTATTCTATATAGGCGACGTTTCGACAGATTCTAATGTCGTTGTCAAGCAAGTGGTGACTTCTTTATTCTATGTAGGCGACGTTTCGACATAGATTCTAATGTCGTTGTCAAGCAGAATCTATGTTGAAACGTCGCCTATGTAGAATAAAGAAGTTGTCTATTCATAAAAATAGTCCTCATTCTTCATCAAAATAATCACCTGGTTGTGCTGCACAAGATATACATATGCTTTTTAAACAGAAACTATGATTTGACATTAAACCCCCAGTTAATTGCAGCAACTAGTATTAAATAGTTTTGTTATCACTTCCGTTTTGTGGTGCTTTGTTCCGTCTGTACTACAACACCAGATTGCCCGATCGTTACATTATTTGTCCAGTTGAATCATTCATTCCTGCTTTGACCTTTCAAAGTTTTTCCTGTTGAAATAATTGAAATATTTTTAATATTTTTTTAGACATGAAAAGAGCCATGAATTCATTATGAAGCTAATCTTCAAAATAATGTCACAGGTTCTGTGTCAAGATATTCCAGGACGCCTCTTTCCTCGGTGTTTGCGTAATAAACTAATGTAATCAAATCCTAATTTGCCTCCAAAGAGATTTGCTTTTTAAATCATCCAAAATCTCTTTGCTCAATATGAGATGCTCAATTACTGCTTTACATGAAGTATCAGCTTTCCTGACTCTGCGACATATGAAATATGCACGAGTTGATGGTTTTATCGAGAGTGGTATTACCAATCCAAAATAGGGACTACAGACATGCATTAAGGAGAAATTTGGTACACTGATAAAGTCATTATCGGACCAGGAGCAACCCCAATGTCGGCTTATCTGAAACCATACATAATTATAATTGACAAGTTTTCTGCTAGTGTCAGACTTATCTAATAATATGCTTTACGCCCTGGGCTAGTGATTGTCTCATTTAGGCTTGAAGGGATTAAATTGTTAGAATTATTTGACAAAATCAGTCCAGAACTTGCCAAAAGGAATTCAAACTCCAGTGCTTGCTTTATAGTTGATATTTAATTGCTGTAGCATAAACCTCAAAAGGCCTATCACAAAACTAGACTAATGACTTGCCATGAATTGGCATGGTTTTATGACTTGATTTGATTGGTTTGCTGGTGTGTATCTTTCTGTTGATTGGACAGTGTATTTCTGAGGCGTTATTTACATGCATTGAGGACAAAGGATTTTAGTGGAGGTTATTGTGTCAATGACACAGTTTTTTCTTGGGGAAAGGGATGGGTGAAAGGACACGGACGAATGGGTACTAGGACAAGCTTTAAAATTACTACAAAGGACAAGCTAATAGAATTTGTTAGCTTGATGGAATGTAGTTAGGATGATTCATAGGAATTTATTGTCAAATGGGATATGAAAATTGTTGCACATTTGTTAGGCATTAATATTCCCTGCTCTGATTGTTCATATGGTACACATTGGAATAAATTATTTTTTTATGGCACAAGTTGGATTGATTGAAGATGCATTGCCTCATTGTGACAAATATGGCGGTATTCAGGGGTTTGATGGAATAGATTCAAGTTAATAAAACTAATTTACTTCTTGCTTTTTTGCCTAAAAACAGAATTGAGAGTTGTTGCAATATGAAGAACGATCAGACTTCCAAAATGTAGTCTTCACCATTAGCAAAATGAAACGAAAGTTATCCAATTTTACTGTTGCTCTTTCTTCATGTTCAAGAAAAGGTCATTTCATTTTGAATCAAGAATGAACTGGGTGATTCAAACATAACTTGTTAGCTATTATCATCACTGATATCACATGATAAACAATGTCAAAGCACTTCCAGTATCTAAAACAATAGCTCCCTCTCACTACGAAAGATGCATTACACAATGAAACAGTTAATACAATGTTCCTGTAATATTTCAGTCCAAATACATCTCAATAAACAAGAAGCAGAAAAATGTTATCTGAGCTCTATCATGATGTTTTGTATATCGCTTTTCCCGATATCATGATGTTGCTATGTCGCTGTATGTGATATTGATGTTATTTGTGCAGGTGCTAGAGCCGGCACGCCTCTGTTGCAGTTCTTACCAACAATTACTGATGATCTTCAAGCAATCTGTTGAAACAGTAGGGCGCACTCATACACATACCACATTTAATAAATCGGAGATCATGGATATAGGAGGCGGCATTCCATATTTAACAAATGTGCGGTCAAATTTAGGAGTTGTGTGCATATGGTTGAAGGTTGTCATGAATGATGAATGCCTCGTCTCTCAAGCATCATAGCATAGCATATGTACAAACATGATGGAACGGGCAGCCAAATATCATCACATCGGGATATGTGGAGCTGCATGGGAGGAACTGGTTTCTTCTAGGTCTCTTAGCAGGAGGCTGAGTTGGATGTGTGAAGAATGTTATTACAAATATAAAAAATGGGATGGCTCGGTGTTGTTTACATTTCGATGAGAATCACAAAGGACCTTGCTTTAGCTTACCATCAAGCACTGTCATCAGATGCCGTCATTTCATGTCATTAGGTGTTGTCACTCCATGTCCATTGGGGCGTAATGTTACCACTGGGTGCATGTCAGGCACTATCCGTATTGCCATGGCACATTCTCAATACTGACTGGATGTCGTCATTGATAATGTTCGATACTGTCATCATTACCAGATGCTGTATCACTTCACAGCGACCTGTCATGGGCATCATGTCAGTTCTTCTGATGAACAAACTAACCATACCAGTAGGACTTGCATGATAAATTAAGCTTCATCTTTAGATGGAAATGGGCCCGTAAAGATGTGGGTTAGAACTGGTCTTCAGTAACCCATGCTTGCTGTAAGCGGCGACTAACGGGATCGGGTGGTCAGGCTCACTGACTTGGTTGACACATGTTATCATATCCCAATTGTATAGATTGATGCTCCTGCTGTTGATCACTTGATTGTATGGCCCAGACTTAATTATTTACAGACGGCCACCATATAGCTGGAATATTGCTGAGTGCGGCATTAAACAACAAACCAAACCAAAAGATGGAAATGCCCTGATTATGAGCTTTCTGTGCCCAAGGATTTTTCATTATTCAGAAAAAAATAGATTCATTGCTGATCTAGATTATCATTTTAACAATTGCTTGGTTGCAAGACAGTCTCAACCAGCTACAGTCCACATTGCTTGATGTTCAAAGGGCAATGTCAGTGACCAGACTTACTGGTTCATTTCTTATCATAACAGTTGTGAAGGAAGAATCTGAATACCATATGACCTGTCATTTCAACACAGTTTTTTTCCAAACATGTTCTGATAAACAGAATTAGCATGCCAAAATTACTTGCCAAACCTCATGAAAACTGATTCAGTAACAAGATTTGGAGTTAAGGTGTTGCCTCTGTCCGTCTGTTTGTGGTTGTTTTTGTACAGTGAGATTAGGAGGATACCCAAACACTCTGACTGACAGGATGGAATGATATATTCTGTGTACAGTCTTCACCTGCTATTTTGGGCAGGCATCACCTCTGCCACAAAATGTACATCTGTTTAGTGAGTGCTGTTCCAGGGGACGAGAGCAGGAAACAGTTGGAGGGTTATTATTTGTGAAAACTGTAAAGTTGACTGTGATGAACTTGCCAGTACGCTGCGAAGGGCCCCACCTGGCAACAGATCGTGCTGGGACTGGGTAAATTGATTGGATTCTCGGGAACGGTTTATTAAAGGTTATCCAAACATGGACCTTGGGGGAAGGTGTAAAGATGGGGTGTCCATTATATGATTACCGTCCCCCCACCTGGAAGCAGGTCAGACTTACCTATGAGATAATGTGTGTATTTGCTTAGCCGTAATGTGAAGCTGTCAAACAGTGGTAGGGTATTTTTTTTGCTACTAATAAGTTATTAGGGTTGTGGATTCATAAAACCAGAGCTGGAAGCCAAAGAGGTGGTTAAGAGGGAAGAGAGTTCTTGTTTCCACAGCTGTAGTGGTTGATTATTACAATTTCTGTACGTCTTGTGTCTAGACTTAAATGAGGATGTTTTGGTATTTGGGAAGAGAATTGCTGATGCTTTCAGGATAAACGTTGCTGCATTGTCTGCAAACCTCAAAATGGTTGTTAGCTTTTCATAAGGGTTTTTGCCAACTGATAACTCTTTGGATTATTTGGAATTCATCTGGAGAACTTCACTTCCCATATTTGTACAAGCATTGATTGGTGTAAAAAACATTTATCATTTCCTGTCAATTTAGAGTAGTGTTTGTCTTGAGTAATTGTTGATTTAAGGTGTTTTTTCGGTACTGAGCATTATCAAATGACCACTGAGCTTTGACCATTGTAAAATTCCTTGTGAAGCTTCCTTCAATTTCCCAAATGATTCATTAGGTCGGCCATATCAATTGGCTATTGATGATCAACAGGGTTACAGGTCAAATTCAAATCTTCTTGAAGAGTGCGGAGCTTGTCACCCTCCCAGCTCAGATCAGAGGGCTGGCGACTCAGTCATACATTTCCCCATCCTTCCAGACACCCTCCGAACCATCTAAACATTCTGATGATAACTTAGTCATGAAATGCATTAATCTTTTGTAAATGAAGAGCTGTGTGTTTTGACACATTCCGCAAGTCTTTATTCTGGACTCATTATCCATGATCAACTTGTAATGGGTCGGAATGCAGCATTATCTTGTGGCAAGTCATCAAACCAGTCCACTGGGATCCCTCCGTTGATGGGTCTTTTATCGCTGTTCTTATTCATGAGAAAGATGGACACTTTTATGTGAAGGAACACCAAACTCAGGGGTCATCAGAGGTTACAGGTCAGACAAGCTGGCCTCATCCGAGTGCAGCATTCCTGTCAGAATGGGATCATAATATTGTTCTTGGGCTGCTAGTATGCATAACAGCCCAGCTTGTATTCAGACACTGAAAGCAGAACGATGAAACTTTTAATTGGTATAATTTGAAGATTATCCCATATTATGCATCAAAGCTAATCATATGGGCTTCCTCATACAGGCCTTTGTTGTCGGGCACATTCAAAGTATGGAGTTTTAAAATGCATTGGCATGTCAGAAATGTTCTTCTAAAGTAGTTTAAACACAACCCATTTGAAACAAAAGAAACAGCCGCGGCATCATAGCTTAAAAGGATGGTCGGACAGCTTGAATCACCAATCTTCAAAGAATGGGTTAAGATTTATTTTTTTATCTGGATAATTTATTATAGGCTTGTCAGCAAGAGTGCTTCATTTTGATGAAGTTAATTAAAAGTTAGGCGGCTCTCAGGGCTCATGAAATTTGGCAAAGGAAGATCGCAAATTTAGGCACTTAAACTGACAATTTTTAACATTGAGTTGATACAGAGATCCTTAGTCATTCTAAAATGGTATGTTAATTTGATGTAAGTGGCAGATATGAAGTAAAACGAATCTTTACTGCATCAAGAAATATCACCCTTACCGCTATTGTATCATTTAAACCCATAAATGTCTTCTGAATTGGATAAATAAAATTTGAAATTTGACATCAGCTAAAAGGGCAACTGTTGGCTGGTCACAACGTAACAATGTCTGAATAGATTAGGCCTCTAACACTCAGAACAAAATTTCTTCTCGGTTTGGATATATTCTCACCTATTCCTGTATATATTTTCCAGAAATAGGTACTAATATTGTTCTTATTGATTCTAAGACAAAACTTGACAGCAGGCTCCAGTCCCAGACCCTGTAGAGCGATCCCTTCTCAGACAGATGAGTCGGTAATAGACTCAGTATGTGCTTGAGTGCTCAACAACCGTTGTTTGGGAGATATTGCCGGGGATCAAACTTCCTGAGGTCTCTTAGCCTATTTTTAGCAATAGCTTATCAGAAATAATTTTGGGCAGGTTGGGGGTATTTTGTAAGATTGTAGATATAATTAGAAAATATTCTTTACCATGGTACAGTCATAAAAATGTGTCTGGTCCATGATATAAAATGGCTTATTGTTCAATACAGTATGTTTTCTTACTTTAAGAGACAGTTTAGTAGGTTAAAAGTCAAATTGTTGGCTCATCTGAGAAATCTTGGGTTTGACTGCTATCATTTTGGGATGGTCCTTTGGCATGGGTTTTGATGCTCTTGATCTGATATTTGCCTGGAATGGTCATGTGTTGGAGCAGTATGCTGTTATAGCTTACACACTCAATATTGAGTTGATGTAATGCTATGATAAATCAAACAGAAATTGAGTACCTCAAGGATGTAGTATCACAAACCAAGAATCAAAAACAACAGTAACCTCTGCATAGCTTACACCAAGTGAGAGTGGGGAAACCAACAGAGGGAGACATTTACATGGGGGGCACGTGCCTGGCAGCTGCAGGAGGTGGAAAGGGGGGGCAGGGGTGGGGAGGAGGCTAGGGGGTGGGGATCGCTAACTGCCAGATTGCATTGAAACCAGATTCAATGCCTGCAATCTGACAAATCGCCTCCATTTGTGTCGGCAGCGTTGAGATTTGTACCAGGTGAAGCCCTCGACTAGCACTTGCACAGAGCTATGAGAAATGGTGAAGGTTATATTTATTGTTAGCTGATCAAGTTTGATCAGGGGCTAATTGTTGAGGTGATTTGTGGCACCATCTCATCACCATTAACACAGTCATGCACCATAGATTCATATCCAGTAGACAACCATTTTCAGCCGCTTACCTACCTCTCCCTCCTCTTGAACTTCAAACTAACTGAGCCATGTTTTCTCATATTAAGCAAAGTAATGTACACTGATGATTCACAAGAATCCACAACAGGTTTACCAGAAATCAAAACTGCATTATTTTGTTTACATGGATCACGTTTCCTATTATACTTTGAAGATGACTCTACGATTGTTGGTTTTTGTTAGTTAAAAAACGAGCCTCTGGTACTGCAGTGTTACTGCTACTCAGCTAATTTCTTGTCCTGGGCGTGTGCCAGAATTTTTTTCTATCATCTTGTAGTCAACTTACATGGAGTTTAAAGGATGTTCAGGAGATAGGTCGAAACCATTTCCTAGTGAAAACCAAGAAGCATTCCAGACATATTCTCCATGTTAAGAGAAACATGGATAAAAGGAACAAGAACATTAAATAATTAGGTAAACAAAGCGAGGCCTACCTGGTGCGACAAAGTCGCTCTGAAGCCTGTAAACGAAATCTACACTTTTGTTTGTTGAGACCAGGAGATGGTTTGGTGAAGAAACAAAGTTTGTTTCATTTTTTGTTGCAAACCTTTCAAAAACAATATGGCTGCCACCTGGGGCAGACGGCTCCTTGAAGTGTTGGATAATAAAACTTTATTGGGTTTGAAAAATTAATCATTATTTCTTGGATTTATTATCTCACTACTGTAGTAGAAGTTTATGTATTTGAACTATCTCATGTCTTGCTTGGTGTGTTTCTGGTGGATCATATGATAGGTCATCCATTTTATTGTGTATGATTCTAGTGCATAACTTTAATAATGATTAATAAATTCTTTTACATCTGAAAAATCATTATGATTTTACAGTTTATGAAGAATGACATAGTTGCTGTCATGGAAAATATTAAGATTGCTAGCATTCTTCATGGGATTTGACTGGTAGATCGGTTTGTACCTATTTAGACTTCAGCCACAATGTTAAAATCAGCTTTGTATCATATGGGATATCTAAAGTCTTTCATCATTACTCCAAGCTTGAATGCTCTGTTAAATATGATTTGAAATGTGATCTCAAGTATGAAATTGGATTCAATAATTGAATGCTATGTGGGATAAAGAGAGAAATATCAAATTGTTGCAAATATATTACACATGGGAAACAAAAGCTATTTAATTCTCCCAGTTTTACTGCAGATGAATTATAAAGTGCAAAGCTTTTACGTTGCAGAATTCATTGCTATCATTGAACAATTAAATGTTTAGTTTAAATATAAAGATCTGAAGTGATGTTTTCAATGAATCACAAATACAATAATGACATAACAAGATATATTCGTTTCTTTTTCAGTTTTGCAACTTATAAGAGGATTGAATGCTTTTATTAAACAGTTAAATGTTTTTAAATAAAAATCCCGAAGTGATGTTTTCAATGAATCATAAATACAATAATGAGATAACAAGATATTTTCATGCCTGTTTAACTTTTTAAGACATGTTGAATGTCTACTAACTGTATCTAAGGGAGATCCGAAATTCCAGAGCATCAGCTCCAGTTTTTCACAAGTCTGTATAATTGAATCAAGCATGAGTGGTGGGACTTCACCAGAGCCCATCTCAATTTTATGCCCATTATAAAGGTATTTTGTGCTTGCAGTTTTGTGGTAGGAATTACACACAGTGATTAAGCTTTGATTAGGCAGGGGTATCTAAAACAGCTGCCTCTCGTTGGTGGTAGGGCTTGCAACTCTCATCTGGATGTGATTATGATAATGTTGTGTTTGCTAGAAGACCAGTTATACAATTACGGCTTTACAAACATGCTGTCTCTTAGCTGGCTGAATACTGAAAATATACAGATGTTTTAGGGGCACAAAATGGTGATTCATAGGTGTGCCTGTCCTGCGAATATGGATAGTTTGGAAATAACTGCTTGGTTGTAAGATTGGGTCTGTTTGTGTGTGTGTGTGTGTGTGTGTGTGTGTGTGTGTGTGTGAGAGAGAGAGAGGGGGAGGGAGGGAGGAGTCCTTTGACAGTAGAAACTACAAAGGTGACTGATTATTTTTGAAGTTCAAAGAAAATAATTTTCACAATTCACCTTACAGGCTTTGGAAAAGGTTTTGAAACTGTCATTGACAGAGGAAAGTGATGGAAGCTCTCATAAAATAGTATCTCCCTTTGCCAGGGTTTGATTTAGTGCTTTGTTACTTGCACTGGTGCAACCCAATATTACAAAGTGCAACCTAGTTATCGGTCTTACTTGCACCAGGTGCAAGTTAATTTTTGAGAAACAAATCAACAATCTGTCTAACATTATATGAGCAGCATATAACTATGTCAGCTCATTTTTCTTCTAAACTTTGAATAATTCAATACCATATTTCTTTCTTTACATATTGCAAAAAAAGCAGTGCAACTGGAATTTGGCTGGTGCAACTAGGTTTTTATCTCAGGTTGCACCTGGTGCAAGTAGGTTAACATCTCTTATATCGAGTTCTGCCTGTAGTATCATGACAGTATTGAATGCTGCATGAGTATTTGAAGGCATGTGGCACCTGGATTAACGTTTATGTTGTGCAATAAAGATTTAGCTGCAATAGATGTACAGGGTTTTACACAAGGCGGAAATGTGGGTCAGAGAAATGCCCAAGAAATGCACAAAAACATTCATTGTACCCAATTCTTATCAAGAAATATATAAGTCTGTACAGTTTATGTACACTAAGATCAAAATATGATAATCCTGCACCAAATAATAATCATCATGATAATAATTGTCCTTTACTTTGCAGATTCACCAGTACTTCAATGGGATCCCGGATGGGAAGGTGCCGTACCTCAACAGTGCAGGCGAGAAGTACCGTGTGCGGCAACTGCTACAACAGCTGCCTCCTCATGACAACGAGGTGCGCTACTGCAATGTGTTGGCAGAGGAAGAAAAGCATGAGCTGCGGATGTTCTCTGCACAGCGCAAACGGGAGGCACTTGGGCGGGGCACCGTCAGGCCCCTCCCTCTCACCCTGCAGGGAACTGCATGTACTCAGGTGAGGAGACATGCTGATGGCTCTATTCATGATATAATTCCATGTGATATTTATGGAAACATAACTACCTTAACGATCCTATACTTAAAGAACACTCTATATGTACACATTAATTAATGTACACTCATTGTTTGTAAAAATACTGTTGGTTTACTAAACAAATTTATTCCAGAAACTGAAAATTTTCACATTGCAAGTAAATTTCAAATCACCTGAAATCAATTTTTTTGAAAATAACAAAATGTAATGATAAAAAAGGGACAATAATTTAGTTCCATGGTATCATAAGTTCAACTCCTAACTGATAACGGTGTTAGGTTCTACACCAAAATATTGCAATAAAGAAGTCCAGCTATAAATAGTGTTTCCCTTCATCATAAGTCCAGTCTCTGCTGTCTGGTAGTTACTTGTATTTAAACGTAGACACAACGTAGTATCAACATTAGTTGTGTTTCTCCTTACAGTGTGAGTGCACTATTACCGGTGGGGACATGGCAGTGTTCGCGACACGTGCCGGTGCCAACAAGTGCTGGCACCCAGGATGTTTTGTGTGTCACACATGCAGCGAGCTTCTTGTAGACCTCATCTACTTCTTCGCTGAAGGAGAACTTTACTGTGGACGTCACCATGCCGAGATGCTGAAGCCTCGGTGTGCGGCATGTGATGAGGTATGTTTGGAAAAAATGACAAAATGGTTTTTACACATTACTTACTTGTTAATGTGATGTTAATTGTATTAAGACTGCTGTAGATATTTAATTAATTCAATACATCAGGGTAAAAGTGACATTTAGTGGTAAAATAGATGAGAATTGACAAAAATATTTTGTTGTGAAGTTTAATCTGAACTTATGTGAGATTGTGAAATCTATTTTGCTTATGTTGAGAGTGAGAGGCTTATGTTCAGGGAATGTTGGTCAAATGTCACAGTGTCACGCTGAAGTATGTGACATGTTGTTAGGAAAGTAGCAGCTTAATTTAATACATGAAAGGTCAGTAATGTGTCACCGTGGTAAGGCCACGGATCAGGGGATTAGGTCACACTGACTTCCTTATTGGGCAATCCTCAGGTGGTTAGAGACTTCATTCATAAATAGTCACTTTATCTTATGCTTTGTTTTCAGATCATCTTTGCAGACGAGTGTACGGAGGCTGAAGGAAGAAGCTGGCACATGAAGCACTTCTGTTGTTTTGAGTGTGATACCATGTTGGGTGGTCAACGCTACATTATGCGAGAAGGGCGACCATATTGTTGTGGATGCTTTGAGCGGATGTTTGCGGAATATTGTGACACTTGTGGTGAACACATCGGGGTCGATCAAGGACAAATGACCCATGAAGGTCAACACTGGCATGCAACAGATCAATGCTTCAAATGCCACACATGTCAAAAGTCTTTGCTTGGACAACCATTTTTACCCAAACATGGTGTTATATACTGCTCAGCTGCATGTAGCCGAGCAGGTTCTATGCAGACTCAGACTCCCCGACGACCTGAAGATTACCTTCAAGAGTTGCAGGCAGTGAGAGTAGGCTCCCCTGTTAGCCATGTGCTTCTAGAAGGAAATAAGGACATTCATGAAGTGCTAAGACAACAATATACCATCAACGACAGCTACCCATCTTCAGACAGGGATCAGGGTTATGCTACAAGCAGCAACAGCGAGGTGTACGCACCAGGTCTGTACCAGGCGCCGCAACAAAATGCTAACTTCACTGACCCAGAGGCGGTGTATCATCTGAACCTTGATGGCCTCATCGATGGTCTTCCTTGCCAGGAGGCCAAGAAACGTAACAGACTCTCACAATTCTCAATGCCGGACTTAACAAAAGAACCGGACACCCCTGGATCGGACAAGAGTAACCTCAGCTCAAGGAGTAGGAGTCGGTCAGGGTCCGAGAAGAATGTGAGTGTCCACTATGCTTCTATCAATCCTCAGCGAGAGAGGATACCACCTTGTCCCCCTGAAACCCCACCCACCACTGGTTGTGAGCGTCTAGAGAGTGATAATGGTTATGCCGTGCCCCACGGTCACCAGCAACACCATCATCACAACCATCACCACCACCACCATCACCATCATGGCCAACAACAACCGCTATCACACCGGTCCTTCCCTGAACTCCCCAACATCCGACAGACGGGGCGTCGTGGAGCTGCGGCAATACCTCTCCCGGATGAGCACAAGATGAACCCCATCTCTCGCCCACCCACAGGAGCACGGCCTCACAGCAGGGGCGCAAACAACCCAGGCTATCCGCGCAGCCGTAGCTTCGAGGGACGACCGGGAAATTCCTACTACTCTGAACCACGTGGAGCAACAGGGGGATTCAATGGCCGCCCTCCTTCAATGGAAAGTTCAGTATTGGACCGATTTGATCGGTTCCCATATGAGGATGATCGATGTAGCACATGCTCTAGTTCTAGTGACTCAGATGATTATTATTACTATTATGATTCTCCTCAGAGACAAGGACCAGGACCACGTATATCGTATGTGGATGACATGGGTATTGGACCCCAAGGTCGTGCAAGGACTATGAACACTAGGGGCCGCCACAAGAACAAGAATAAGCAGTGTGTTATAAGCTAGGCGTGAACACTACTGAGTGTATATTGATAAACTTAAGCATTATTTATCTTCCAGTATGCTAGTGCTGACATATTGGGTCATGTGTTGTGACATCAGTGCGTTGTTTCAGAACATGTACAGCAGGGTAGAGTTGAGAACAGAGCTGGGAGATACAGACTATTTTCCTAAAATCTCGATCCGGCAGAGGAAATAGCAACAGAATATATGTGTGATAAACCTGTATAAATTTCTGCATGATGAATCGTGACTGCATGAAAATCTTCTCGATTCAAAACTTGTCTTCATACGTTTTCACGATATTCCATGTGCTAATTCCTATATTTGTATTATTGGAGATCCAACTACTGAAAGATTAATATATTTGCTCATGTTGTAAATATATTATCTTCGGTTGTTACTGTGCTGGAATTGTGATTTTGAAGTGCATCCAAATACTTAATCTAAATATGCCAATGTTTTTCATAATTGCACCATATTCACAATAATTGCTGCAAGGAATTGAATGGGTGTAATGAAGGGGGATATAGTCATGACTGGGGACGTTTACCGTAACAATTCTTGTGAAAAGTTACATGTTTTTAATTCCTTGCAGACCAGTTTTACCATTGTGATTTTGTCTTCCCTTTCAGAATCTTGTCACAAAATGTACAGAATTCGAAATGAAAATGTTTTAATTTTTATAATGTATGAGAGGAGCTTGTTTTCAATCTCTTAGTCTCCCATACATACTTGAACCTGTTTTGGTGAAAGAGCTTCCATATTATATCTCCATTAACTGAAGAAGTCACTTGTTGATGTGCAATACAGGGTTATCTCCCTTTGTCTTCTGCTGCCTATGAATGCCAACTATCTTGTATGTATGTATATATAAGTAAAGTAGTGTTGGTTTTCATGATATTTTGTCAAACAACAGCATTTGATATTGAGATAATTTATTATGTCAATACATAATGTGACCTTTTTGTTATTGTGAAGCAATTTTGTAATAGAAAACCCTTTTTTAAGAAACCTTTACTTCATAGAGAAGTATGACTTGACAGTTGATAAAATATAAATTCACCTTCAAACAATACTTGAAATATTTTCTGTTTGGTAAACAATATATGAAACAGATTGTATTATATTATGAGAATCAGAAATATTCTAAATTTTCAGATGTCTCTTTTAATCCATGTCTGGGACAACTGTAAACATTGTTTGTGGGAAGTGTTATTTGTTGAAGGTATCATTTTGAAGGGATTCAGTTAAAAAATATTGAATTCTTATAAATAGACAAATATTTTCGACTGTGATAGTTGCCTTAATGAATAATATATTTTTAGCTTGCTGGGTTTTTTTGTGTCAGTTACCAAATATTTCATAACTGAAGTATATTTCAGCCTTGTAAACAGTAGGAATTCCTGTCATTACCAAAGAATTTCAAGTAATAAGAATGTGAAAAGGACACTTTTTAACCTGGAGTGTGAAGCAACAGAACTATAAAAGATAAAATGGATATTGTTTCATTTGCTTAAAACTGTTTAGCATTTGGTTTGAATCAAACCTTTTGTAAAACATGCTTGGATTATTTTTGTAAATTGTTGCATTTCACAATCCATCAAAACATTTTTTTGATAATGCATGTTTGGCATGATGCATGTTTTGATATAATAGAAAAAAAAGTGCAATGTACAATATTTATGTCATACAAGTTCTTCCAAATTGCAATGTCATATGTCTCGCATATTGGATAATGATATAAGAAAATTACAATATCACTATCAAATTGCTTGCATTGTGTTAGGTCTCCATAAAAATCTTTTCTCTCTCATTTTTGGGTTTAAGAATATTATTAATAATAAACATTATGGTTATATCACCTTAAGTTTAGATTATATACAAATACCTCATGCTGCAAATCAGAGGTCTTATGGCCTTGAGCAAAATGCAGCTACCTGCACTTGTTTTTGAAAATCTGTTGAGTTCAGGGTTGCAATTGTTCACTGAAATGAGAATCAAGAGATTTTTGTGTGCATCTTTAAATAATTCAGTTATACCTGACAGTTCTTCCACACCTTGTTTGTAGATGAAATGTAAGAGACCACCAAAGTATCTTGCATGTTGAATGATACCCACACGTTGTAGTTGATGTTATCAACATGAATTATTATGAAATAAAGTTACCTGATTTTCACAAATTATTTTGTTTTTGTTGAGTTTTATATTGGGTTTCAGTTAATTGTCTTTCCAATAAGTTCTGTATTTTTTATTGATTCAGTAAACTGATCATTTTTTTAATACTGTTCCGTTTGAGGTTCACGTTTAATCTAAATGCACATCTACACATATTTTACCACTTTCTCTCTTAAATGTCCAGTATTTTTATGTGACTTTGTGACTATTCTCTCAAGTTGACTTTGAAATTATTCTGACTGGAGAGTTTATAGAATGCGATAATTTCACGATGAAGAGAGCACATCCATTCGTTTTGGAATTTAGCAGAAGTTTTCCTGGATTTCAATGAGGCCCTGTATATTGTGTATGTGGATGGGTGATGGAAGTGCCAGTTGCAATGTTCTACAGCTATGTGGGAGTATGGGCCTTTGGGTGAGATGGACCATGATCCTGCTTGAGAAGAGAATTACATCTATTCTTCAATGTATTTTCATATTTGATCACAAGATTTTGACCAGAATTTTGAGGAAACCCTTATCTTCAATGTGGTTGTGAAGCGAGTTTTTTTTACCTATTTATGATAACTTGTATATTTAGTAGTACATTGTCACTCTACACACCTACATGGGAGAAGGAGATATGAGGTAAAACATGCAGGCATAACCCAAGTTGATCTACACTAGTGTTATAAGAAGTTGATGTCAAAATCCAGTGGAAAATACGAGGGGTTTATCAAGGTGCACCAAACTTGCTAGTTGCCTTGGCCTCCTTTCACAGAGCATTAAGGTGATCGTAAGTCACTAAGGTAGTCTTAGTGCAATGTTAAAGAATGGGGGTTAAGGTTAACCTTGGTAAGGGTTGCTTCGTGAAAGGAGCCGTTGGTCTGCTACTTTACTAAATGAAGCATACAACTTTATGGATAACAACTTCTTGTTTATTGTATGAACATGAAGTTGTTATCCATAAAGTCATATGCTTCATTATTGACTCACCAACTTCTAGAATGCTGATCAAACAGTTGGTACTTTACAGGCCATCATGACAGGGCTGGGATATTGCTGGTATATCTGGTACTTCACAGGCCGTCATGACAGGGCTGGGATATTGCTGGTATGTCCGGTACTTTACAGGCCATCATGACAGGGCTGGGATATTGCTGGTATGTCCGTTACTTTACAGGCCATCATGACAGGGCTGGGATATTGCTGGTATGTCCGGTACTTTACAGGCCGTCATGACAGGGCTGGGATATTGCTGGTATATCTGGTACTTTACAGGCCGTCATGACAGGGCTGACAGGGCTGGTACTTTACAGGCTGTCATGACAGGGCTGGATATTGCTGGTATGTCCGTTACTTTACAGGCCGTCATGACAGGGCTGGGATATTGCTGGTATATCTGGTACTTTACAGGCCGTCATGACAGGGCTGGGATATTGCTGGTATGTCCGTTACTTTACAGGCCGTCATGACAGGGCTGGGATATTGCTGGTATATCTGGTACTTTACAGGCCGTCATGACAGGGCTGGGATATTGCTGGTATGTCCGTTACTTTACAGGCCGTCATGACAGGGCTGGGATATTGCTGGTATATCTGGTACTTTGGTACTTTACAGCCGCCATGACAGGGCTGGGATATTGCTGGTATGTCCGTTACTTTACAGGCCATCATATGACAGGGCTGGGATATTGCTGGTATGTCCGGTACTTTACAGGCCGTCATGACAGGGCTGGGATATTGCTGGTATGTCCGGTACTTTACAGGCCGTCATGACAGGGCTGGGATATTGCTGGTATGTCCGGTACTTTACAGGCCGTCATGACAGGGCTGGGATATTGCTGGTATATCTGGTACTTCACAGGCCGTCATGACAGGGCTGGGATATTGCTGGTATATCTGGTACTTTACAGGCCGTCATGACAGGGCTGGGATATTGCTGGTATATCTGGTATATCTGGTACTTTACAGGCCGTCATGACAGGGCTGGGATATTGCTGGTATGTCCGTTACTTTACAGGCCGTCATGACAGGGCTGGGATATTGCTGGTATGTCCGTTACTTTACAGGCCGTCATGACAGGGCTGGGATATTTCTGACTGTCACTGAACATCAAACAAATCATAATATGAATTCTTTCATCAAACAATATCCATATATTCCATTGCCCAGATATGCAAATTGTTTCTACTGGCCATGTGTATTATTTGTGGGGATGCCATCTCAAAACAGCTGTTTGTATTGGAATATCAGTGTAATTTATAAAGTATGCCAAAATACGTCAAGGTTATCCTTCAGAAAACCTGGATGGAGCATGATAAAAGCATCTAAACCATACCAGTATTTTTAACTAAGGTGCTTCATATTATACAATGTGATGAAACTCGGCCAAAGTATATTTTATGACACTTTTTTCTCATCTTAATGCAGTATAATTTTAATGATAAAGGATAGAAGAATTATGATTTAAATGTTACCTTTAGAATGTTTCTCTTGATGCACAGGTCAGTGTAGATGTTTCTTTATCATTCTAATATAGTACACAATATATCTTGTAATATGTTTTGTTGGAGTAACAAATATTGATACTGTAATACTATATGTATTTTTTCAGTATTAGCCAGATCCAGTATTGGTATGGTTTTAAATATGCAATATGTTGTGTGGTGTATAGTATCCTTGTAGTATATCATTCTCAGATATATCATCTGTTGTAAGTATTGTACTGAGTTACACCCAGGTGACATAGTGACTAGGAGGAAACATGACTAAACACTTACACTTTCATCTAAGGTATTGTTCTCTATTAGGGGCTGAAGATGAATACCCAATGTCATTTGGAAAGTAGTCAAATGTAACAGCTGTAACATAATTGGGATTACCTTTCCTCAGTAAAGTGTAGATTCTAGTACTTTTTGTTAGCCTGAGTTGCATCCAACATTCGAAAGGGAAAGTGTAATCCCAAATATATGACTTGTTACATTTTGCCACCTTCTAAATGGTATTGTGTATTTATAGCTTTTGGACACAGAGCCATGCCAATTTACACTCGTCAGAGGGGTACACAAAGTGTGTGATCTCAACTACCATTTATCAAGTTTTCAGTTTGGAAGCGGGTAGAAGTTTGTGTGCTGGCGATCAGATGCTTGACACTGAGATGGTTGGTTTGAATTCTGGATGAGACTCAAAAAGTATTAAAATCTGTACTTTACTGAGAAAGTGTAATCCCCAAAATAACATATAGGGTTGAAGATGATAACATTATGGATCACCACAAACAATTGGGGTAGTGGTGAAAACAATTGGGGTAGTGGTGAAAACAATTTGGGTAGTGGTGAAAGCAATACACAGTGGAGCTTCATGAAACTGAGGACAATTATTAAACTGTAAAGCCTTCTTGTAAGGCAATTCTCTGTAGCTCACCAGTCGAGTTAATGGTTTGGCACTTTATATGTCCTTTAACATTTAACAAATTATGGATGAATCAGACACAATATCTATAATATCAGAACTTTGTTAATGACTTTCAAATCATAGTTTGTCTACTATTTGTTTTAAACCTATATTAATAACACTTTGAAAATAACTGAGAACACTAGTTTCAGAAACCACAGGGTCAAAGCCAGAAACTTGATGATGAGGAGCAACCCTATAGAAACCATAGCCTGGTTGTGATTTATTATTTGCTCTTTCATTACGACTGTAGTTAATATGTTTTTAATTGAAAAACAGCCACAGTGTTTAAGGTGGGAGTGTGTGGAGGGTATGTGATAGTATTATCATTATGGTATGCCTACTGTTAATACTTCTATTATTCTAAGAAACAGTCACAGTGTTTAAGGTGGGAGTGTGTGGAGGGTATGTGATAGTATTATCATTATGGTATGCCTACTGTTAATACTTCTATTATTCTAAGAAACAGTCACAGTGTTTAAGGTGGGGTGTGTGGAGGGTATGTGATAGTATTATCATTATGGTATGCCTACTGTTAATACTTCTATTATTCTAAGAAACAGTCACAGTGTTTAAGGTGGGAGTGTGTGGAGGGTATGTGATAGTATTATCATTATGGTATGCCTACTGTTAATACTTCTATTATTCTAAGAAACAGTCACAGTGTTTAAGGTGGGAGTGTGTGTGGAGGGTATGTGATAGTATTATCATTATGGTATGCCTACTGTTAATACTTCTATTATTCTAAGAAACAGCCACAGTGTTTAAGGTGGGAGTGTGTGGAGGGTATGTGATAGTATTATCATTATGGTATGCCTATGTTAATACTTCTATTATTCTAAGAAACAGCCACAGTGTTTAAGGTGGGAGTGTGTGTGGAGGGGTATGTGATAGCATTATCATTATGGTATGCCTACTGTTAATACTTCTGTTATTATTCTAAGAAACAGCCACAGTGTTTAAGGTGGGAGTGTGTGGAGGGTATGTGATAGTATTATCATTATGGTATGCCTACTGTTAATACTTCTAATATTCTAAGAAACAGTCACAGTGTTTAAGGTGTGGGAGTGTGTGGAGGGTATGTGATAGTATTATCATTATGGTATGCCTACTGTTAATACTTCTAATATTCTAAGAAACAGTCACAGTGTTTAAGGTGGGAGTGTGTGGAGGGTATGTGATAGTATTAGTATTGATCATTATGGTATGCCTACTGTTAATACTTCTAATATTCTAAGAAACAGTCACAGTGTTTAAGGTGGGAGTGTGTGGAGGGTATGTGATAGTATTATCATTATGGTATGCCTACTGTTAATACTTCTATTATTCTAAGAAACAGTCACAGTGTTTAAGGTGGGAGTGTGTGGAGGTATGTGATAGTATTATCATTATGGTATGCCTACTGTTAATACTTCTAATTATTCTAAGAAACAGTCACAGTGTTTAAGGTGGGAGTGTGGAGGGGTATGTGATAGTATTATCATTATGGTATGCCTACTGTTAATACTTCTAATATTCTAAGAAACAGTCACAGTGTTTAAGGTGGGAGGTGTGTGGAGGGTATGTGATAGTATTATCATTATGGTATGCCTACTGTTAATACTTCTATTATTCTAAGAAACAGTCACAGTGTTTAAGGTGGGAGTGTGTGGAGGGTATGTGATAGTATTATCATTATGGTATGCCTACTGTTAATACTTCTATTATTCTAAGAAACAGCCACAGTGTTTAAGGTGGGAGTGTGTGGAGGGTATGTGATAGTATTATCATTATGGTATGCCTACTGTTAATACTTCTATTATTCTAAGAAACAGTCACAGTGTTTAAGGTGGGAGTGTGTGGAGGGTATGTGATAGTATTATCATTATGGTATGCCTACTGTTAATACTTCTAATATTCTAAGAAACAGTCACAGTGTTTAAGGTGGGAGTGTGTGGAGGGTATGTGATAGTATTATCATTATGGTATGCCTACTGTTAATACTTCTAATATTCTAAGAAACAGTCACAGTGTTTAAGGTGGGAGTGTGTGGAGGGTATGTGATAGTATTATCATTATGGTATGCCTACTGTTAATACTTCTATTATTCTAAGAAACAGTCACAGTGTTTAAGGTGGGAGTGTGTGGAGGGTATGTGATAGTATTATCATTATGGTATGCCTACTGTTAATACTTCTAATATTCTAAGAAACAGTCACAGTGTTTAAGGTGGGAGTGTGTGGAGGGTATGTGATAGTATTATCATTATGGTATGCCTACTGTTAATACTTCTATTATTCTAAGAAACAGTCACAGTGTTTAAGGTGGGAGTGTGTGGAGGGTATGTGATAGTATTATCATTATGGTATGCCTACTGTTAATACTTCTATTATTCTAAGAAACAGTCACAGTGTTTAAGGTGGGAGTGTGTGGAGGGTATGTGATAGTATTATCATTATGGTATGCCTACTGTTAATACTTCTAATATTCTAAGAAACAGTCACAGTGTTTAAGGTGGGAGTGTGTGGAGGGTATGTGATAGTATTATCATTATGGTATGCCTACTGTTAATACTTCTAATATTCTAAGAAACAGTCACAGTGTTTAAGGTGGGAGTGTGTGGAGGGTATGTGATAGTATTATCATTATGGTATGCCTACTGTTAATACTTCTATTATTCTAAGAAACAGTCACAGTGTTTAAGGTGGGAGTGGGAGTGTGTGGAGGGGGTATGTGATAGTATTATCATTATGGTATGCCTACTGTTAATCATTATGGTATGCCTACTTCTATTATTCTAAGAAACAGTCACAGTGTTTAAGGTGGGAGTGTGTGGAGGGTATGTGATAGTATTATCATTATGGTATGCCTACTGTTAATACTTCTATTATTCTAAGAAACAGCCACAGTGTTTAAGGTGGGAGTGTGTGGAGGGTATGTGATAGTATTATCATTATGGTATGCCTACTGTTAATACTTCTATTATTCTAAGAAACAGCCACAGTGTTTAAGGTGGGAGTGTGTGGAGGGTATGTGATAGTATTATCATTATGGTATGCTTACTGTTAATACTTCTATTATTCTAAGAAACAGCCACAGTGTTTAAGGTGGGAGTGTGTGGAGGGTATGTGATAGTATTATCATTATGGTATGCCTACTGTTAATACTTCTATTATTCCAAGAAACAGTCACAGTGTTTAAGGTGGGAGTGTGTGGAGGGTATGTGATAGTATTATCATTATGGTATGCCTTTTGTTAATACTACTATTATTCTAAGAAACAGGGCCACGCTTGTATTTCATTCCCGTTGTTTTTCACAACTGATTATGGTAATCTTAAACCGAGGTGTTACTACATGTGATGGTTCTTCTATCCCGACACACATCGTCATGTTTGGAAATACATATCTTTGAACCAAAACATTTCAGAAAGTTTGAACTTGTTCAATTCCTACCCAACTGGCAGTATGGTGCAAGGTGGTTGAAATGTGGGACACTCTGAAGCATGAACACCAAGATAAAATGAACTTATATACAGATGTACATCATAATCTTACAAAAGGTCATTTAAATAAGAAATCGTTCATCTTATTGCCAAAACACAATGATCATTATTGAGAAAGTTTAAAGCAAAGTGTAGGTGAATATTGCCACTATTCTTCCATAATGAGATATTATGCTATGTTATTTCCAGGACTAGGGCGAAGTAAACTGAGGGTGTGCCTTTGTGATTTCAGTTGATCTGTACATTTTGTCTTATAGTGAAATTATGAAAATAAAGGACTTTTGAAGCCTCACACTTTCACTTTGTCAGATTGTTGAAATTTCTTACTTCGCCTACTGAGATGTGTCTTCAGAGAGCATCTTTTGTGAAGGTTTCACTGGAGTTGATGTTGATGGGTGTAAGTGGAAATGACAACTTCAACTATTCCTTTTCAGCTGTTGTGGCTAATGCTGCAGTCCACCAAGCAGGCTGAGTCATCACTGTTGGTGATTACCCGACAAGAGTACAGAGCTCAGGGATTTTCTTTTTACAGAGTCAGTATGTATCTGCTGGTGATGTCAGTTTATTTAATTTTGATTCCATAAGGGAAGCATTAATTTAACATTGCTGAGTGAATAAATGAGCCAGTGAGTCAGGTATGGAATATCCATCAGAATGTCTCCGGTAATCACATTACATCACACATTGTAGAAAATCAATGAAGGCGACAAACTGGCCCTTGCCGTCACCTACCACCCGATTCAGTGGCCTCTCCTCCAAATCAACAAGCTCCAACCAGGAAATTGTTGTATAGACCATAGCCCAAGGCTGACCATAGTCTGTCTCACAGTCCCCGAACCATATTATTTTCTGCCTAGCTCTCCCTGCAATGCTGAAGCCCTAAATGGAGCTTTCCTCATGTTCTGAATCACTGGGGCTCCCTGGGGCTCCTTTTTAAAATTTAAATGGGTTTATTTGTTGCAATCGAAATTGTATGTATTCAGAGACTAAGCCCTACTCTAGGCTGACCATGGAACATTTATAAATTTAGAGTTGGCGATAATAATTATCTTAAAGAGTATCTGCTTTAAACCAACGTTATTTTCAAGCGTGAGGAACCTAAGTTCTGCGGTGAGACAGATCAGATAAATCGATCCATGAACACAGCAGGAACATTTAAGGATAAACCTTGTTCTAAATCGTTTAATTAGTTCACGGGAAAACGTTGGTTTTGCACGACATTTTAATAAGGGGTTCACACCTAGGTGTAAAGACGGATATTTTATAGCAGCATAACTCTTTGGGTGGACAATGGGGTATGTAACGTGAGACACACTGTCGACAATCTTGGATCTCTTCAGCTCAAGAAAACGCTAAAGTAAAAAGACACAACCTCAGTATTTCTAAAGGTAGAACAAATCACTTGTTTCCGACAAACATAAGTGTGCTCAGGAGAAATTATTCCTTACAACCAGCTGGTTGAATGTGGTCAGGGTTAAACATGCATTCTATGTATCAAACCTCAATTCTACGTAAGGACAGTGGTTAAATTAGGCACATATTTGCCATAGCATGTAATCTGGGGAATTGTTTCTTTGCAATATTCCACTTATATGGTGGTCTGCATAGGCGGACCCAGAGTGGGGTGCATGGTGCACATATCACTTTCGCCAAGCAACCATTGTTTCTACATAACGTCGTCTGTGACGTCATTAAACAATAGAACGTCAATTAACAAGGCCGTCACATTTGCTTTCCGTGTTTTACTGCACAAATGCACATGGATAAAATGGATAATAAAGAAATTATTACACTCGAGCAAGTGTGTCATACGATTTATACGAAACGAGTGTTAAATTTCGTATTGTCCGAGCGAGAGCGAGAGCGAGGGTAATACATAATTTTGCACGAGTTTCGTATAAGTCGTTTGACACACTTGCTCGTGCAATAATCTCTATATAATTATCCGGGATGACAGAAATGTTTAACTGTTAAATGGTACATTTTAAAAACAAAATACCCCGAAAAATTATAGGTTTAAAACGAAATTTCTGACAGGAAATTGAGGTACAATTTGAGGTTAAGCCGTAAACTTTGTCGTGGGAAAGTACCAGTAAATTCAGAGAATGTAGTGTACGAGTTTTCTATCGCCATGCAAGCACGTCCTAACACTACGCATGGCATACGCGTGAAGCAAACAATCCCATGAAACGTACATGCCTCTTGAATGAAAAGAGAACTTGATGTACACCATGTGATCTAATGTGTATCTTTCATTGGACAAATCCTATAAGTGAGATTAAACATCTGTCAGATGCAGTTGGCCTTCACGTTGATAAATTAGTCCTCCCATCTACAAATGTTGTTTTGGTTTAAGTAGGAGCGGAACAAGTCGAGACCCGCTCGTTACGTGGTAACGCTTGCGAGGTTTTGTTAAATGAAGTCTCATCTTGGAATGGGGAGAGATAAATGTGTCTGAGGTTACACTTTCATGTTTTACCTCTTGTCAGGATTTGGTAAAAACGGTTGGATCTAAAACATATTCTCTCCATTTGTGACTCAGAAGAACATGCAACCCAAAAAAGTATGATACAAATGACACAAGAATCAAACTACTTGTGCGGCACCACTAGTGTTAACGCCTCATGCACACGATATAGGAATGTCTTGAATGTCAGCCAGTTTTGCAGAAATTGAAACCAACAACCACGAAACTATAAATAACAAATGGCACCACTATAGATATATGTTACATAAAAACAACCAGTTCCAAGAGGATATCTGGAATATTGTTGAGTTCTGTTCCGGAAACGAAGCCACTGACATTTTGAAGTAGTTTCGTTCTGGTATGAAGACGGTCTTGTGTTTGCCTATCTGTGTAGATCGGGTGAACACCATAACACATTTCTGAAAGATTTATTCCCACCTGTTCCTTTGGAATGTTCTGCAGCTGCAGGTGTTGCCTTCATCTTCTGCGAACACCTGGTAATATCACTGTTTGATAGTTATTCATAAGCATATGTTCACGATACAGTCGGAATCGTACGATCGACGCTGCTTTGAGCAGATATTCCCCAGGTTTATGGAAATAGTTTTTCCCTGTTATGTACATAAAGTATGCGTGTTATATATCTACCGTGTCTTGCCATCTTGAGACCACATCTCCTGAGACCTCTTAGCTTTCTTGTCAAACCGTCTTTGGTTACGGAACCATCTAACAAGAAACGTTTCCTTCTCTTTTACATGTTGCACAAAAGAAACTATTATTGTATGCATGGGTCACTCGACTGAATTTTGCTTCGCAATGCACGCATTAATTACTCCGTTGTTATCAAATGACCACACGTCACGGCGTGTGTTACCTCAAGCTACGGCCGGACCCAGCGAAATGATTCTATATTAATAATACCGTATATGTCTTATCATGTACCAGCCGTGTCTTTGTACTGGTTAGCTCTTATTTGTCGATATTGGACATCTGAGTTATCGGACCAAATAGGACTCCAGATTACCACAGATCTGAACAATCAGGTCATCGTTGTGGACAATCGTTTCCTGACCTCGGCGTCCCAGTATATGAGTGAGTGAGTGAGTTTAGTTCCACGCCACACTCGGCAATATTTCAGCTATATGGCGGCGGTCTGTAAATAATCGAGTCTGGACCAAACAATACAGTGATCAACAGTATGAGCATCGATCTGCGCAATTGGGAAACGATGACATGTGTCAACCAAGTAAGCGAGCCTGACCACCCGATACAGTATAAACCTGATAAGTAAAATTTCAAGGGACGCGCCAAAATTGTTTACTTATCAGGTATTTTACTTATCCAAACTTATCAAAACCCGGGAATGACAACCATATGCATGTACAATGTACATGTATATGTATACAGCAGAACAACAGACAACATTTGTAAGTAATATGACATGTTTTATTCCATAAAATTTCATTGAGTTAAGTAATACATTTATAATACAAAGTAATAAAAAATCAAACATAATGAAACAAAATATTTTAGCCTAACAGTCTAACTTATTACTCCACAAAAGCTGTCGTGAGGGATTGTCTCTTTGTAAAACATTTCTTCATTTCCTTCTCTGCAACATAGTTGGCCACCATGTCGTAGCCTGTCATTACACTGTGTCCGTCGTCTTGTGATATCACATAACGCCTGACGATTTCTAGGGCTGCTGTTGTGGCATCAAGAGTAGGTGGTAGAGGAGAGGGCATTTCGTCTTCATCTTCGTCGTCACTGAGAAGCTGGGTCCTGGTCCTGGAATCGATAATGTTCTGGACGATGTCTTGCTCACTGGCAGGGCAGCTGGTTACCAAGTCATGATCCACACTGGCATACTGCGCAAGAGTGATGTTGTTAACAACTAGGGTGGCAATGGGCACATCATCCTCAGGGTCGCTGTCATCATCAACTTGGTTGTTGGTCTGGTCAGAGATCTTGAAGCCTGCATGCAAGTAGCACTTGTTGATTGTCTGGGGTTGGACGCAGTCCCAAGCCTGTCGTAGATGTTGCATGGCATCAAGGACTGTTATGCTTACAGACTCCTTCTTGTCAATGGCATTGATGAACTTGGTCATCAGCTGCTTTCTGTAGTGGACCTTTAAGTTGTTGATGATGCCTTGGTCCATCGGCTGAGTCTTGGATGTTGTGTTCGGAGGCAAAAACACAAGTCTGATGGCCTTCAGATTGTCTACATCAGGATGGGCTGGACAGTTGTCAACAATAAGAACAATTCGTCGCCGCTTCCGGTGCATTTTTTCATCCAACTTAACTAGCCAATCTTGGAAAATGCTTGATGTCATCCAAGCCTTTTTGTTTGCAGTGTACTCTGTGGGAAGAGACTTACGATTGCTGTGTGAAAAGAAATAACGACTTGTTAACGTCTTTTGGGTATTTTCATTTGGTAAGAAGGTCCTTTGGATTATTTAGAAACATACGTAAATTTTTGCAGAATAATTGAACCTTTGATAACGGTAACAATAGCGATTCTGTATCATTTGTTTACATCTTTGGTAGAATTTCACTCTAAAGTGCACAGGCGAAAAAAGTTCCCATACCGTTTATCTAATTTGCATATTAATAGCAGTGGGGTATGACATACATGTTTTTATGTCATAAGATTATGTCAATGCTTTAGTTGAATATTATATCTTTGTTATTCTCTGATGTAACATACTTTAAAAAAACAATGTAATGCCCAGATTCATCACAAATAGGTATAGCATCAGGTATATGTACGGTTTGGCTGTCTCCGGCATCTGTAACGTCCACTGCAAACTGAGTAACTTCAAACATGAATGTTAAAGTACACAAAGAGCGAACAAAAGCATAAGTGACTGTTAGTTCTATGACAAGTTGTTGAACCATTCATTTTGTAGTTAGTGATTGGCTGAATTGTATTTTCCAGCGCAGTCAGTCATATCACGGCCACATGTATTAAAGCCTGTTATACAGACCCAGAAATAAACATATCCAAGAAATCCAATGCAAGTCTAGATTTCTACAGTTTTTTTTAATTTTTATTATGAACTGTTTTTTCTGTAAAATATGTTCATTTCAGAGACTATTTGTTAGTCTATTACGGACTACTTCAGGCTTATTCTGCTCCGCAAATCCATTCAAGGAAGCAACATACGTCAAGCAGCTGGTATCAGAATTGTCAAGTGCCAAGTGTCGCGAACACCTGGTGTCACCCACTGTTTCATCACTTTTTGGGGGCTTTAAACCCCGATGAAACCTGTTGCGGAAGATACTGGGGACAGAATATTCTTAGGCGTGTGTATATAAATCATATCTACTTTACTGATATAGCTATTCTTGATATCGCTGTCCCAGACGCCGTTCTCCGGTGACAGTTATTGTGTTCGTATTATGCATCCATCAGTTTTGACTTTGACGGTGAGTGAATCGTCCGGATGTTGAGGTTCCATAATATAAACGAATCATGCGACATAACACGTGTTCCTCGTCCGTTATATATCGCGACATGGTCAGAAGGAGTTCAAGTTTTGCTACTGACCGAGATAACGATATTAAATATAGGTCATAACACTAACAATATATAATGGGCACATTAAAGGTAGAAAGACCAAACTTGGAAACAATAGTTTAATAATAAAGCAAATGTTTAGAAATTGTTATGTTTGAGTGAGTATATATTTACGGCGCTTTTAGCAATATTCCAGCAATATCATGGCTGGGGACACCGGAAATGGGCTTCACACATTGTACCCATGTAGGAAACGAACACGGATCTTCGGCGCGAAGGGCTAACGCTTTATCCACTTGGCTACCCCACCGCCCTAGAACTTGTTATGAATGTGTATGGTTTTACACTGCTTTTAGCAACATTCCTGCAATATTTCGGCGAGGGACATCAGGAATGGGCTTTACACAATGAATAATATACCATATCAACAAACAGTTAACGTAATTAGCCAAAGTAGCCCTTTCAGCGTGTGTACGTCAGATATTATGTTTCTACACCACCGTGCCAGTCTGGTTCAACCAAAGCGTTAAACGTCTGATACCTGCATCACTCCGGGCTTGCATCCCACACTGAGCTAGCACGACAAGATGTAACTGTGACTGAAACCAAAGTAACTCACTCAGCACTAAGAGGTCTTTTGTTTACTGGTCGAATATAGGCATCACGTATACATAAGCGTTTGGCTTATTATAACCTACATTAGTACATCGCTGTTATGAGCTGATGCAGCGTGACGCAAGAAAGGCAACGCGTGAACAGATGTAAGTTCGAAGACACCTGAAACAGCATTTCAAGCAGGATTATTTTCTCTAAATGTCTACTTACTGGTTTAATAATACACAACACATTGGGCTCAAGCGAGCAAAATATACAGAAACACCAAATAGCACCATCAACGCCTAATGTGAAGTATATACTCAGAAGCCCTGCATGAATTGTAGTGTCGGTGGCCGCCTCCGTGGTGTAGTGGTTAGAGCGTCCGCCCGGAGAGCGGAAGGTCGCGGGTTCGATCCCCGACCGCGTCATACCAAAAGACGTTAAAATATGGTACTTGTTGGTCCCTGCCTGGCACTCGGCATTAATGGGTACAACAAGGACTGGTCGGCTCGGAGTCAGTATAATGTGTCTGAGTGGGGTATTCAGCTTCCTGCGGCATGGTATCTCAGTGAGTAGTGTCGGTACACATACACATACAACGCATCGTCGTCAGCGAAATCGACGTTAAACCCAATTCACCCGTCGGTTTACGTATTCCGTAGTTTAAGCGAATGACAGTAAATGTACCGTTCCTCATCAGGTGTAGCAGCCATGATTGTTTAATTAGAAATACATGGGCATGTCAGTGACTCACACACATAAAATTAGTTATATAACTGTGAGGGGCGGTGGGGTAGCCTAATGGTTAAAATGTTCGCTCATCCCTCCTAAAACCCGGGTTCGATTCCCCACATGGGTACAATGTGTGAAGCCCATTTCTAGTGTCCCCCGCCGTGATATTGCTGGAATATTGCTAAAAGCAGCGTTAAACTAAAGTCATTGATAACTGCTTTTGACAGTGCAACTTTAATAACCACAGTCTATGGTCTGCTTGATATCACAGTGACTCATATCCTAGTTGTTCTGATGCTCTGATTGACATGTCTTAACCGTATCTACGACACAGCCTCCCGAAGGTATAAGTCGGTCTAAGAACCCGATCTCTTACATGGAATACTGACTTGTACAAACCATCGAGACAAGAATGTTGTTGAAAGTGATATGTCTGGTGGCAGCGATAGGGGTGATCGTCCCCACCCTAAGGGCGACCCCCCTTGACGACTACGTCAACAAGGCTGACCCTCACTACAACTACACGGTGTTGGAGTGGACGTACCGGGGCCCGGAGTTCACACTTTACCTCATCAACATGACGTCACAGCAATGGCTGACGGGTGAGAAACCATACCTGTATTTAAAGTTGCTTACATGATGTAACGATCCGTCAGAAGATGTTAGGACATTAGGATGTCGCGGCATTACTAATCCAGTGGTATAAACATCCGCAAACCGCTGAGCAGTTGCGCCCCTTGGGCGTGCCAGAATCTGCTGGTTTTGGTTTGAGTGCCATATTCACTCAGATTATCATTTTTGTATGGTTTGGTTCCTGTTCATGGGTTTAAACAAGTGCTGGACAAAGAGAGGGAAAAACTCTTACGAGTTCACTCTTGTGTCATGACGCTCATGTCTTCAGGTATAAGCGCCAATCCAGCTCTTGAAATAGTCGTAGCCTTATCAGTATAAAATGTTAGATACAGTATGATGTGAGAAGCTTAGCACAGTCTATGTCCAGACTGAACATCAAAATGGGGCAGGTTTAGGCGCACAGCTGTTCCAGATGCTGCAATTCGTCGTGCAGAGTTATCTCCCCGTGGGTTCGACTCCCCGACAAAGATGCAGTTACTGATCAAAGTGGTGAACATTTACGACGTGCGTCAGTTTCCTTCCACAGTGAACTAGCACTCCGTGATATGTATTAAACCTAACTCACCTAATGCCTTAACGTCTAATCATCGCGACTTGAAGCAAGAACAGCATCAACTTGATAACCTTACAATTGAGGTTTGAACGTGTGTCTGTCGACGCTCATTAGCTGATGAAGACAAGGGATCACGCGAAGAAATTCCTCGTTGCGGTTACCATACACTGTCATTCGTTCACGCCATGCGATCAGCTGTTCTGTCAAATCCGGTTCCGGGGCGAGCCGGTGTAAACGCCAGTCACAGTGCACAGCAGGATATACAACACAAGTCTACAGTCCTTGGAAGCTAATCATGAGATATTTTGGAATCCAATGCATACAGTGCTCTCTTAAATGTTTACTTCAAATATGAACATCTGATTTTTTCTGAAAGAGAGGCTGCAACAGGGATGTTTCTGCCTGGTGTCAACAGCAGAACTAGCTCAGAATTATACCTTGACGAAGAGATATGTCTTTAGATGGTTTTACAATAGGCAAGTACACACGACAGCAATGAGCGGAATTGTTGGCTCATGCCGACATAAATGAGGTGAGCGGAGTTCCAGCTCCATCTCAGGGCGTTTCCAACGAGCGGCGTTAATTCGGTCGTGGTCGTCCCCAACGAGCAGTGGGAAAGCTGGACTGACTGACAGTATAGATGTAAACATGTATATAGTAAAAGACAACACTGGCATTGTCTTGGACTTACTGACGTGATGGCAAACGCGGCCAAGGAGATGAATATAGTATGACCAGAAATTATTGAGAATTTTAGGAATATGTTTAATTGGATATCTAGTATAAACAACCTTGACCAGCTATCAAGTGCTTGGTTTCATTCAAGAGAGGCAACTCCGTTAATCCTTTTTCATTTGTGAAGAGTTATCCCCCTTTGTTTACTTGCTAGCAGACGGCACTTTAAGTGATCCTCAGTATAGACGATTCAGAGAAGAGGACGTTGATTTTAGAGTATTATAACAAGGACATCAGATCAGCTAAACTGATTTCAAGTAGAACAGGCATCCCTTTGTCCACTGTTTATCGTGTTTTGAAAAATATTGCAAATGGATATGGCATTGAGCACCAAGGAGGCGCAGGTGGGCCCAGAAAATTGACTGTCGGTGACAGGAGGCGGCTTGGTATTCTTGTTTCTAAAAACAAACGAAGGAGTTTAGAAAACTTAAGGCTGGATATGATTTATAGAGGAACTGTGGCTGTCTGTAAGGAGACAATTAGAACTGAGCTGCATGCAATGGCATCACCGATCATGAAACCTGAACAAACGGAGCGAAGGTTGAACTGGTGCTTACGGCATAGAAATTTTAACTGGCACAATGTGATTTTCTCAGATGAAAGTTCTGTGTGGCTGTTTCCTAATACACTGATATTCTGGACCAAACAAACTGAAAAACCTTTGTATCAGCGCCCTAAGTACAGTCCGAAATTTAACGTGTGGTGTGGCATATCTGTGTTACAGGCAACGCTCCTCTGTGTATTTGAGGTGAGGTGAAACTGGGTTTTACGTCATGCTTGTGAATATTTCGCTCATATGACGACGTGCATGCGTGTGTATGTGTATGTGCGGCTGCTTGTACTAGCCCAGACTTAAGCTGGTTTTATAGTGCTAGCCCACTGAGATACCTGTGTATTTGAAGGGAATATGAACAGTGAGCGGTACACAGATATTCTCGAGGGACATTTACTTCCATCTGCTCACGTGTTCTATGGAAATTTTGGATTTTCCAGCAGGACAACGACCCAAAACATCGTTCAAAGCATTCACAGGCCTGGTTTCGGACCCAAATTATGACATTATTAGATTGGCCAAGCTATAGCCCTGACCTAAATCCAATAGAAAATGTTTGGGGACTTATGAAGGAAAGTGTCAATAAGAAAAATCTGACAAATATTGATGAAATGAAAGAAGAGGTGGTCCGATATTGGGACAGCATGGACCACGACTTTCTAACTTCTTTGATCAGTAGTATGCCCCGCCGCATTGAAGCCTGCATTGCTGCCTATGGTGACTTGACAAAATACCAACTGTTCACCTGTCTTTGAATCTGGAGTTATGTTCTGCTAATATTCACATTTAATACGTTAGTAATGAGTGAAAAAAATATAAAAAATTACAATCTTTAAATTCTCAATAATTTCTGGTTGTACTGTATATGTCATGCACTAAGGCTGTGCAATATAACCGGTTTACCGGTATTTACCGGTTCAGTCATCAAAACGATACGTATTGCCATACGCTGATTGAAAACCGGTATTTTGACATGCGTTAGGAAAACTTTGTAACACACGGAAATCTTCGGATATATCCGTTTTCCACACCGGAAGTCATGCGATTGTTGTAAAATGGTGATACCCAACAACGAACAAATACTAGGACAAAGGTTTAAGCATGGCAGCATTTGGGTTGAAAAAGTTCACGGTTTTTATTTTGTCATGATTAAAAGTTGTTATTAAAGCTTAATCAAGCATTGTGAATGTGTTGTGTATTTGCTTTATTATAAAGCAATAACGCGATTATGAGTCATTTTTTGTTAAAAGAGACTTTATGCAATATATTGCAATACATATCGCAATATATGATTTCGCATCGCAATATATCGCAATATGAAAATTAACTGCAATACCCACCCCTATCATGCACAGTAATAAAGTGACAGACTGGTACCGGTTGGCTGACAAGTCAATGTATAGCGCTGGAAGTGATGATTAATCATGGAGATTGGCGTCATATAGATAATTGCAATTAAGTGATGCATGTCTTTGCTACATAGTGTTTGACCTTTGCAAGCATTTGTACTATGGTTGTCCAGAATCAGTCACTGTGACTCTTCTATAATGGCTACCGGTTACCCTACAATACAGCTATGGCTTCCTGCTTAAGCTGCCACACCGTCTGCAACTATAGGAATCCTTCCCTATTACTACGACATCTTCAACCACAAGCACTACTTCATCATGTCAGGATTGTGGTCGTGTGGGCTATATCGTTGAGTAGAGTTATTTCCTTGATATGACACTCTCCGACAAGTGATAGTCTGGCTGTATATGGGTGTTATCGGAGCCATACCAGGATCGATGTATATATCGACCGTCAAGTGTTAACTGTCCTATAGTTGGACTACTTCACATATGGCGGACCGCCAAAACACCATTGTATGATAGTCCACAAAATGGGCTAGGTTACTCCCTACACCAAGAAGCTCCGTTTTCAACGCTGATCACCGATGAATTTTCTGAAACTGTAAAGAATCTAAAACATCACGCAATATCACGAACATATGCACTGTTCTGTTTTCCCGCAAACCTACAGCTAGTAAAGTTAACTGTTAAAGTAAACGAGTTATAATAGACTTATATGGACTGGGCCTTGCTATTGCGACAAGACTCAAATGACAGGATATACCAAGGATATGTACAAGCCATGCTTGTAGTAATAGAGGGTCGTGTGGTCCCTATTGTGTAGATCGATAATCATGATGTCAGTCACAAGATATTCTTGTGTAGACTCGATTATTCACAGACTGCTGGAATATTGCCGTGTGCGGCTTTAAACAACACACAGATAACAAAACAAAAAAGGTTGTGAGTGTTATCGTGAGAGTGCGATTGATAGTAAGTGTACAGGCCGAGTGTAAATGTAAGTGTGGATGTGAGTGTAAATGTAAGTGTGGATGTGAGTGTAAATGTAAGTGTGGATGTGAGTGTAAATGTAAGTGTACAGGCCGAGTGTAAATGTAAGTGTGCAGGCCGAGTATAAATGTAAGTGTGGATGTGAGTGTAAATGTAAGTGTGCAGGCCGAGTGTAAATGTAAGTGTGGATGTGAGTGTAAATGTAAGTGTGCAGGCCGAGTGTAAATGTAAGTGTGGATGTGAGTGTAAATGTAAGTGTGCAGGCCGAGTGTAAATGCAAGTGTGGATGTGAGTGTGGGGTAAGTGCTGGTGTAACTCTAGACAGGAGAGTGAGTGAGATTGAGAAAGAAAGTACAACTACGAGCAGAGTGTAAATGTAAGTGTGGGTGTGAGGGTAAGTGTTGCATTTAAAGATTAGGTGTAACTCTAGACAGGCATTAGACTGTGAGTGAGATTGAGAGTGAAAGTACAAGTATGTGCCGAGTGTAAATGTAAGTGTGGACTGGGGTAAGTGTGGAGTGTGGGAGTGCTGGTGTAACTCTAGACAAGTGTGAGTGAGATTGAGGAAAGTACAAGTATGTGACGTTGTGGGTGTGGGTGAGGGTTGCATTTAAAGATTAAGTGTAACTCTAGACAGGCATTAGACTGTGAGTGAGATTGAGAGTGAAAGTACAAGTATGTGCCGAGTGTAAATGTAAGTGTGGATGTGAGTGTGGGGTAAGTGTGGATGTGAGTGTGGGGTAAGTGCTGGTGTAACTCTAGACAGGAGAGTGAGTGAGATTGAGAGTGAAAGTACAAGTATGTGACGAGTGTAAATGTAAGTGTGGGTGTAAGTGTGGATGTGAGTGTGGGGTAAGTGTGGATGTGAGTGTGAGGGTAAGTGCTGGTGTAACTCTAGACAGGAGAGTGAGTGAGATTGAGAGTGAAAGTACAAGTATGTGACGAGTGTAAATGTAAGTGTGGGTGTGAGTGTGAGGGTAAGTGTTGCAATTAAATATTAAGTGTAACTCTAGACAGGCATTAGACTGTGAGTGAGATTGAGAGTGAAAGTACAACTATGTGCCGTGTGTTTATTTAAGTGTGGACGTGAGCTTGGGGGTAAGCGCAAGTGTAGCTCAAGACAGGAGCGAGAGTGTGAGTGAGATTGAGAGTGAAAGTACAACTAGGAACCGAGTGTAAATGTAAGTGTGGACGTGAGCTCGAGTAAAAGGTGACTCCTCATCTGTCATACAGACCCTGAAACAAATATACCCAATGCAGCCCATGCAAGTCTAGAATGTGTGGCAAGTCTAGATTACCAGTTTCTGAAAATGAAGAAAGTCTCGGGGCTCCTTTTATTATGTTTTATGAACATGACCGTTTTTTTCTGTTAAACGTGTTCATTTCAGTGATTAGATGTTAGGCGACTCCCTTCTCCCACAGCAATCAATGGATAGCAGCATATATATTCACAATGGAAGTTTTATTTATCCTATCTATATTCAGCGCCGACACGTCTCAAACAACCCGATTGTTTTGTCTCCCACAGGAGCACACAATGTGACAAATGCACTTAATCTGATGTTGCGAAAGAAAGAAAGGTTAGTACAGCTATCCATCCGTCTCCCGTCACAGACTGTTACTTCTAACACATACATATGAACTCATAAAATCCAGGAAGCCGGAAGATACATTTTCCAAGAATGTTCAGTCAAGATGGAATCAGGTCCCCAAAATATACATCAATACCTAAACCTACAAACTTCCTCCTAAAACCATTCCCCTGAACAACGCCTTCCTATCTGTGTTTGGAGGTATCCTGATATACATCTGTATGACGGGAGTTAACGAATGCGTTGAATAACCCGCCGTCTTCAGCGACAGCATATACATCTGATACCCGCCTGAGTGTGGTAGTCACGTCGTTATTGTTCGATGAGCAGATTACAGCGTTAATAAAACGTCGTGGATCCTGTATGGGGCATGGAGCATGCATCGTCTGTACGCCGTGGTGAAGAATTGGTCGTAAAAAACAGCTACAAGGTTGATGGATGAGGCGATCGAAGAAATTATTACCCTTATGTAAGCATCAAGGTTGTCTTGAGAGTCCGGCTTTATCTGGGATGTTGTTTTTCGATTGATGGATATCGCCCAAAGACGTAACGCGTGTGAAGATGGGATCTTTCATAGGTTCCAACACGCAGTATTATCTCTGAAATCAATGGCCTGAATACAAAGGCTACCATGATAAGTAAGATTAAGTGATGCTCTTTATCTATATATTCACACCCGCCGTGATATTGCTTGAATATTGATAAAGGCGGTGTAAAACCAAAATCACTCACTCACTCTATATATTCAGTCAACATGACATTAATCAAAAAGTACAATATGTGAAAATGGGTTTACAGATATAAAAGCACCTCAAGAAGTACTTAATCAAGTTACAGTAGAACACTAAGCGTAATTGGCCGACCGTTACACGATCACAGGTTTGTGATGTACATGTATTGTTGTTGTTTGGTAGTACGTGACCGTGTCTGTGTATGTACACAATCGTAATAAAAATGTCGTGAACCTACATCAGGTTTGCGTTTATGCTTTAAGTCATGCATCACGAGGATTCCATGGTGACTAAAATGGTGATGATGTGTTTGGTAAAAGAGTGACGTAGATGATGGTTCTGTTGATGATGAGGAACGTTTGTGACTATGATTCTGACTATGATTGTGGAAATGTTTTTGGACGCCGTAGTAATGATGGAGCTAGCAATGCTGATGGGTGATAGTGAGTTGATGTTGGTGCTGTTTGATACGGCGACAGTTTAATGATAATTATTGATGGTGAATTTGGCGATGATGTTGAATGATAGAGATGTGATCTCTTTTATAATTATGTTAGTTGATATTGACCGGTGTTCGCCACCGACAATCTGGATCATGGCGTTTGCGGCAAGTGAGTGAATGAGCGAGTGAGTTGGGTGTAACTGACTTTGTTCGAGTAATCATGCCATGACACTCCAGCTTAAAGTCTGAGGAAAGCCCAAAGTGTTGCAGGTCAAAGACGTTTACTACTTTGAAGAAGCCACGAGCACAGTACGTTGCTGACAAACAAAACCATAATCAGAGCTAAGGGACCGTTCATAATTTATGGCTAGGGGGGTTGATGATGATTTTTATGGAGAAGCATGTTCAAAGTAAGTGACCCCCCTGCATGTCATGTACAAAGTCGATGACACCCCCCTTCCCCTTTCCTTATTTTTAAAGCATAATTTTTAAATATTTTTATGTACAAAATTGCTGACCCCCCTAGAAACATGTGTACATGTGTACAAAATTGATGACCCCCTACCTCCCCAGATCAAAATGGGTGACCCGCCTTAAAATCATCATTTCCTCTCTCTTTCTCCTCTCCCTCTCCCTCTCTCTCTCTCTCTCTGTCGTTAAGTTTCCGGACAGGACAGTTTCGAAAAGGCCTATAGGATTTGATTTATTCCATATTTACCTCCCTAGTACAGTTATGAAGCCCATTTTGATACCGCGTTGTTGCTGTTTCTTATTTGATCCACTGTATTGCCATCTTGTCTTTGTGTTTAAATATAAGTTATTGAATATTTATCGATAATCATATACAATTGTACTGATTTCACAATGTAGTTCTGATTTCAGGTTAAAGTTTTGCGTTTCAAATTTGAAATTAATTCGAAGCACAGTCCCGCTTATAACGACAAATGTGACGCAGCTGGTTCCTAAACATGTTCTCGTTTAGTGGTCCAAGCTGGAACAACAGTGTCAAACATAGACTAACGCTTAGTTTCTGAATATATATAATTTTGATAGTAACAAACAAGCCCATTTATATTGAAAAGGAGTCCTAGGGAGACCAGAGATTCAGAACCTGAGGAAATCTAGACTTGCTTTATTTAGGGGTTTAGCACTGCAGAGAGGGCTAGGCAGTAGGGAAAATAATGTGGTTCAGGGACTGTGAGACAGACTATGTCAAACACTTCACCTAATGTCTAACATGCATTCTGCTGACCATTCAGAGGCTGAGGTGGAGCACCCTATCTGGTGGCACTACATGATCGTGGCGGTGCCAGATAATCTGACCCGACCTGACGCTGGCTGTCTGTATATCTCGTACGGCAGCAACGGTTACGGCAGGTGAGAGCAGTACCCACTGTATATTGGTTTAACTTTATATAACGCACAGATATATGCAGAAAATATGTATCAACAATAACGATGCCAATATAAGCATCTTAGATTTTCTACACATGGATGTATAATTTTTCACACTAATTAGAGAGTTAGTTAAATAAAGTATTGGAGTCAGAGAAATATCACAAATTAGCAAAATCATGTGTAACGATGCACAATACCTGTGGGATGTTGCGTATAAGGTGGAACTAAATATTTTGAAAATGATATGGTCTAACCCCACCATCCGTGGTATTGCAGCTGTATCACATGATTGAATTCGGACCTAACAAACGAGTAGTGGACAACAAGAGCTCTCCGGTAGATAAGTATCTTCTACCGGCCATCGACACACGTTTACTTCCCCCAGCCCCTAATGGCCCCTGTGTGGGTTCAGAACGAACGTTATCATGCATATCTCAACTAAAGCTGGCGATCGATTGATTCTCTGATATTTCATCATTATATCCGCCATATACTAGTAGCTGGAATATTGCTGAGTGTGGCGTAAAACAAAACTCACTCTTCATTATATTGTAATATATTTTATTTTCGTACGAACTGGCGCTTCTGTCCTCTAAATAAGAATTGTCATACTTTTCGTGACATATAGAATCTACTTCTGATTGCATCGGGATATTTCAGGTTTATATACTTCATTGACTTAAATTTTTGGGGACTGGGTTGTAGTTGCAAGAGCGTTCACACATCACGTCGACAACCCAGGTCGATTCCCTTCATGGGTACTACGTGTGAAGCGAATTTCTGGCTCGGGTCTCTCGCCTTGATATTGCTGAAATATTGCTTATACTCACTCACTCTAATTATGGCAGGGTCCTAGCTGATGAGATTCTAATCTGACAAATTGTTTCAGTTAATATGTTTGACTATTTCTTCTGTTTCCAGTTTCACTCCCGACGTGGGGGACGAGTTTATCAGCTTCATTACCCTGATGGCGGTCAGTACGGGAACCATATGCGCCAATCTCAGACAAGTCCCTAACCAGCCGGTTATATTCAAGGTACATCACATGCCCGTCACAATGACTATATGCGCTACATCTGGCAGCCTGTTAAACATGTTAAACACACCCAGATTCCGGTATTATCAATCAGTTGACGTCCTTGCAGATCATGCATGATATTACTGAGGTTGGTTCTATTTTTCTCGCAAAGTACCCCATAAAACGTGTCCCTACGACGAAGCATTCAGTTTAAGTTGCTTAAGAGATGTAACTGGGAAAGAGTGATTTTACGGACAAGTTGACTGTAGAAAAAGCGCGCAAAATCGAAACGCCAGTTGAATCTTAAACAGCTGTTGATGAAATGTACCATTTGAAAAGGCGCTTATATAGCCAGTTGAATTAACTAGTTTTTACTGTGTCGGTGCGGTAGTGCCCATGTTCAACAAATCTCACCGCCGGAGGGACATCTGTGCAAATTATTCCGTGAATGTTTCCCAGCTGATAATGGGCACAGTAGCACCCCCTACTCTAATTAATGTGTAAAATTTGACTGTGTATGTAATCAGCTGGATCTTTTTACATTTGCAGGTTTACCTTACCTGGTCTTCAGTTATATAAGACATTTTTTTAATCCGCGATCAAGTGACGAAGACACTCTTCGTCTGAATTATCCGACACGTTCAAACATTACCACTTTGAGTATTTTACGAACGTTTCTATTTGTCCGGATGGCCAGTTTACGCTAACGTTGTTTATGACAAATCAAATAATCAAACCGTGTCACTATCAACTATGGGACAAATCGATCCTGAAAACCAAATAAACAGTGACATATAAGGAATGAACGCTCTTATGCAATGCATCATTACAATTCAAAGCGCTTGAACCACTATTCAAGTTGTAGTGCACATCATGGACTCTTCGGTATAAAAGTTGTGTAAAACGTCTATGGGCACTTGAACTGAAAATTCTTGCATTCTAAATTTTGTCTACAGTTGTCTGTGACACTTCAGTCTTGGTACAGATGTTTCACTGGATCAGTGAGTACGTTCGGAACCCTGCCTGACCTGCACCTCACCTGCTACAGCTGACTTCAGTTAGCATAACATTTTTGTTGTTGAATGTGTCTGCGTTAATTTAACATTCTAAACAACAGTTTTTGCCATAGTAATTTTTCAAAATTTAAATTTGAATTCACAGTATCATTTTGGGTCTAACAGTATTTATGAAAAAGTATGGGACTTCTTAGCAACAGAATACATGCCTTTCTGGTCTTTCCAAAACAGCTCGGGGCGGTGGGGTAGTCTAGTGGTTAAAGCGTTGGCTCGTCGCGCCGAAGACCCGGGTTCGAATCCCCACATGGGTACAATGAGTGAAGCCCATTTCTGGTGTCCACCGCCGTGATATTGCTAAAACTTAGCAACTTAACATATTTGGTCTACTTCCCGGTAAAGTGTTAGCTGTTCAGTTTTAGCATTATAAAACGCTGGAATGCGTGCCATTTGTCAGAAGCTTTGGTGCCAACACATCACTTTGTTACAAAAATAAGAGAGGAGATCATGCTCATTGTCAGTGGAGATACCGTATTTATACCAAATTCAGTTACTGTATGTAAAGGGTGTAATCGCATAGTAATCAAACAAGGTGTAGGTGTTTTAAAGGGAATGAATTGAAAGCAGGATTGTTCACATTGATTTAAACATTCCTACGTTGATGACATACATTGTTTTGTTGTACATTTAATTTGCCGTTTTAATGAAGACGTGATTTTGTATTGCTGCCATGTTAATGCTTCGTATCAACGTTTTTTTTCAATGATTGTTGTGTTCTAGAACGACCCTAGCCGGATGAGTCGCTCCGAGGACGCCGTGATAGCGTGGACGTGGAAGGTGTTTGTGGAGGACCACCCCGACAGACCCGAGTGGCTGCTTCGGTTGCCAATGACGAAGGTACGCACTGCAACCTCGTTAATCCGGACAGTTCGACTTCATCAAAGCAGCGGGTAAACATTCAGTGAAGAGTATTTGGGTTTAATGCCGATTTGAGCACCACGCGTCTACTTAATGCTGGATAAAAGCCTAAGATGATACTTGTGGTGAACCCAACGAGCTAATGTACTGTATTTCTAAGCTACGGTTCATGATATGGACAGCTATTGTTCTAAGATCTGAACCCACGATCAGCGGATCCTGGAACTACAAGGGGATGCGACTCTGCATGACTGCACAATGACTTTAGTCTAAGTGACTACAATATGAATCAATACCCATTAGTGAGATCATTTGAGTATTAGACATCAAGACTTCACCATAAGGTTAACGTATCCTGCCCCAGTTTTGCGCTCGTCACAAGCACAAGATACGTTTGTATTCATTACGACATGCTACGTTTCGTGACCGTGTAGGTTAGAGCGTCCGCCCGGAGAGCGGAAGGTCGCGGGTTCGATCCCCGACCGCGTCATACCAAAAGACGTTAAAATATGGTACTTGTTGGTCCCTGCCTGGCGCTCGGCATTAATGGGTACAACAAGGACTGGTCGGCTCGGAGTCAGTATAATGTGTCTGAGTGGGGTATTCATGCTTCACTGCGGCATGGTATCTCAGTGGGCTAGCACTATAAAACCAGCTTCAGTCCGGGCTAGTACAAGCAGCCACACATACACACACACGCATGCACGTCGTCATATGAGCGAAATATTCTCAAGCACGACGTTAAACCCAATTTCACCTCACCTCGTGTCCGTGTACCGATACTTATGTCTTCTCTGTTTGATGTAGTCAGCTGTGCGGGCTATGGACACAATGACGGACTTCGGTAAAAAGGTCAACCCCCAGTCTAACATTCACAGGTTTATGGTGTGCGGGGAATCCAAGGTAGGTTATTTATGCCTCAGTAATTGTAAACAGTAAGGAATCTTAAATTCTCAAAAACATATAGAGTATTCCCGCTTCCTTGTATATTTTGTATACCAGAGAAGTCTTTACAGACCGATTGGTCCATCTAGGCTGGTTGTATGAAGGATATAACGTGTGATGTCGTTACAGCGAGGCTGGACGACGTGGACAACGGCAGCGGTAGACAGCAGAGTAGTCGCCATAGCTCCCATCGTCATGGATTTACTCAATGTACAAAAGGTGAGTATCTGAGAATTTCCATTTCTAACAGTTTAAGACTTATTACTGTTAGTGACTGTAGAATTGTCTTAAAATAAGACAAATATTGAAGTCCAACGCATGGTCGATCGCCATAGCTATAATACGGTCGTGTAATCTCAGAGAAGGTGGGTTAACCTAGTGAGTAACGTCGGTGCCTCATCCTGCACGGGATCCCCGTTCAAGCCTGCATGTTAGCGTTCCTGCAAGTTTGGTTTACTTTGTATTGACACAGTTATAGGCACACATCCATACCAATAAGACCCGTGTCTCCACAGATTTCACCCTTCTACAAAGCGATCTCAGCTCTTCTACTATCGTAAGCCATGGTTCAAGTTACGATCGTCTTAACACAAAGATTGCTCGGTTCAGACTTTCTTTGTGGAACGGGCCCAGTCCTCTTACAAGTGTTCTTACTCTCGCCTTACCCTCAGATTGGTACCCGCACTTTTTAAACTGGTCCTAGGACTCATCAAAATAAACATCGTACTCATGGTCAGTCTCAAAGACCCCTGTCGTGCCTTGCTTTAAATTTGTAAACCGCTACGTTTATATGTATTTATAAACAGCACTTCAGTGCTGCAAAAATAGAAATCTCCTGACTAGTGGCACTGGTCAGTTGCTCTATCAGTCCTGTATTTCCCCTCTATTTACAAAGAGACATCTCACTTTGCTCCTGACAGAATCTTCACCATCACTACCGGTCACTAGGAGGGTGGACGTTTGCATTCAGCGACTACTACAGCCTCAACTTCACCAGTCAGCTTGACAACCCCAACACTAAACGCATGGGCGACATCGTCGACCCTTATTGTGAGATATAGAACATTTACTTCTCTATCAGTTCAGCTAGTTTAATCCCTCTTTACCAATATCTCTGGGGAAAGGATTTGACTGATACGATGTCAAAATGGTAAGTGCACTCTTAGCTCACCAAAGGAAAAAACATCATATGAGATAGTGAGTTTCGAACCAGATTATCAACATGTCCACCAAAGCGTCCCTCTTGGAAACTGTAAAGGACCCAAAACTATACTTGGCTAAATGGGTTGACTGCAGCGCGGATAAACAATCACGGGCTTACACGATCCGGATTAATTACGTTAATAGCAGACATATCCAAGAGGAGTTGCGTTTAACGTCACTTTGAACGGTTTTTGAACCGTGTCTGCTTAATGTGGGAGGAAAGCCCGAAGTAATGCTGGTTTCAGATGTTTACGCCCTTGGTGAAACTCACAAGCACCGTCCACAGGTAGAGTGGTGTCAAACGTAGAAAACTATTAACGCGAGATATATAAAACATTAAATGTCCATAAAATACGTAGATAATAATCCATAAACAGACTTACTTAATATTATTGTGATATCACATATAACGGTCAGTATTGCATATTTCGTTTTATTGTTTTTGTTACGTAAACAGGAATACAAACAGATCATTTCGTCGTTTTCATGTGTAGTCACAAAATCTAGTGCGCACGTACAAAGTAATGATATACAAAATGTGAATAATTACCGTTTTTTAACAAATATTGGGGTAAACAGAGTAGAAGAGTCTTTGTTCTTTGGAATCTAAATAGTAGTAAATAATGTATTTCCGAACATATCCAACTAAGTTTAGCTAGTTCTAACCTTTAAAAACGAAAATGATGCATATTTGTCTATCGTTTGTATGGTACATGTACTTCGATAGCAAGTCCGTATTCCATCAAAGTTCTGTCATCTGAAAATAGATATCCGGTATTGCCAAGTGCCATTATCATTATAGGTTGGAGTACCTGGAAGCATTAGACAAGCATTTTTAGCGCAAATGGAGAAGATGACAGTGCTATCCTTGACCATACCCTCTTGACAGTTGGAAGAAATCTGAAGCACACCCATTCATTGGAGCACTTTAACTAATTCGAGAGTAAAACGTTTTTAATCCAGTTTTACAATGGTTCTCTGAAGTTAAAATTGTCTAGCCTTCCTTGTATGAGCTTGCAATCAACAGAATTAGAGGCTTTCTCCAAGTCAATTATCAGTAATACTCCTGGAATGCCCATGTACTCTGTACATTCCGTTGTGTCACGAATGAACCCAGTACATACACCGATGTCTTTTACCGTGTCTATTTGCGATAACACTCTTTTGATCTTCACTAATAACTGTAGGCAGCATCGTTTTCATTCTGTTTGCGAAGGTCAAATTAAATACAGAACATTAGTAGGGAGTTTGGTCTCCAGTCTTTTGGAAATTGCGTAGGCTTAATCTTTTATGGAAATATACATGTATTTAAATAGACCTTGTTTTTGACTGGTGGAAATCTCACCCTTAACAAACCTTGATTTAGGAATTGGTGAAGTATTGATTTACAATTTTAAAACCTAAAGACATTTGTAAGACTCAACAGTGAAACCGAAAGACCCTGGACATCCTCTCTTCCCCCACCACTTACATACCACGTTTCTGTTTTTCATTAAGTGGTGGTGGTGTTTGAAATGTATTCTTCAGATTAACGTATTTCCCTGGTAATGTAGGATACAGTTATTCAGCTGTTGCTGTGTTTTATACTCTCCAAAGATGATAGGGTATATTTGAAAATACTAAATGTTCACAGAAATATGAAAGGTATGAAGAGGTGGTAATGGGCGGATACGAAAAGGACCATGCAGGTATAACATAAAGTGTATTGTGAAGGTCCAAACAGCCAAGAAAGACAACTAGGCGGGGGTAAAAGGCGGAGGTGAAAAAAATGAAGGTTATGTTCCTTCGATTGGTCAAACATTTCTTTACAGGCCCTGGCATGGTCCAATCAAATCCCCACAGACAAGTTTCCACTCCTCGTGTAGCGCCTAGCCCAGTGCGGCTAACGCTAGGGAGTAGCGTTAGCCGTATGTGTACGTGTCTCACGATCGTGTCTCTACGTGCTCATAAGCGTCATGACTCACTGACCGTATAGTTTTATTTCAGCATACATAGACCGACTGACAATGCCCAAGTACATCGTTACCACGGGAGGAGACGAATTCTTCCTTCCTGACGATGCTAAGTTCTACCTCAACGATCTGAAGGGAGAGACATACCTCAGGTACACAAATGATTCTGGAACACCTCATAATTCTTGGCACCTTCCTTTAATCATTCAATAGTGAGCGAGTATTGTCTTACGGCACTTCGACCAATATTCCAACAAGCATGTCGATGACAACCAGAAATGGGCTAAACACACTTTAACAATGTAGGGGCCTTTCGGAGTAAAATGCAAACGCTCTAATCTGTTGGCTACATCCCTATCCCAAATACGTCAATCTATGTTGAGCGGTTTCAGATTACTGAAATAGTATTCACGTTAGTCTGAAGAGGACGCTATCAGGATCGTGGGTCAGGATCGCTTACTTGGTTGATGGATGTCATCGTATCAAGTTTGCTTTGATCAATGACCAAGAATGTCTATCACTGGATTGTCTGGCCGAAACTCGATTATTTACAGAACGCCCTCATATGGCTGGAATATTGCTGAGTGGGGCCTTATACAACTGACAAACAATTCATGGGTTTTGCTTCTTGGCTGGAAGTGGCCGTCATGACCGAAAACTCATAAAAATGTAAACGACTGCCTGTTTAATCAACCTGTTTAACATGTTTTGTTGTATCCCCACTGAAGGAGAATTCCCAACGCCGAACATAGTCTAACGTTCCACCGTATCTCGCTCTTCCTCGGCATACAGAGCTTTTTCCTCAGCGTGCTCGAGGTGAGGAACCCACTGACAAGAAAACTGGTCGGTAACTTTATCTGGTATTTACTGTTACTTTGACCAAGACTTTCAGTCACGAATGCAGTGTCTCATTAAGACGTCTTTGAAGCGTTCCTTTTAAACATTATTACATATACTTTATAGCACATACTTTCTCCAATTGCGTAGATTGATGCTCATGCTGTTGACCACTGGGTTGTCTGGTCCAGTTATGGGAATTTGAAGAGATGTGTATATATTTATACTTAAATACTCTCACGTAAATGTTTCAGGGTACACCACGGCCTAAGTTACGCTGGGAGAAAAACTATGTAAGTTGACGATAATGGCCATGTAACTCTCACAGACATGTACAAGACGTATGTGTCATTTGAAACCATTTCCTGCAATTTGAACAAATTACAAAATGTAAATATAGAACTATGTCATCTATCATGCTTGTATTTGTTTAGACCGCCGATGGAGGAATCCTGACTTTTCACACCAATGTAAAGCCCTTAACTATTGGTGTGCAGCATACGCGCACGATCGGAGCTCACAGGTAGGTGTCCAGCACATCCACACTATCGGAACTCACAGGTAGGTGTCCAGCACATCCACACTATCGGAACTCACGGGTAGGTGTCCAGCACATCCACACTATCGGAACTCACGGGTAGGTGTCCAGCACATCCACTTGGTACATTTTGTAATTAGAATGTAATGTATGTGTGTTGTCAGCGCTAAAAACAACCGGCGTTTCTGTCGTTATAAGAACACCTATTATTTTAAACCTCTTGGGTTGAAAAACTAAAAATGTCCTGCAATTCATCTGCGACCACAAGACAACAGCATGACAATGTACATATTTTTCCGTTCACTTGATACATTTTAATGTTCAGTTCATTAATCGTCAGTCATTGTGAGCGTAACCGTGTTTTCGTTCCCTGCAGACGCGACTTCCGGTTGGCTACCGCGGACCCAAATAACCCGGATGGATTCCTCCCTCAGCTTGTCGTGTGGATCAAGGATGATGTGGAATTCATGGTACGTTGCCTTGGCTACCTGTATAAATTCCCTGGCATAATGGGCATAACGAAGAATACGAAGAGACCAACACATTTACGGGCTGATAATAAAAGGCATCACACACTGTTTTACAACAAACATGTCCAGTATAGATGCAATACAAAAGTCGACGTATTTAGGTGTTTAAAGTAGTGAAATGGCTTTAGTTGAAACAAACATCCTCAAGAAATTTTATGCAACTGTTGCAGGGTGAGTGGGTGTATCGGGCTACATTCAAGAATCCCCCTGAAGGTTGGCTGGCCTTTTATATGGAAGTAAGTCATAATACTACTTGGGTGAAAGAGATTTATCTGTGCCGTTTGATCACTATTTTGTATATATCACAGCATGTCAGCTCAGTGTTTGAGCCATATCTAAAGTGACTTGCAGTTAATACGATTAAAAACAAACGAGGGCCACACTCTTTTTGTGAATGACCAGGCCTGTTGTGACGTCAATCTAGCATTCGTTCCTAGGCACAGAGAACCAGAGTAAAGACAACTCTGCAGAGATCATTCATTGTCATTGCAGCCCTAAATTATCAACGAACCGTTATTGGTTCAGACCATACTGTTTGATTGGTACACAACATATTACCTATTTGACATAGCAGTATTACCTTGGCCAAGACGCACGATGTGTATGACAGATGTCATTCCAGTTTTTGTTTATCATTGACAGGCCACATTCCCAGGGCCGGGTGTGACAAACTTTGAGTTCTGTTCCGAGACGATGATCATCCCTAATACCTACCCCTTCCCAGAATGCCACGGGGCGGACTGTTTGGGGTCACTGGTCTAACTGTGCATTTCCTCAACAGCATTGATTCACATAAGAAGAAAATAAAACATATTTTATAACAGCGTTCAAATTCTCCTTTACTCCTTAGAAAGATTTCATATATCTAACTCTTTTGAGACACATGTTTTCATTCCATAAAAAGTACAAAGCAGTCGTGTCCTAGTTACAAAAGAAATAGGCTAAATTTCCTCTTTGCTATTGCCGTTTTGGCATAGTAAATAGGGGAATAAATAACATATCAACTGAAAATTAGACACTGGAAATTAGTTCAGGTACATAATGGACAAATATGAACTGATTTCTCGCCTGAAGTACTTAGACTGGCTTCTCAGTGTAGCGTTCTATTACCATTCACCCACTAATCATCAACATCTGTATCAAAGTTAGTGTTTCTAACCTTAATATTCTGAGTATTATTCTCATACCTCGAAATCAGTGGAGTGTTGTCGATATATATTGGATGGTCTATATATTTACTTCAACCCCAGATAACACAATGGATGGAACTTACTTCTTAACGTCTTTCCATTTCGATCCACCGCCCTTCCGGTCTCCTGACCTGATTATTGTTAAAGGTTATTATTATTAGGGTTATTGTTAAACTAACACTTAGTCAGATTAGAAAATTAGATTTCATCGATAAAGTGAACACAGATTTCTTTTGAATTCACTTGATTTAAAGAGGAACTGAACGATATATGTTGTATAGTGAAAAAGGAAGATAACCAGTCTCGTGTTATCCATCACAGACTGATATTATTCTGGTCCAAACATAATATGCAAGCCCACTAAATTATCTTCTGTATTGCAAGGGACAGTTTTCCAGTGATATTAATATATAAATGGACTGAACATATACAGAACTCACTTTATAATGTTGCCTTAAATTCATGGAATGATAAGACTTTTCTTGGCATGAAGTGTACTTTCAAGTGAGCCACCTCTGATCTGTGAATCTCTTTCATTTGAACTCACTGGCATACCATTACATTACCAGTTGGGAAGGGTCAATGGACACAGTTCCCGCACCATAGTCTGTCATGCAACACAAATATTTGGGTTGTGAATATATATTTACTGAGATGACCTACTTTCAACTACAGAGAAATATAAGATTCATATTATGAATACAGTAAGACCTGTAATGAAACTTATGTCTTGAACAATGCTACTGTAATAGAATAACAAATGTTATTACAGTATATTTTATTATTTTGAAAAACATAAACTAACATAATTGTAACATTACTATACTTCAATAAACACACCTAGACCGGTCAGTGGTACATTGACATTCATATTACACATTCTTACATGAATTACATAATAAGACCTTATGTTTGACTTAAATGCCATCTTGAAAGTTAATGTGTCAGAATTTCAAGTGTAATAACTAATGAATATTATTCAGAAAACCAAGAATAATAACATTGCTGTTGATTAAGTTTATTGTTATGCACACGCCTCAATCTGTCATTGGCGCCTTCAATGTAGCCTTGTATCTACAGTACGCTTCATATGTTTGTTAAAAGAACCCTGTTATTATTGTATACAGAACAAGAAGGCATGGCCATCAATATCCACCACCACAGTGTTCTGTTCCTGTATGGTCCCTGTTTTTTTAACTACGCCACGACATTCATGTCCTGAAAACACATACCAAATTTGGTTTCCCTATCTATAACGGTTACTGAGAAAATCTGTTCTCATTGGGGATAACGTGAACTAAGTCAAGAAACGCATGACAAGGGCCATAACTCTGTAACAAATTGTAAAACGATTTCCGTTTTCGAACTGTATCAAGGAATTCATGTCCTGAAAACACATACCAAATTTGGTTTACCTATTTATAACGGTTTTGGAGAAAATCTGCCCCCATCATCTCGGACGTACGGAGCTCTATATCCCCGTTCCACTTCGTGGCTGGGGATAATGGTGTAATTTGCTGTTGAAGACTGCCTTCGCCTGGCTTTTAATGTTTATACATGTTTCATAAATTATTGTATTTTCTGAAGCTGTAATAAATGAACGAAAACTATATAAATTATGTTATGTCAGCGGCGACTGTCGACGGATTCCATTATATTTTAGTTGTTTTGGTTTTAGACGCCAGAAACTTGTGCATACTATGCAAGTGATTGTGTTTGGCAAAATATGCACTTTCTAACGCTTTTTTCGTTCCGTTTATGTAATGAAATCCGTATCTAATAGGGCTGGGACGGGTAACCGGGATACCCGGGACAGGTGGCTAATGAGTTGGACCCAGGGCACCCGCCTCAAAACCCGGACCCGTTATGAACATGTGCCTTATAAACTGACATACAAAGGAAAGTACACATCTGATGCTTTGGTAAAATATTTTCTTGAACACCGCGTTGAAATTAGAAAAGTGTTTTGATTATGACTTACAAGTCACAAACCAGATATCGTACCCAATTACAACGTTGCTGGCAAAATATTTGTTTATTTGGGAATAGTCCTAAAACACCAGATGTGCACTTTCTTTTGTACGTCAGTATAGATAAAACAAAGTAGTATGTTATTCTTTCATGATTAAAATGTATTGCCTTTGTGGATTTAAACATTTACAGTCACCTGTTTTGAATATAATACATGGTTAAGATATTGAAAATTTTGAAATTTTAACTTCCGAGCTGAAGAATATATTGCCATTTCTTACAAATTGATGTCGGGAATTAACATAACGGGTATCAGGGTAGGGTAATAGGGGGTGGGGTACCCGGGTAGAAAATTTGGACCCGTCCGTGCCCTAGTATCTAAATATAGACCTACGAAATTATAGCTATCGTGTTTGCAATATCACACCTAGAACAGGGAGACTATATAACGTAGATTATCCCTGCCTAGAATATGTAACACAGTGTTCTTGTACGACCAGCGTCGGGGACCTATACTCAAGATAAGAGATGAAGCTTCCAGACGACCTCAGCTGACACTACAATTGCCTTTCTACGGAATATGGGGTATCATTGGGTGTGGACAGCACCCCCAACCCATACTTACACTTCACCATGAATGCGGAAGGTTATACTTTCCCCGCTACTCGGAACATTTGACCAGCAAAATACACCCACTATACCTACTGACCACAATCTTCACAGGGAAAGTCCAGCATGACATGGCTTTCTCAGAATGGAGTCCACGTGACCAGGAACAATTATAGTGTGTTACCCATGTCCAGGCACCTCGGTCGTCCAGGTATATTTTACTGGAGTAGGAGGGTGCCTACATTGTATTCAAATCATCATGAATAACCAATATACATAGGACTATATACTTGCACAAGTCTCTAAGGTAATAATAAATACATGTAGTTTAAATGATAATTTCTATAAAATATACACATTCCCCTGACGGACTGGTGTACTGTCCGCTTATCTAGAATTACTATACATGCATGGGCTTAGCATTCAGTACAGCCTTGGAACAAGGCTAATGGGACTAATGTACCAATAGTTCCGTAAAGGAATAATCATTGCCCAAGTTAATGAAGATCGGAAGAATGAGGAATCATTTAAATAGCATGATGTTTCCCTTGGTGTTTAATGTTTTCTAAATTGCACCTATAGCTCTGGTTATTACTTCTTTTTTAAGGTTTCCAATATGTTGTACTATTTTGGGGAGCTACTGTTTATGCTTAAGACGTTACCGGTATCTATAAATGCTAAGATGTATTTACTTATTACTCGTCTCAATGGTGGAGTCATAATCAATTTCAATTGTATGCAACATATGAATTGAAATTAGGTTCACTCATAGCTTCGCCTGAGAGTAGAAAACACTTTGGTACAAAAAGTATTTACTTTTAACTCTAACGACGCGAAGTATTAAGGTGTCTGTCAAACTTTCTAGCCATTTCTAACAAACGTTTCTCGCGGAACTCTATCGAACAAACTACTACAGACTGTATATCGTTCCGAATAAAGATTTGAACCTCACAACTCGTCAGTGAGAGCATTTGACTTTCCCTGTTTAGTTTGTACCGCCAACTCAATAAAAACATTATTGTGTATTATGGATTAGGTTATGTAGAAAGTTGTTTATAGCATGGAACATAGAATTACAGCTACATTTAAGATCCGGTCCATTCACAACATCATAAATGTCTAAACGCATCGGCTATCATCCTCCTGATCAAGTCGACTGACTGGTCCTCTACACTTTCACGGAGGCCAGGAGGAGCATTTTATAACGCTTCATATGGATTGGTGAACTAATGTGCAAATCCAGTGTGAATGGAGATCTCATACGAAAGGAATACATTCTTACAGAATGTTACTTGGCAAACAGACTGTACATCTGTGAGTGAGTCCCATGATACACCGTTTTTACCAATGCTCATTTCACTGCGGGGAGCTTCATTTGCACATACATAATCATAATAATAAAATCCTGGTTTTCATGGGAGTGAACGCTTCAACCACTAGGCAACTCCGCCACATCGTCGATATTAATTTAGTGATGCAAAAAGGAAATACTTCAATACATATATCCTCACTGGTGTTTCCTGAAGGCTCAACTATGCATTGTCAGGTACTCGATTGACGCTTAGTCTCTTATATAATTTGTGATAAAAACAAACAATTCCTTTTAAATTGAGATGGGAGATGGGAGATGTAGACCTGAGGAAATCTAGACTTGCTTCATCTAGGGCTTTAGCATTGCAGGGAGGGGTTGGCAGAAGGGCAAATTATGCGGTAGGCCTACAGGGACAGTGAGACAGACTATGCCAGTTACCAAGACTATTGCGTACTTTGTTTGGTTCGAGGTAATTACATCAGACACAAGGGCACTGGCCCTATTGTATTCTACAGTCTGAATACCGTACCTCGAAATACGATACACATTATATTTCTTGAAGTTCCATTCAGTCACATAAACTAATAATTCCTTAAAACTCATAAGTTTACTTCATCACCTTCATCTCGTTTTCCAACTGTATCGAACGTATTATTTCGTGTCGAAAATACCATCCCGATACAACAGTGGTCTTGGAAAACAGACAGTACAATGAACCGTCATGTGTAGCCTTTGCCTCCTGTCGTGTTGTCATACGCAATTTCACTCACTTTAAATAGCATATAATTTGGAAAGATTTCCACCCGTAACCCCCGCTTTTTAATTTTATCATAAGAATAAATAGGGTTTTTTTTGTATTCACTTACCTTAGTATATTGTTTCACAATTTTTTTCAAATACCAGAGCAGGCTGGGAAATCACGTTGAAAATCGTTTCTTCCTGTGTAGAATTTTCAATGAACATCACAAATAAAATTTCCCCGAATCGTCTTTGTAGAGTGTTATTAGTAGAAATATCGGTCCACTCTTTAAGCTTATGTTCATGACAATTAACAGTCTATTCTCACAGATTGTTGCAGTCAATTTGACATGTTGTTGTTAACCAGTCTCGTCTGCTTCCATTCAGAGCGTCCGAAATTAACGCGCATGCGAAACTCGTGCAGCGGAAGTGAGACCTGATTGGTTTGGCTCGTTCCCATAAAATCACGTGACAATGCAAGCGACCACCTGGGTGAAATATACAAGGCTCTGAGTTTGTTTGTCAAAGTGCAACATCACAGTGTGGTAGGTAGGTAGGATAGCCTTGTGGTTAAAGGATGGTCAAGTAAACGTTCGACTCCCTGCATTGATGCAAAGGGTGAACCATATTACAGTATCTCACATATGGCATCATTAATGTCAAAAGCGGCATTAAATCCATCTCACACACTCACTCACTTTCAAGATACTGTAAATTTGCTCAACGGCCACTTAGAGTAACGGGGTGGTGGGGTGGCCTAGTGGGTAAAGCGTTAACTCGTCAAGCCAAAGACCCGGGTTTGATTCTCCACATGAGTACAATGTGTGAAGCCCATTTCTGGTGTCCCCCGCGGTGATATTGCTGGAATATTGCTAAAAGCGGCGTAAAACCATTCTCACTCACTCACTCCAGTAAAGGTCTGGGTCCCATTTCACAAAGCAATTGTAGCGCTAAGGTCATCGTAGCTCCCATACTTTTACGACATTCGTGCCTAAACATCGGTATATCCCTCGCTCTCGCGAACCAACATTTAGGCACTCGTGTCGTAAACATAGTATGACATGGGCACTCATATAACATCCTCTATGTACGTATGTTGTGATCTTAGATGTTGAATGGTCCTAACTGTTGAATAATCATGACACACGTAATGAATGTAGCGGTGGAATTTTCTTAAAAATTAATTTCTTCACCGATCTCGTTCAAATTTGAAATATAGGGTTATCATAACGTATAAAACAATATACGATTGCAAAAGATTTTTATTTTAAAAACGTATTGTCCTGAAGATTTTAAACAGGATGATTCCACCAAAGATGTTTGATGGTGTTCATATCGGGGCCCCTTGAGCCAGTTGAGGACCATGGCACTGTTCCGATGCCATCACCGATGGTGTTGTTCTGCAAATTGGCGATGACGGCTCGAGAACGGTGAGGTCCAGCGATGATGTCATAGATCAATATCGGACGACCGGTAAAGGGGTGATTATCAAAATTTACATGTGTTCAGATAACAAATGTCATTTTGCCTCATCTGGGTTACAATTTGCAACTCTGGTGGACAAACTCGGCAACCTGGCTTCATGATTGTGTCATCTGACCCCGCTCAAGTGTAGGCTCATACGATCAACCTCTGATTTTGTCGGGGTGTCCCCAGTTTGCCAGCAGGTATTGTTTAAAGGTTCCAGGTCACTGGACCGTGTTAATCTCTTGAAACAACAGATGATACACATTTTAGTTACCCCTGAGCTGGTGAACACAGTTCACCTTACCACTGAGCTGTGCTGGTGAACACAGTTCACCTGAACTGACACTAATACGAGTGAGTGATTAAATTAATGATTGATGTTATGTTTAAACTGAACACATCACTTATCTCGTTGACATATCAATCTGATAAAGTCAGGACAGAACTACACATAAATAACATTGATGCAGTTGCAGGGTGGTGGTTGTGTGAGACCTAAGAAGAACAAGTATCGCCAGCTTGAAGAACGGCTAGACCGCGAGGATAGACTGCTGCAAGTCTCACCTTGTGGGACTATGAATAATGATGCATGCATGTGATATTTTGCATAATGTGATATTTTGTAATAATGTATGTTTATATCATGATGGTAGTGCTAACATTGCCTAATGGTTGTATTTCATAATACTGTTGATGAGATTGATGATGATGATAATATGTATGTTGAAATAAATGAATGAAGTCACAGTGTCAATTTTATGGGCAGCCTAAATACCCTGGGCCATATTACACAGGGAACAACTTGTCCTGCACGCTCATTCATGTGTGTTCTCTAATCCCAGGTAACCCCCCTGCTGGCAAACTGGGGGTACACCGATTTTGTCTGGTCAAGACTGGTATTTTCAGACAACGTCATGTGTTTGAAATATTGCTGAATGTGGCGTTAAATATCAAACAATCATGTAACTTCGCTGTGTCAGGGATTCAGATATTTACTCCACTACATCCTCGACAAGGAGAATGTTTTCAAGACAAGATAAATGGATTTGAGTGTTTTGAGTTATTGGTTGTCGACTACTTCCATATTTGACCCTTTGGGGACCTGGCTGGAATATTATCACACGATCTAATACATCCGGATCCATTTGTTGAAGATTGTTAGTGACAATATTGGCCTGGAAACCCCTGCTGAATTACAACTTCAAACGTTCCTAACTAGAACAAGACTTAATTTTACTTTGACTTTTCCAGGTGCCAAACCTGACCCTCTTTAAGTCCAACAGAGGATGATATTGATCTTCAACAATAGATCATAGGATGATCTACCTTTATCCAGGTTGTAAAGAGTGTTTCCTATTTGTATCATCATTGTCATCATATCATCATCATCATCATCATCATCATCATAAAAACATTTATATAGCGCCAGTTCCAGTCACCATCACCATCATAAAAAACATTTATATAGCGCCAGTTCCAGTCACCATCATCATCAGCGCCAGTTCCAAAACATTTATATAGCGCCAGTTCCAGTCACCATCATCATCATAAAAAACATTTATATAGCGCCAGTTCCAGTCACCATCACCATCATAAAAAACATTTATATAGCGCCAGTTCCAGTCACCATCACCATCATAAAAACATTTATATAGCGCCAGTTCCAGTCACCATCACCATCATAAAAACATTTATATAGCGCCGTTCCAGTTCCAGTCACCATCATCATCAGTTCCAGTCACCATCACCATCATAAAACATTTATATAGCGCCAGTTCCAGTCAGTTCCATCACCATCATCAAAAAACATTTATATAGCGCCAGTTCCAGTCACCATCACCATCATAAAAAACATTTATATAGCGCCAGTTCCAGTCACCATCATCATCATAAAAACATTTATATAGCGCCAGTTCCAGTCACCATCACCATCATAAAAACATTTATATAGCGCCAGTTCCAGTCACCATCACCATCATCAAAACATTTATATAGCGCCAGTTCCAGTCACCATCATAGCGCCAGTTCAGTCACCATCACCATCATAAAAACATTTATATATAGCCAGTTCCACCATCACCATCATCAGTAAAAACATTTATAAGCGCCAGTTTCACCATCATTTATACCATCATAGCGCCAGTTCCAGTCACCATCACCATCATAAAAACATTTATATAGCGCCAGTTCCAGTCACCATCACCATCATCAAAACATTTATATAGCGCCAGTTCCAGTCACCATCACCATCATATAAAACATTTCCAGTCACCATCACCATCATAAAAACATTTATATATCCAGCGCCAGTTCCAGTCACCATCACCATCAAAAACATTTATATAGCGCCAGTTCCAGTCACCATCATCATCATAAAACCATTTATATAGCGCCAGTCACCCATCATCATCAAAAAAACATTTATATAGCGCCAGTTCCAGTCACCATCACCATCATAAAAACATTTATATAGCGCCAGTTCCAGTCCAAACGTGCTGCTCAGTAGCGCTCTCCGAACAACTCAAGAATGAAAAGTTAGACACTGTGTTTTCTTAAAAAGGTATGTCTTCAGTTTAGATTTGAAAATCTTCAGGTTGTTAATTGTCCTTAACTCCAGTGGAAGTTGATTCCAGAGAGTGGGTCCTGCCACCTGGAATGATCGATCCCGAGTGTGAGTAAGGTTTTATGCAGCTTTTAGCAATATTCCAGCTTATCACAGCGGGGACAGCAGAAATGGGCTTCACACATTGTACCCATGTGGGGAATCGAAGGCAGGCTTTCTGCGTGACGAGCAGATGCTTTAACCACTGGGCTACCCCACCGCCCATCATACTGATTAGCCCACAGGTGTGTTACTTGTTTGGCCTGGAATTAATGATCTTATTCTTGACAGTCATTGAGAAGATGAGCAACAAAGCCCTACTGAGCAACTATGTAATACAGTACAACCAGACATCATTGAGAATTTAAAGATTGTATGCCACCCCACACGTTAAATTTTGGACTGTACTTTGGGCGCTGATACAAAGGTTTTTCAGTTTGTTTGGTCCAGAATGTCAGTGTATTAGGAAACAGACACACAGAACTTTCATCTGAGAAAATCACATTGTCCCAGTTAAAATTTCTATGCTGTAAGCACCAGTTCAACCTTCGCTCCTTTTATTCAGGTTTCATGATCGGTGATGGAATTCCTCGACTTTTCTGCCAACCCATTGCATGCAGCTCAGTTCTAATTGTTTCCTTACAGACAGCCACAGTTCCTCTATCAATCATATCCAGCCTTAAGTTTTCTAAACTCCTTCGTTTGTTTTTAGAAACAAGAATACCAAGCCACCTCCTGTCACCGACAGTCAATTTTCTGGGCCTACATGCGCCTCCCTGGTGCTCAATGCCATATCCTTTTGCAATATTTTTAAAAACACGATAAACAGTGGACAAAGGGATGCCTGTTCTACTTGAAATCAGTTTAGCTGATCTGATGTCCTTGTTATAATACTTCCTCTTCTCTAAATCGTCCATACTGAGGATCACTGAAAATGTCGTCTGCTAGCAAGTAAACAAAGGGGGGTAACTCTTCACAATCTAATGAAAAAGGATTAACGGAGTTGTCTCTCTTGAATGAAACCAAGCACTTGATTGCTGGTCAAGGTTGTTTATACTAGAAATCCTGTTAAACATATTCTTAAAATTCTCAATAATTTCTGGTCATACTATACAACATATTCCCTTTCACTGGTCTTGTTATCGTTTACAATCACATCACCTTTGCAAAGAATTCCGTATAATGACATGAATTTGGAAATATTCAATTCCAAGGTTTTAATAACAGTTGCTCCAGCATCCAGGTAAATTCCTGACCAGCCAACCAGGGCCCTGTAGCACTACGACTGTCATACCTCCTATACTTTAACAAAGACTTAGGACAGACAGTCTTAGCACTTCCAGAGTTTTCTGAAACGGGGCACTGATCCTATTGAGTCAGGTATTCCATGGGAACCTCCTTCAGTCAGTGCCAAGAGGACATATGGATGTAGCAGCATTAACAACAAACACAAAGAGCTTATAGGTCATGTGAATTTATTCATATAGTCAGAGACTATTAGTATTATAATTGTGAAAAGAGAATTTCAGCTTTTGCTTATGATGTATTATTCTGGACGGACTGTCACACAAACAAAATCTGTACACTTGCAAACTTAAATCTATTTACAGATAAATACAAACAACATTATAACAAGTACTTTGGGATGCATATTTCGACTTCTGGAATGTAACAGGTGATGTTGAGGTTTATAGTTTACTGGTTCCAAAAAAACTGGCTTGTTTACATTCTTAAAATTTGTGTATAAAAAGGTCAAACCATGAGCATAAACACTCAAAACAATCTCATTAAACAAATGCATCCATTCCTTTCATCCTTTGTCAAAGTTCTTGATTTCGGTGTAAAATATATTTGCTAAAAATATCACATTTTGCATGTTGATTTAACACATGGCAATTTCAACCAACAAATCAATGGTTAAAATCGAAGACACCAATAAAGCCTGCATGCCTTGGACAGACAAACTTTTATGCAGCTGAATACTGAATATCAATAAAACCTAGATTGCCTGGAACAGCTTCATCTAAAAAAAGAGAGCAATTTCACAAATTCCCATATAGATTTTTTACCCCAAAAAATCAAATAATTTCATAACACTTAGAAGCTTGGTCATCAAACCACAGGCCATGGAAATTTAAGAAGTAGGAAAAAAATATAATTGAAATTAACTTAAGGGTGATGTGAGAAGCAAATGAGTATAATGAAATGTGATGCCACTTCTGTCTATCGGGTGGTGGTGTTGAACTGCATGAAGTAGGCAGCGGTGGGAGGGTTGGTGTACACTTCCTTGTAGAGGTAGTCCTTGTGGGCCTTCTGCTCCTGAGACAAGCGTCTGTTCTCATCAGCCATCTGCCTGTCCATTTCTTGCTTCTTTCGCGCCATCTCACGTTCTAGCAGCAGTGCTGCACGAGCATTGGCCACTTGCTGGCGTTCCCATTCCTTGTCTTTGAGTTCCTCTTCCTGCTTAAGCCGCTGGAAAAAAAACAAAGATTAAGAGTGACACTTCTCACATCTCAGGTGCTATTTTATAGTAATTCTGATTACACAAGCATGGAAAAATTGTAATCTGCCTGATTGTATAAGGTTGGTCCAGAAGGAATCATGGACTACAAACACATTAAAAACATATTTATACAATTACAGAATGGCCCCAAAGTCTAATGGCCTGAAATTGTCCCTAGAAGATTTTCAATATGTGTGGAACATGGTTGGAAAAGACTGCTAGGCAAAATATGTTTCACTTTTGACTAAAATCAAGCTTTGGACAAGTAGACAAAAGATATTTTGAGCAATTATATTCAGTTATATTCTTCAAAACTATTTGGGAAAATTGTTCAGGACACAGGACAAATCTGTTCATAGTGATGACTTTTAACATTACAGTAACAAGTTGATGGAAATGTTGGAAGCACATCTTACATCTTTCTCCATCCTCTGGAGGTCCTGTTGTTTACGTACTGCCTCCACCTGTGCAGGGGACATGCCCTTCCACCGGTCGGGGATCACGCGATGGGGGCCGAATGCACTCTGAGCTACAGAGGGGTTCTCTGTCAGGATGTCACCATATATGTGGTTGGCAATCTCTGTGGCATTGTCATCAAGTTGCTGCTGACGAGACAGTGCCTCCTTCTCTTTTCTGTCACGATCCTGGACATTAGAATGATAATTCACAATCATATTATCAAAAGGACTCCATGAAGTTCCATATTTCATAATAGGCAAAACTACTAAGGGAGACAATTCTTGAGACAATGCCTTCTCCTTAGTTTAGATATTCAGAAACATCTTAAAACTCATAATATGTAATAAAGAATTCAATATATATGATGACAAGTATTTCATTGGCAAAGTGACATGGATGTTTGGATCACAATGGAAACTAGGATCACATCCGCAGTCACCAAAAGTTTCAAGGCAAAGGGAAGCAACTCTTAAATGCAAATGTAGTTAACAACTATCATTTGATTTCGATAACACTAACAGCAACATCATTCTTTGATCTGACTACATTTGTGCACAGGCTCAATCTGATGTACTCCCACTTGGGCAACAGTTGTTACCTATTCCAATAGTATTGCATATTGTAATACTATAAAACCAGCTTTTAGGCTTGATAATTATAATATAATTTAATAAAGAACTACTGTCAAAAAGTGTCAGAGTCAAGGTAAACCATTGTCCATGCTTATCGCTACTGAAAACAATGGGAAGTAACTCTAATCTGAAGTTCTCATAACCATAGCATCATCCAAATACGTATGTGCAGGTTTGAAACTCAACTGTAAAAACCAAGTTTTCTAATGTTTGTTTAATTTATTCACAATTTATGGTGAATATTCAAACCAGTTATTGAATTGTATACTACTGACAATTCCATCAGTGTTTTCAAGATCATCCTGATACAGCAAAACTATTGGGTAAACAATGGCAATACATTGATAGTTTGCTATACAGTTATACTCCTACTTACGAGTGCAGCGTTGAAGTCCTTTGTGGCATGGTTGATTGCTCTACGACACTGTTCCTCTGCATCCTGCAGCTCCATGGCTCTCTGATCCAGCTCACGCATCTTCAGCTCATACAGTCTGTCTGCCATATCCTGATTACGCTTGGCTTGTTCTCGCTCGTTCATCTGCTGTGTTTGCCATTCTCGAAGCTGTTCCTGTTGGAATTTGTTCCTGGCCTTGCTGTTCAGATCCTCACCATCAAACTTCTGAATGCTGGAGATGCCACACCTGGGGTCATCATCGCACACACGTGCGGGTTTATCTTTCTTCAGTCCATCTGGGTCGCATACAAATCCCACTCTCGTCGGTTTTCTGGCTGTTGGTGTAGTGCTCGAAAATCATTCTCTGCCTTGTTGAGCTCCCTGATGTCTTGTTCCTGTCTTTGTTCAAGCAGCTGTGCTATCAGATCATTGCGGACAGCATCAGCAGCTGAAAGCAGCAAAACAGTTTGCATAAGTGTGTGTACATTGTGCAGTATGCAAGGACTTAACAAAGAAGTCCATAGTTCACATGTCTATGAAATTGTGTAAATGTATGCAAAAAACCTAAGTGCAAACCTCTTTCTGTTTATTGGTCTTATTATATATTCAGAACACCTTGAGAATGCTGGAATACAAAAGTGGGGTGTAAAGTTTGCTAACATACAACCTTTCTCATCTTTACATCACTTTCCTCCAAAAGTCAATTTTAAGACCGAAACAGAGAGTGGATTTTGAAGACCCACAAACATGTTTTCCTGTATACTGAACATTGTCTGCACAATGGCAGACCTTTCAGACGTTTTTTTCTAACATCTTATCCTATAGTGATGTCAACCCTAAGTAGCCATGGTAACTGAAACCAGAGACCATATAATAGGTCTATTATATGGTCTCTGCTGAAACAAACGATAATAGTAGTGAGTAAAGAGATGAGAAGTTCCTGCCTAATGCATTGCAAAGAATCTAAAGATGGGAAATAAGCCTCACCAAATGCTTGATGCCTTCTATGTTCATATTCTTCCTGCTCCTTTTTGTCAAGGGCCTGTTGCTCAAGAGCCTGAGGGTCAATCTATCAAAGAATAAAACACAGAAGGTTGTACACAAACTGTTAAAACACGTGTCAAATACACAACAACAAAAATGTCAATAACTGAATCAATTTGTACGTCTGTGCCAATAGCATTTGAGCATTATTTTCAGTCTATTCTAGCCTTAGTATATGGACCAGTATAAGA